>NW_006399772.1:2910607-2917093 GCF_000299155.1 Elephantulus edwardii
TGAAATGAATGTTAATATATTCATATGTCACATTGCTTTTTGAAACTGTTCCGGTTGACTTATGCTCTGATGGTCATGCACTGGAATCAGGTTCTTGCTATGAAATTAAAGATAAGTGAAGTTCAAATTAATTTTTTTAAAAACCTTCAATTCTTTTTTACTTAGGGTACTAAGTGTTTAAATGAATGTAGAACATCTCATTTTGTGCAGATTAAATGAAAGGCCTTAGAAATGCAAATATTAAAAGGACTATTTTGTATATAATTATCCAAATCATATCCTTTTAATGATCAGATTTCAATAATGACACCCAGAAAAGAAACCTACCATTGTTGGTAGTCTGCCCACAGTATGAAATTCTAAACAGGTTATGTGTGTGGTATTTTTGTCCTTCTCTCAGCATGTGTCAAAGCAACTTTTGTTGTGAGAACTTTGAAACCACAGGAAAGCATTTTGCGTAGGTTTTCTTCAATTTTGAAAAGACGTGGGTATATGTTAACACATTACCTGAGTCAATATACCAGTAACTTTCATTTGAATGTACATAGCTTCCCATTTTGTGATGTATACAGCATCGTCAGGCATATAACTGCAAAATATTTGCAACTTGGGGAGCGGGAAAGAAAAAGAAACTATTTCAAAATAGTTACTGTTCTAAAACAAGTATATTTTCTGTTCATTGTTCTTGTGAGATAACTGACTTTTTATTCAACATGTTGTTGTTGTTTGATACTATTGGATCGGAATAGACTCATAGCTTACCCTCTATGAGGTTTTCAGAGGCAGGGAATTGTACAGGACGAGGCTGCTCATCCTTCTCCCCTGATACGACTGGGGGATTTGAACTGTGTGTATGCCTTTGGGATTGCACCAAAACTTCTTACCACTAGGCGAATAATAATAAAATCTCTGATTTTAGATTATTGGTGTACAAGAATTATTGAAAATTTACATGACTGAGTACATAAATAAAACACATAATCACATAGTAATCTAAAATTCAAATTTCAACACAATATAATAAACGTCTCAAAATTTTACCTTAAACCTACAAAAGATGAATTGAGGCGTCATACTTTGTAAAAATATATTAAGAAACTAAGACTAACCATTTCCTAAGGGTATTTTTGTAAAAAAAAATTTGTGATGTTAGTTTTGCAATTTTTCTCAGATATCTCTCACTGACTTCATGACATATAAAGTAACTGCATTATGAATATCATTTATATATCCATTGTTGTGATAATGGGAAATCATTACATTCTCTTACTCTTGAAAGCATTAAGTGATACAGGTTTCTTAAAACCATAATGCACGATGTTCTGATCAAATAATCACCTGGAATATAATGTAATAGTCTGCCCCAGAAATGTCCAGGGCACATCTATTGATTTTCTTAGTAATACAGAGAAAAGGAAAGAAGGTCTGTAATCAGTTCTGCTACATGATGTATATATTTGAAAATGTAAGCAAGTGGCTAGCCATGCCTTGAGATGTATATAAGCAAATACAGTACTAACCAGGCACATAAAATTGAGGTTGAAGGTACACTCTGATGGACAAACGTCCTGAGAAACAGTAGGTCAAGCATATCAGTCGGCTTGAAGTTGGTCTTTCTGGCTTCCAGCAGACATTCCAAGATTTGTGTGCCAGTTAGACTTAAGATTAACAGTATTTAAGAAGGCAAACAAAATAAAAATAGCTTAGGCAACTCTGGTGATATTGTCCTTAAGGAGTGGCACTGCTGACCCAAATGTGGTGCCTTTCTGGAAGTTTGAATCAACCACCATCTCTACAGGAGAAAGATGAGCTATTAGCCTCCCTTGAAATTTACAACCTCTTCAAAATCAGCAGGAGGGTCAGCTTTGGTTTGATTTGATTGCAGACTCAATGACAATGAATGGAGTTGTTAAGGTGAACAAAAATAATAAATGCACATTTCTCTCTCATAAAGAAGGAGTCTAGAGATGTTAATTTTAAGGACAGTGTGGTGGCTGCAAGATATTATCATGGGTGTTTTTTGTTGTTATAACTTTCATCTGTGATTTCCAAACTTGAGGGTCAAGGTGATTACTAGATTAGCTCTGTGTAATTCAAGGCTTTGTTAGTCCTTCTGTTTTAAGGAGAAATTCCTGTATACATTTACACACTTTTACTTATATCTCATTGACTACAGTTGGTTTAAGTGACCACATCTAACTGCGAGCTCTTTAGTTAACTACATTGAACTGGATTTTATTCTAGAATCAGACAGAAGAGGAAAAGTATTTTAAAGAGAGCGGACAACACAAAGTGTCTAAACAGTTTTGTTGTGGAAATTTATGGATTTTTATTACATGGCAATTTTGCTGTGTATACATAAACATTCACATGTAAAGTATTCTCCTTCTAGATAACTTGATCAGTTTAGTGAGTGCGAAGAACAGATGGCAGTGACCAGCCAGGCTGCTCGTGTATTAACTGAAGGTAGGTGGGAAAATGCAGGAAGGACAGGAAGAAAGGATAATAGATAATCCGAATTTCACCTCAAAAATTAGAGAGGGTCCATGGCAGTTTTGTTCACAAGAGCAAGAAAATAGAAACAGCCCAGCTGTCCATCAACAAATAAATGGTTTGAAAAATCATGGGACATTGACACAATAGAAACTATTTAGCACCCAAGAGCAATGATTTGGAAAACTACTACTGTACAATATCGGAGAGGCTGGAGAGCATTATGCTGAGTGAACTACTCAGTTTCATAAAATACTGCATACAATCATTATTGTAAAAAATAGAAAGCTAGAAAGCAAGGTGTTTACAAAAGTCCAAAAGGGGAGAGGGGAGGGAGGGTACAAGGGCTTGGGGTTGGGGAAGGGGATAAAAAGGGGTAAAGGTATTAGGAAAGCTCCAGTGGCAACTTGAAACTACAAAGTAAGAGTGAACATAGATCAATGGTGAATAAGTGTATAAGACACAATTTGTGGGAATGATCATGTGAAACGTGTAAATGAAGGAGTGTGTGAAACATCATGTATATGATAAAAACACAGTGTATATGAATTCTGTATGCAAACCAAAATGAAATATTGAAAATGACTGAAGACCTGAGAAGCAATAATAGACTTAGTATGAAAATAGCTGCTTTGGGAAGTTGCTTCAAAAAGTAAATCCATGAGTCAGCAGTCAAAGAACAGAGAGGTTGCAAACAGCAGCTCCCAATTAAGGAAACATATTTGCATGCATTCTTCTTGGGAATTTGGGGCAAAAAGTAATGTTGATCATATTATGGGGTTTTTTCCTACATTAAAACATGCTGAAGGAAAATATACGACATGAGGAGTAGTGTTTGGAATTAGCAAGGTCAACAAATGGAATGAAAGATGGAAGGGAAGCTAACTGGAAAAAGAAAGACTGCCAAATTATCTAATTATTCTTTCAACTGTCTATGAAAAATGGTCCTTGTTTTTGTTGCAAAAGCACACATTGTAGTGAAGGAGTCTGAAAATGAATACCTAGCACAATGGGATTCATAAATAGTCTGGCATTTTTGTTTTCCTTGCTCTGTAGTTTAGAACACATGACTAATATAAAGTGTCTGACGAAGAATTTTATGTGTCTGGTTATTTATCCAGAATTTATGGCCACATTCCTTGGACAGTAGAACTGCTGATAGTGGTCAAACTGACAGTTAGAAATTACAGAATTTAAGAGAGGATGGCCATTATATCACTTTGAGATGCATTCAATTGCCCAAAAGGAATTTTATTCTCCTATCTACATTAAAATGTCCTACATGCCATTTTATTCTTTTATGGCTTTTAAAAAAATTCTTTCAATTTACTTAATTAAAAAAATAGAATGTACCCACTTGAGCAGCTTATACACTCATTTGAAGAGAAATGTATTCTCAAGTTACTGATGAGCTCTAGAAAGTGAGGTGTGTATGTGTTGTGACATTTTAAATATGACATGTTAAATGTATTCAGAAATGAGATGTTTACAACTTAACATATGAATTTGGTTTCACAATGGAGACCTGGATTAATTTTAGGTGCCCTAAATAAATAGAAAATACTTCAAATTAAGTATGCTTTTGTAATTCTAAGAAAGAAGAGAAAAACAGAATGTTGGATAAGTTGTTGATATGTTAAAAGGACAGGGCCTAAATAACTCAAAATGGTAAGGAAGACAGGTAGGAAGAAAATCACGAATGAATTTGCAGACATTTAGGGAGGAGTATTTTAAGGAGGGATTGAGTGGTCAGTGCAACAAATAAGGATGTAACAAATAAGGAAAGCAAAGACTGGAAGATTGACAAGCCAGAGAGAATTTTACACGTTAAATAAACAGAAATGTTCATGTCTGAAGTTTAGCTCATTCTACTGAATGACTAAATGATTGTAGAGAACTGAGTTTTGGTTTATGGTGATTGATAAATCACATTGATTCAAAATGGAGCTATACAACCAATGAATATAATTGATACTCAGTTCTGTACTTTTTGTACTGACAACCCACAGACAGGGCCTTTCTGTCAGTTTGAAGCTCCCAGCCACTCCACAGGGTAAAGATGGAAAATTTCCTCCCCCGGGATTTACAACCTCCCCAAAACCCAATTCAATGGCAATGAGAGTGATGCTTGTAAAAAATGGACTTGACAAAAGTTGTGTGATGGATACATTAAAACAACAACAACAGAAAGAGTAGAACCTCCAGCCAGATAGCTCATGGGTTTGCTTTCTGGAGGTTTTGTGTTATGAGTTCATAAGACATCCCAGTGACTTGGCCTAATAATGTGTTTAGAGCTCCTGTTCTACCTCCTACTTCTTTCAATAATATCTGTGGTCTTGAAAGCTTACAAATCAACAGCCAATTTACAATAATTGATCTCTATTCACTTAGAGCAATAGAGGAAGAAGGGGCGTGGGGGAGGTCAGGAATAACTACTACTACCTGCTACCATTGAGTTAATTCCAACTCATGGCTTAGTAGTAAGAAGCTACACACTACAATCCCAAGGGTGCATGGTTCAAATCCACCAGCTGCCCTGTGAGAAAAGAATGAGCACTTTCCCCTTGTGCAGTTTCCTGCCTCTGAAAACCCACTGGAGGATCAGCAGTGAGTTGGTTTCTGACTCAGTGGCAAACAAGAACAACATACCTTCCCTGCAGCAGAGAGTGGAACTAACTGTAGAGTTTCTGAGGCTTTACTTTTCTACAGAAATAGATTGCCTCATTTTTCTCTCTGCAGTGGCTGGTTACTTTGATCTTTTAATTTAACAGCATAATTCTTTAACCACTAAACCACAGGGGCTGTGCTGTGTAAGTAATTAATTTAAAACTCAATTCATTATTGTCAGCTAAGAACCAACTCAGAACATATGCTCCAATGAGTTTTCAGAGGTTGTAAATCTCACAGGAAGAGATTGCCTGTCTTTCTCCCTTGGAAAGCAAGTGA
This sequence comes from Elephantulus edwardii, assembly GCF_000299155.1. Classification (NCBI taxonomy): domain Eukaryota; kingdom Metazoa; phylum Chordata; class Mammalia; order Macroscelidea; family Macroscelididae; genus Elephantulus; species Elephantulus edwardii. The sequence continues at coordinate 2,916,047 of NW_006399772.1, forward strand.
ATTTAAATGGCCTGCCTTGGCGTTTGCAATACACCTCTTTACATACTAGACCCCAGAGCTGAAAAAGGGAGCAAGAAACCAAAGGTGTGGTTATTCGCTTCCATGAAGAGCTTTGTTCTTGGCAATGATACCTGAAGAACTGTGTGATGCCCTGTTATCACTACTAGATGTTTTGATCACAGATTCTGATGAAAAATGTAAAATAAAATTACAAATTTTCATGGAATCTGTATTTTCTGGAGCAATGGAAAGTAAATGAACCCTAAAACTATTCTCCTGAGATAAGTAAAGTACATACAAAATAGCTTTCTAATTAAAATGCACTGATTAAGATATGCATAGTGGTATTTTTATTATCATTTTATATATAACACTACAAATAATAGATAACATGCCAAATAGTATTCCTTTTTTACATCACTAGAGAATAAATTAAAATTATTACTTAATGAAAAAAGAGCATCACAGGAATCTATAATTAAAGTTGCATAGTGGAGTGCATTTGTGGTGGGGGGACAGGGTCAGGGTCAGGGGGATTGTATACCAACAAAAAGTTTATCTTTTGCTTTTCAAAGAGAGGAATGAACTGGGGGGGTGGAGGTAAAGAAAAAAGTGCAACAATGAATGAATGAAAATCTGTAAATGTTCATTAAAGTTGTTGTTTGTTGTTGTTATGTGCCGTCGAGTCGCCTACGACTCATAGCGACCCTATGTACAACAGCCCTAAACTCCGCTCTGTCCTGTGCCAATCGTACTATCTCTGACACTCCCATCCCGATTATCCCAGTCACTGAATCAATCCACCTCATAGAGGGCCTTCCTCTCCTGCGCTGTCCCTCCACCCTCTCAAGCATGTTGTCCCCCTCCAAGGACCAGTCTCTCCTCACAACATGTCCAAAGTATGTTAGACAGAGTCTCAGAGTCCTCGCCTCCAAGGAGCCACCCAGTTTAACCCTTTCCAGGACGAATCTGTTTGTTTTCCTAGCAGTCCATGGTATTCTCAATACTCTTCTCCAGCACCACAGCTCAAAGGCATCAATTCTCCTT
>NW_006399772.1:2917371-2924523 GCF_000299155.1 Elephantulus edwardii
CAGTGTGGAGAATCTTTGTCTTCTTGACATTGAGCCTCAATCCATATTGTAGGCTGCAGTCCTTGACACTCTGCAGCAAGCGCTTCAGGTCCTCTTCAGTTTCAGCAAGCAGGGTTGTGTCATCCGCATAACGTAGATTGTTGATAAATCGTCCACCAATCTTGACCCCACATTTCTCCTCATAGAGCGCCGCCTGCCGGATAATCTGTCCTGCATATAGGTTGAAAAGGTATGGAGATAGGATGCATCCCTGGCGTACGCCCTTCCCAATTTTGAACCATGAATTAAAGTTAGTAAAATAAAATTTAAAAATAAGTAGTATATTTTTTAACAAAGCATAAACACAGCTATATACACTAAACAAAAAAAAAAAAAAAAAAATTTTTTTTTTTTTTTATAAAAAAAAAGAGAGTAAAAAATATGCCAAAGATCAAAATGGCAGTTTGATATCTACTTAGCTACCAGATACTCCTCAGTTTTCTTCTATTTCAGCTTTGCTATAGCTCCCAAACCAAGATCCAACTACTGCCCTCCACCCTCCATTTTCATTTTGGCAACACCGAGACCATTTAAATAGCAAAAATCGTAGTTTACTGTTACATTTCAAGCATGTCTTTTCCAGCTCTCCCCTCACGTCTCTGCCTACCCATAGGTCCCCTCCTGCCTCCCTCCCTTCCTCTCACTTTCCTTGTGTTTAATACTGCATTCTGTACTCAACCACTGTTAGCAAAATTCTTTTCAACTTCCTTTAACTTAATTTCTTGGTTGGAGCTATCTATTAAACACTTTAATATTGTTTTAAATTAAAAAAATTTGTGTGAGAATGATATATCGATTAGCACTTTTTAATATCATTTGAACTATGACACATACATACAAATTTAAACCATCAAGTTATGTAACCTTGAATATCTTTTAGTGGAAGGATGATGGATTGGGTATTTTTAAATCTGTTTACACTATTATTGTCAAAATATTCAGTAGCATTTAAATTGGGAATGGTAAATGTTAAAAAATCTGTACCATTTAGAAGTCTATGGTGCAAGCAATAGAAATAAAATTCAATGCAATAATAATATAAAATGTTTGTTATCTATTATAATAGTCCAGGAATCAGCAAGGCCTAACCCAAAGTTTTGATACTAGTCAATCTGTATGCTGAGGAAATTATTCAAGAAGCTGGACTCTGTGAAGAGGAGTGTGGCATCAGGATTGGAGGGAGACTCACCAATAACCTGCATTATGCAGGTGACAGAACCTTGCTTGCTGAAAGTGAAGAGGATGTGATGCGCTTGTTGCAGAAGACCAAGGAATACAGCCTTTGGCATGTATTGTATCTCAATGTCAAGAAAGCAAATATTCTTACCACTGGACTGATAGGCAACACTATGATGGATGGAGAGGAGATTCAAACTGTCAACAGCTTCATCTTGCTTGGATCAACAGTTAACACCCTTAGTACCAGCAGTCAGGAAATAAAGAGACATATTGTGCTGTGAAAATTGGCAGTTAGGGACCTCTCCAATTTATTGAAGAGTAATGATGTCAGTTTGAGGACTAAGATGTGTCTGATTCAGGGCACAGTCTTTTTGATCACTTGCTTTGCATCTGAGAGCTGAACAATAAATAAGGATAACAGGAAAAGAAAATGACACTTTGAGCTGTGATATTGGAGAAGAACACTAAACATTCCACGGACAGCCAAAAGAACACAAAGCTACTTCTTGGAGACAGTGAAGCCGGAGTGCTCTTTAGAGGAAAGAATGATGAGGCTTTGTCTCATGTACTTTGGGCATGTTGCTAGGAGATGTATGCGTTGGAGAGGAACATGATGCTAGGAAGGGTAGAGGGTTGACCAAGGAGAGTAAGACCCTCAACCAGGTGGATTGACATGATGACTGCTGCAATGTGTGTCAGGAAGTGTGAGGATGGCCAAGGATAGAACAGGGATCAGATCTTTTGTTCATAGGGTCACTATGACTTAATGGCACCGAACAATAACAAGTTTCAATGGTATTAGAACCAGTTGGGTTTTTAAATATTGTATATTTAGTTTCTTCATGTGCATTTCATTTTGAGGGACATTTTTCTTTCATGACCCAAAAATTGTTACCAGTGGAGCCCAGAGCTAAAAGTTTATTATTTAAGTGCTAGAGAGAAAAGTTTTCTTTTTCAAAATATTTTAGAAAATGGCATTGTATCTCATTAACGACTATTGGATTATTTATTTATCCTTTAACCAAGAGGAATGAGTCATGCTGATAGACAAGAATTAGAGTTGGGGAAAAATTTATCCTTAATAAGAAATACGATATGTTTAATAAGGAAAAGTAGTGCATGGTTTCTCAAGAATAGAAGCAAATCCACTATATGCCTGCCAGAATTGATATTCTAAGGTTCTGTGTCGTTACTGAATTTGAAATATATAGCATGCTGATGAAAGCAATTTGGAATCTGTGGGCTAGGGAAGCTTCTGGGTGGTAGGAATTTTCTTTAAAATAAAATATATAATGTATGCAAATCTTTGTACAGTGTCTGGAATAGATTAGTAGTCAAAACTGATGTTAGTAGTTTGATATGAATAGTTAAAAAATAAAAGCTAATAAACTTACTCCCCATTTTCTTTATCACAGCTCCACCCCCTCCCCCCAGTCTTAGAAGTATCTAATCTATCTAAATGACTCTCTCTTAAGCCACGGTGACAAAACAAAATCAAATGTACCATAGTGTAGTTTCAGATTGTCATTTGATTTAATTCAGTTTAGAAAATGTATTGAATAATCAATGCCTCAAGCCTTGTACAGGGTCCAGAAGATATAGCTAGCTGTGGGGGGGGGGAAGCATATAAATGTGGGTCTAGTCTTAATTAGAAATCTAATTATAACTAGAGTTGATGTTTCAAACAGGGAAGTTCATTTTCTCCTTGTATATTTTTCGTTGCCACATCCTGCAGAACAACCTCACTTCACAACGACTTATAATAAATAATCTTTATGGTAGTGTTCTTCTGTCCTGAGAGATCTCAATTATATGCTACCAGACTCTGGAGAATAAGGACATTCTGTTTGGTTGGTGATAAAAAGAAGACACTTAATGGGATAAATCGAAAAAATAGCTGTAACGAGCAGGCTCCAGAATGAAGAGTTTTGAGAATGCCGCAGGACTGGAAAGTGTTTTACTTGGTCTTACACAGTAGGGTTTCTATACATTAGCACTGGCTCAAGGACACCTAACAAAAATAAGAAAGCCTTTCAATTGAGTAATTGAATTTTCTCATATATATTAACATGTATTAGCGAGCCCTGGTGGCCTAGTGTCAAGAAGCTGCACTGCAATCCTGAAGGCATGCAGTTTGAATCCCAACAGCTGCTCCGCTGAAGAAGGACGGGCAGTCTCCTCCCTTGCGATTAACTGTCTCTGATAACCTACCAGAAGGTCAGCTATGGGTCTGTTCCAACTTGATGGTACACAGCACAACAACATGTAATAAAATACTCTTGTCACCAGAACTCTATCAAAATTCTTAAAAAATATTCCTGTGTAAAGACTTAGAGAATGTTGCCCAAAAGTGAAGGGAAAGAGGTAGCAACTTGAGGTTGATGTGAAAGTTGTCCATTGTGCTATTTTATCTAGTAGTACTTTACAATCTTCTGTAGCTTCATAAATCATAGTAACTAGCTAGGAATTTTGTTCACCTTCAGAGAGATAACAAGAATTGTGTTTTGATAGTAATCCCTAATACCATTCATTTGGGTTTTTTTTTTTACAAGTACTTAATTTATTCTGCTCAGGAACATTGTCATTATCTATGGGATGTAGTATATATTTATGTTATATTTATATGTAGCCACTTAGGACTTAAATCATTTGGGGTTTTTTTGAGAGAGATTTTTTGCAAGCTGCTTTGTGCCAGTCACTGTCATGAAGTATATTAGCTAATAGAATAAACAAATATTTCTACCTTTAAAAAATATCTCCACCTTTAAGAATCTCAAGGGAGACAAAGGAGCAATAATGAAGAGGTTTAATAGGTAACAATTCTGATCCAAAGTCTCTGGTAAAAGAAGGTAGAAAGTATGGATGAGGAAGAGTACAGTATCAGGATATAAAAGAAAAGACTAATGAAATATGATATTTAGGTCAGATGAAAGAGGAATAAGTAACTAAGTGGAGGATGTTTAGGAAAAGAACACCTGATACAGAATGGGAGCTGATTATTTAGAGGATGTGGTGAAATAGCATGGAATCTAGTGTCATTGTAGCAAAGGGGGAGAGAGAAAGAATAGGAAGGAATGAGATTGAAAAGCAAAGAGTGGATAAAGAGGCCACAGAAAACTTGAAGTAACCTGTCTTAATTTGTCTTGCCCTGACATAATATGATTAGAATTGTGTTAAATTGAATTGATTGGCATGTCTTTCCTTAACTTGACTTAGTTTGACTTGAATTTATGAGATTTAATTTTGCTATTAAAGGTCATTTTAAGAGCTTGGATTTTACTTTATGTGAAATGAGTGATTCTAGGGTTTAGATCAGAGAAATGACATGACATGACCTGTAGTTTAATAGAAAGAAACATTTTGGCTATTGTGTCAGGGGAAGTTTTAGAAACTTGTACTGGTCTGTTGGCAGTGGAAATGGTAAGTAAGGGTGATCGTCTCTATATTAAAGCTAAGCAAAAAACAACAAACCACCAAAAACTGAAAGGAATTGCTACTGGATCAGATATAGGAGACAACAGAGCAAAAGACATCAAAGATGGCTGGGAATTTTGGCCTGAACAATTTGAAGTACAGAGTGCCTGAGATAGGGAAGGCTGGAGAAGACCAGATTAGGAGTTCAGAATGCAAATGATTTGGAGGTCTTTTTCTTGGAATGCTAAATTTCTGGTAAATTATATGGCAGGGTCAAGAAATACTGAAAGGAATTGTTACTGGATCAATATGGGATATAGAATCAAGAAGCTACACTGCAATCTCAAAGGCATGGGGTTCGAGGCCACCAGCTGCTCCACAGGAGAAGGATGGACAATCTCTTCCAGTGCTATTAACTGCCTCTGAAGACCCACTTTAGCATCAGCAATGGTTCAGTTCCAACTCAATGGTACAGAACAATAACAATATGGTAAAAAAGCACTAGTAGCAAGAAGCTGTGCTGCAATCCCAAAGAATGTAGTTCAAATCTCCAGCTGCTCCAATGGAGAAAGATGGACAGTCTCCTGTCCAGTTAACAGCCTCTAAAAACCCACTATTGGGTCAGTTATGGGTCGGTTCTGACGCAATGATATACAAGAACAACACATGGTAAAAGAGTCCTGAGTGGAGTAATCATTAAGCACTAGGTGACTGACTGAAAAGAGAGTTATTTAAATCTACTGAGAGGTAGCCTGGAAGAATGGACTGGTGATTAATTTTGAAAGGTCATACAGCATTGAAAACTCTATGAAGTGGCCTTTTATCCTGTAACAGGTAAAGTAATCAGGAGTCAGAATTGAGTTGACAGCAAGTTGTTCAATTTTTTAATTAAATATTCAATAAGATACATTGAATTTTCAGTTTGAGGTTTGCATTGAATTTTCAGTTTGAGGTTTGCATCAAATAGTTCAGAACAAAGAGATATATTGAGAGTCACCTATGTTTATTTAGATAGTGTGTAAAAACTATGACATTAGGTGGTATCTCCAAAAGAATGAGAGATGGAAAAATGATTGGAGATGAAGGGATGTGGGAGAGGAAAGGAAGGTGATAAGGAGATGAGAAGGAAGAAGTCTAAGGAGAAATTACTATTTTGATATCCTGGAAGACAAGGAAGTAATGAATCCAGAAGCCTGGATGAGAACCAATTATTGTATTGGGCCTTCTGAGATGAGGACTTAGAGTTTGATTGCTTTTATATTGCCACTAATTTTGGCAATATAGAGGTCATTAGTGATCTTTTTTTATAAGAAATTTTGATGAAGAGCAAATCCTAAAAGGAATAAAAAACAAATGGAATTCAATTGTACACTTATCACAGACAAGGTGGTGGTGTTGGTGGGCTTTATTTGGGAGAAAAAGAAAAATAGATCTGTAGCTGAAGACGGAAAGAAATAAAAGGAATAATATGCTGTTATTTCTGTAATCTTCAATAATGAGAGAAAACTATGAGCATTCTTCCATTACTTTGATACGGGACAGAGCAGTGAGGAGGATGGCCCAGGAGAGAAGAATGAATTTCTGGAGAAGATGAAAGGGATGATGAGATCTGATGCTCAAGTGAATGACATGCCTTAGGCATAACAATATGTCCATAATAACCACATGGGAGGATATTGCCCATCTCTTCCTTGGAGTCACTTGTGGATTCGAACTGCCAGAAAGGCTTCCTCACCTTTGGGTTAGCAGCTCAGCTCCCTATGGACTGAGCCACCAGAGCTTACTATATATCCAGTAGAATGTGTTATTCCTGAAGTGTTTGTGAAAATGCACACCCACAGTCTTGACTCCAGCCATCTGGAAAGAAACGAAGAATTTTAGATTTAAAAAGTTCTTCTAGTGATTTTGATACATAGTAAAATTGCGCCCTTTCCCTCGCTCAGTAGCTTCAGCAGTAAATGTCCCGTCCTCTCTGTGAATTTCTAAATCTCTAAAAGATTGCTTTCATCTATATTTAGTAGAAAAAATTTGCACACATGAATATATCTGACACTTGTGAAGGTATTTTCCTAACCTGACAACCTTTCATGAAAGGAGTTTTTTCCCCAACAAAAATATTAAACAAAGGTATGTTTATGGGATTTTCCCTTCTAGATTCTAGAGGAAGTTTATACACAGTAAAATAATTTAAAAGTTATTTTTGCCATACCAGCAGCATGTACAAATTTTCTGGAGAAACAAGGTTAGGATGCTGCAGTTCTCTATTAGACAAGATTATCCCTTGTGATACTATATAAGCTAAATTATTAACAAATGTTTAGCAGCAAGAACAAAAATTTAATAACTGCATATTTTTGGCCACCCACTTCTGAAATAGCAGGCCTCTGAAAACCCTATGCACAACAGAACACACGCAGATTAACAAAAAGGGCAACCTAGGTAGAACCATCAAGTATGGAAACACAAGGGAGGAGGAACAGCTGTAAGCAGACCCTAGTGATTGGTACATGGAATGTGAGA
>NW_006399772.1:2943151-2956073 GCF_000299155.1 Elephantulus edwardii
CTATGAACAACGGAAATGAACCCTGTCCTACCCCATGTCATCATCATCTCTGACATACTTGAGCTCTTTGCAGTGGTCACTGTGCCATTCCATCTCACTAGGATCTTCCTCTCTTTGGCAGTAACTCTCCCTTACCACATATGATGTCTCCTCCCAAGGAATAACCTCTCCCAAAAAATAGGCTCAGAATATGTGAGAGGAGCTTTGTCATCTTTGCCTCCAAGGAGCATTCTGGCTGCACTTTCTCCAAAAGACTGTTTGGGTTTTTTTGGCACTCCATGGATATTCAGTACTTTTCTCCAACACTATCGCTCAAATGAATCAATTCTCCTCCTCTCATCATTATTCATTGTCCAACTCTCAAATTCAAAGCAAGTAATGAGAAAGACTATGGCCTGAATCAGGTGCACCTCTGTATTCAAACTGGCATCATTGCTCCTTAGTGATTTGGAGAGATCCTTGACTGACTGCAGCTGATGATCTTCAAGATTTATTACATCTCAACATCAAGAAAACAAAGATACTCACCTCTTGGACAGTTGGAAGCATCATGATAAATAGAGAAGAGATTGAAATTGGTAACTGTTTCATCTTACTTGAGTCCACAATCAACATTCCTGATACCCACAATCAGGATATTAAAAGATGAGTTGCTCTGGGAAAATATACTGTCAAGGACCTCTCCAGAATGCTAAGGAGCAATATCACTTTAGAGACTAAGATACACCTGATCTAATCCAAGGTCTTCTGAATTGCTTGCTATACATCTGAGAACTGGACAGTGAATAAGGATAACAGAAAGATAAAATCAATGCCTTTGAATTGTGTTGCTGGAGAAGATTTTAAACATACCATGGACTGCCAAGAGAAAAACAGGTCAGTCTCTGAGAGGTTGAAACCAATTTACTCTTTAAAGGCAAGGATTTTGAAGCTCTGTCTGACATACTTTGGGCATATTGCCAAGAGGTACCAATCTATGGAGAAGGACATCATGCCTGGAAGGATGGAGGATCAGTGCAGGAGAGGTAGACCTTGGATAAGATGAATTGACACAGTGTCTGTGATAATGGGGGTGTGTGTGTCAAAGACAGTGTCAGAGATTGACACAAGATAAGGCAGTGCTGAGAGCTATTGTTTATAGGGTTTCCATGAGCCATAAATGACTTGATTGCACATAACAACAGCAACAACAATTGATTGTAGACTTTCAGAATGCAGTATGTCTTCTGATCTCCTGACTGCTGGATCTAGGGTGCTGTTTATGAAACCAAATAGAATGAAATCATTAACAATTGTTATCTTTTCTAAATCTATTATGATGCTGCCTGTAGTCCAGTGGTGAGAATTTTTGTTTTTTTAATGCTGAGATGTGATCCATATCAAAGCCTGTAGACTTTGATCTTTGGCAGCAAGCGTTTCAAGTCCTCCTCATTTTCAACAAATAAGATTGTGCCTTCTATATAATGCAGGTTGCCTCTGATCCAGATTCCATAGTCTTTTTCATAGAATCTAGCTTCTCAAATGATTTTTTAAGCAATCCATTTGAATAGGATTTGAGAAAGGCTATAACCCTGTTGTACACCTTTCCTAATTTTAAGCCATGTGTGTTTCTTTACTCTGTTCAGAAAACAGCTTCTTTTAACTGAATGTTGATCATGTTATGTACCATCAAGAAGGAATTGACTCACAACTGACCCTCAGGTGGATTTTCAGAGTAATAAATTGCGTAGAAGGAAATTGCTCATCTTTCTCCTGTGAAACAGCTGATGAATTTGAACCATGTGCCTTTTAGTTGGTAGTCTAAGCCCTTACCACTAAGCCATCATAACTCCCTGAAAAGCTAGAGCTGAATATATGTCTGATATTCCAACAATTATCTTACATACTCATCCAAAGCTTCTGATCCCTAAAGTTTATATCATGTATTTGTAACTATTGATAATAAATCTTTTAAAATCCCATTGATTACTTCTCTTCTTTCCAGACAGAAAGGTAAGTATAAAGGTAAGTAACTTTCACAGATATTAGATTTGGACATGAAGGAAAAGTAGAGGTGCCAGGATTCCACAACCTTAATAAAATTTGCATTGTCAGGGAAAGCTTTTGACTGTCCAGATCCCAATCATTAGGTCTATTGCTTAGGATCACCAGCCCTCAAACTCTCTTCTCAATTGTTTTGTTAAGTGACAAATTGTTTTGTTAAGTAGAGTCATAGATGACCCATAGAGACCCTATGAACAAAAGTCTTGAACAACAAAACTTTCATCTTTTCTCCAAGTTCATAGAGTTTCCAGAGACAGTAATAAAGGAATCAATTTACTCTATTTAAATTGGACTTATATTTGGATCAGATCTTAAATCTGCCTGTTTTACAAAATGTTTCTATTAATTTTTTTTTACTGTTATGTTGGTGACTTTACTTGGATCTTCAATTAACACCCTTAGTAACAGTTTTCAGGAAATAAGGAGATGCAATGCACTGGGAAAATCTGCAGTTAGGGACCTATCCAAATTATTGAGGAACAATGATGTGAGTTTAAGGAGTAAGATGTGTCTAATTCAGGCCATAGTCTTTCCAAAGACCTGCTATGCATCTGAGAGCTGGACAGTAAATAAGGATGACAGAAGAATTGATGCCTTTGAGCGGTGGTATTGGAGAAGAGTGCTGAACATCCCATGGACAGCCAACAGAACAAATATGTCTAGAAGAGGGTGCAGCCAGAGTGTGTTTTTTGGAGGCAAGAATGGTGAGGCTTTGCCTCACATCCTTTGGTCATGTTGCTAGAAAATGCTGTTCCTTGGAAAAGGACGTGATATGAAAAGGGTAGAATATCAGCAAAGAAGTGGAAGACTCTTGACCAGGTTGATGCAGTGACTGCTGCAGTGGGCTCATGTGTGTCAGGAAGTGTGATGATGGCACAGGGTTTTATCTTTTGTTCATAGGGTCCCTATGAGTCATGTTTGACTTGATGGCACCTAAGAACAACATGTTGGTGCCCATCTCTGATACAGCAGTTGTTTAAAAATTGATTCAGGAAAACATTTGTAAGAATGACTAGCTTGCTATTTCCTCAGAAACTTTCTATGTTGTTTAAAGGCTCATAGTAATTTCTGTAACACTTCTGCTTCTCACAGTTAAGTGCTTATGTTTTTATAACACACTGTGTGAAGGAACCTTCGGGGTAAATTTGTGGTAGGTCTCCTGAAGCTAGTAAGGGGCAATACAGTAAGAATTTCTCCTAACAAATCAATGTGTTCAAAGAGCTTACATGTCAATTCTGTTATTGTCAAGACCTTTGATTACCTCGCAACATCTCTGGGTAGGTATGCAGACAAAAATTTGAGAATGTCTCTGATGTGTCACAGTTGAGAGCTTACAGTCTGACTGAGTTTTGAAAATTTCTAATCCAATGTACTACATAAAAAAAATTGTATGTGGAAAAGGAAACAGGTGACAGTATCCTGATAGGAACATCGTTGATACATTTAAAGTTAAGTAATCATCTATGAGAATATTATGGAAAGAAATGTGCAAGTATATAGGTTTGTAGTTTAATATTACATAAAAAAGCAAAAAAGATGTTACATGGATATTTACTTCATTTCCTGTAGTCTTTTATGACTCACCAGATTAGTATTATTAGATACTTTTGGAAAATGATTCTTTTAGAGTGAAAGCAAAGATATAGAAATGTATGAAATATAAAAGTGTTATAGTAATAAATTACATAATTCAGTATCAAATTCTTAAAGTCAATATAGCAGTGTATATAAAGGTTATAAACATGGTAATAGTTATAGAGGATTAAGGTATGAATGTATCCAAATTATACTTGACTCTACATTAGTAAAAGACCACGTCAGATATCAGAATCACTCTTATCCAAATCATCTTTAAGAAAATGTATTTAGAGAACTGGACAGAATCCAAAGAAGAATTAATTCTTTCAGACCTCATGGGGGAATAAAGCCCCACAGAGATTTTGTTGAAAGTGTCTGAGCTCATAGTCTGAAAACTATATATGTGATTTACTGTAAATACTAAAATACAATATACTTTGAAAAATGTGCATGCTGACATCAGTACCTAAATTATTCTTCCTTAAGAACTGACAGTTCTTAACCAATGGGCCAAGGAAATGATAATGCAGGATAATGTAGTCTCTCTCATTTAGAACTCCATGTCCCTATCTTGTCTGTTGACATACCCTCTTTGTCTTTATTGGCCCTCAGTGATCTGCATCGTGTAGTTCTTAGTGATGGAAGAAGACATTTTAAGTACTCTTTGGAGCCAAGGATCTCTTTCTACTTAGATCCTCATCACACAATACATTTTCCATTATCCAGTTACGTGGGCACTATGCCATTTCCTGAGTGACACTATTAAACATGCCCTGACCACAGGCTTAGCTATATGGGAGAAATGCAACTAGTTAATAACTTTTCTCTCCAGTTTTAAGTGAACTGTAGGATTTGTACATTATTAAAAAGTTTGAGATGGAACTTTGATGTTTCCACCACTATGAGATGATTATGGGACTTGAGGGGCTTAGAAGAGAATGAGCTCTGGGTGCTATAATAACTTTCTAGCTGGACATTTGGTCCTTAGGGGCTGTGGCTGGGCAACGTGGAAATCTAGCAATTTCTATTTAGCCTTAGAAACCACAGATGAAGTGTTGGGATGAGCTTAAGTGAGAAATGTTCTTGGTGATACAGGCCATCACTATCCAGGGTTTAGAGTCTAGAATGATGTGTAAATAATAGAATAATGGATAAATTCTTTTCCCTGGCAGTTTTACAACAGTGGATTCAATTTTCCTTCTCCCTTTTCCAGAGCGCTTGTGAGACAGACTTACACACCCAATGGCTCTCAGTATAACCTCACTTCTCACTCTACAGCTTGTGGCTGATTTGGTGATAAGAGTATTATGTACATTGAATAATTTTAAGTAAAATCCCACAGAAGATCCCTTTACAAGTGTAGGCATACACATACACGTACATTTTCACAAACACACACACCAGAAAAAAATTGTTTATGCATTCACCAGATGATATTTTTAAAGATGTTATTATCCTGTATGATTTTATCACAGTTTACCTTGAATTGTTGTTGTTGCTTTGATTGCTGTCCTGTCCATCATGACTCATAGTGACCCTATGAACAAGAAGCCTGCTATAGCTATTATCATTTATCCAAGTTCATAGAGTTTCTAGAGGCATGTTGTTTAAGAAGTGGATGTCACTCCTGCTTCCAATTACTTGAATAAGAGATGGAAATATAAAGGCATGTGTGGAAGTGCCCTGCCTCTGCCTTATGTACTAAGAAAGCTAATGTTTATCTCTTCTAAGTCTGAAGGAGACATTATCTAGCTAAAATCACATTAGGCAGAGATCTTTTAGATGAGAGATAAGATAAAATGGCCTTATTGTCATTTCCAATTGGATTGGACTATAAACAGCATAAAGGCCTGTCTAGAAAACAAGATATTAAAGGAGTTGAACAGATTTCAGAGGGGAGTGAATGAAGACAAAGTATTACAATGAAATGTGCAAGGAGCTGGAGTCAGAAAATCAAAAGGGCCAAACTTGCTCAGCATTTCTTAAGCTCAAAGAACTGAAGAACAAATTCAAACCTCGAGTTGCAATACTCTAGGATGCTTTGGGTAGAATATTAAATGATGCAGGAAAAATTAAAAGAAGATGGAAAGAGTATACATAGTCATTGTACCAAAAGGAATTGGTGAACACAGACGAATTTCATGAAACAACATATGAGCAAGAACCTGTGGTGATGAAGCAGAAAGTTCAAGCTGCACTGAAAGAATTGGCAAAAAACAAGGCCCCAGGAATTGATGAAATACCGACTGACATATTTCAACAAACAGATGCTGCCCTGGATATGCTCACCAAGTCGTGCCAAGAAATCTGGAGGACAACCACCTGGCCTACTAATTGGAAGAGATCTATATTTGTCCCTATTAAAGAAAAAAAAGGGAAAAAAAGGTGATCCAACCGAGTGTGGAAATTATCGAAAAATATTGCTATACAGCCTGCTGAAGATCATCCAAAACTGACTAAAACAACACATCAACAGAGAACTGCCTGAGGTGCAGGTTGGATTTGGAAGAGGCTGTGGCACTAGGGATATTATAGCTAATGTCAGATGGATCTTGGCTGAAAGCATAGAATACCAGAGGAACGTCTATCTGTATTTCATTGACTATGCAAAGACATTTGATTGTGTGGATCACAACAAACTGTGGCTGACTTTGAGAAGAATGGGAATACCAGAACACTTGATTGTGCTTATGTGAAACTTTTACTTGGACCAGGAGGCTGTCGTCAAAACAGAGCAAGGAAACACACTATATGGTTCAAAATTGGGAAGGGTGTGCATCAAGCATGTGTCCTATCTCCATATCATTTCAATCTATATGCAGAACTGATTATCCGGGAGGCTGAGCTCTATGAGGAGAAGTGTGTCATCAGGATTGGAGGTAGACTCATCAACAGTCTGCATTGTGCAGATGACACAACCCTGCTTGTTGAAACTGAGAAGCACCTGAAGCGCTTGCTACAGAAGATCAAGGATTGCAGCCTTCAATATGGATTGAAGTTCAACATCCAGAAAACAAAGATTTTCATCACTGAGCTGATTGGCAACATCATGCTACATGGTGAAGAGATTGAGATTAGTGACAGCTTTAGTTAGCTTTGCTCTACAATCAAAACTCTTGATACCAGCAGCCAGGAAATTAAAAGACAAATTGCATTTGGAAAGTTGACTGCCAGAGAACTCTCCAGGGAACTGAGGAGAAATGATGTCAGTCTGGAGACTAAAGAGTGCCTAATACAGGCCATGTTCTTTGCCACTTCTTGCTATGCTTCAGAGAGCTGGACGATGACTAGGGATGATAGAAGGAAAGTTGATGCCTTTGAGCTTTGGTACTGGAGAAGAGTATTGACTGCTAAAAGAACAAACAAGTTCATCCTGGAGAGGGTAAAATCAGGCTGCTCTTGGAAGCAAGGATTCTGAAGCTCTGTCTGACATACTTTGTCAGACATGTTGCAAGGTGGGATCAGTCCTTGGAGAGGAGTGTCATTCTTGGGAGTGTGGAGGGACAGCACAAGAGAGGAAGACCCTCGATGAGATGGATTGATTCTGTCACTGGGGTAAGGAGGATAGGCATGTCAGAGACAGTGAGGTTGGCAAGGGATGGAGCAAGGTTTAGGGCTGTTCTACATAGGGTCATTATGAGTTGCAAGCGACTCAACAGAACATAACAACATAATATAAACAACTTGCCTCTGGAAACTCTATGAACTTTGATAAATGTCAATAGTTGTAGAGGTACTTCAGACCTTTTGTTCATAGGGTCGTTATGAGTCATGCTTGACTCAAAGGCAGTCAACAAAAACAACAACAACATAGTATATAAAGTTATGATGTGACATAGTAGCTATTCAGATTAAATATTTTATAGAAAATTTCAGTAATATAATAAATATATTGTTGTTGTTAGATACTGTTGAGTGTGACTCTTAGTGACTCTATGAGCTAAAGATCTGACCCCTGTTCTATCCTGTGCCATTCTCACACTTCCTGACACACAAAAAAACCCCCACACTCTAACAGTCACTGCATCAATTCACATGGTTGAGAATCTTCCTTTTCTTCACTGACCCTCTACCATTCCCAGCATCATGTCCTTCTCCAAAAAAATAACCCCTCCTAGTAACATTCTCAAAGTATGTGAGGCGAAGTCTTATCCTTCTGGCCTCCAAAGAGCACTCCAACGGCACCCTCTCTAAGACATTTGTGTTTGTTCTGTTGGCTGTCCATTGGATGTTCAGTGCTTTTCTTCAACACTACAGCTCAAAGGCATCAATTCTTCTTCTGTCATCCTTAGTCACTGTCCAGCTCTCAGATGTATAGCAAGTGATATTTGAAAGAATATGGCCTGAATCAGACACACCTTATTCCTTAAACTGGCATCATTGCTCCTCAATAATTTGGAAAGGTCCCTAACTTCAGATTTTCCCAGTGCATTGTGCCTCCTTATTTCCTGACTGCTGGTACCAAAGATGTTAGTTGTGGATCCAAACAAGATGAAATTTTGACACTTTACACTTTCAATCTACTGTCTATCTATCATAATGCTCTCTATCAGTCCAGTGTTAAAAATTTTTCTTTTCTCGACATTGAGATACAGTCCATATTGAAGGCTGCATTTCTTGATCAACAAGTGCTTCAAATCCCCATCACTTTCTGCAAACAAGATTGTATCATCTGCATAATACAGGTTATTGATGAGTCAGTCTCCAATTCTGATGCCACACTTCTGTTCATGGAGTACTGCTTCTTGGATAATTTGCTTAGTATACAGATTGAATAGGTATTGAGAGAAAATACAACCCTGATAACCTCCCCTTTCAGTTTTAAACTATACAGTGTTCTCTTGTTCTGTTTGCACAGCATCCTCCTGGTCCTAGTAGAGGTAAAGTGAGTATGAGCAGAGCTCAATTGCAGATTTTCCTCATCAAAATTCTCAGACCACAAAATCAACAAACCAAATAAACCACCCTTTAAACTCCTTTGAGTATCATAGGTAAGTTGAGCTGTAGGACGTACGTTCTTATTAACTAAGAATCATTATTGAAAGAATGGCTCACAATTTGATGGGTGGAGGGTGGGGTGGGGAAAGGAACGTGGGAAGATCCAGTGTAAAAAATAATGTGTATGAATTTTGTAAGTAAACCAGCACAAAATATAAAAATGAAATAATGTTTTGAAGTGAGTTTAAAAATAATGAAAATACTTCTACATGGGTGAACATTTTATAAACTTTCTGAAAACTAAGTCATATGGATACATATCTAATGCTTAATTTTATTTCTTAAATTACTGGTGTGTAAAAATAAGATTTTCTTTTTTCCAAAAAATATATGCTCTCTAGAGAAAAGAAATTTTAAAATCTATATTTTAAAAATTTTATATTTAGCATGGTAGATTTTATTAAATATTAAAAGTAAAGAGATCATTTTATCATTGTTCTTCAGTACTTTAGAGAGATCTCTGACAGCAAATTTTCACAATGTAATTTCCCAGTGTTTTTAATTTCCTGATTGCTGATGCCAAGACTGTTGATTATGGATCCAAGAAAGATAGATTATGGATCCAAGAAAGATAAAATTGTTAACAGTCTCTCCAGTCTCTTCTCCATCTACATGGTCCTGTCAATTGGCCCAGTGGTGAGAATGATGCTGGAGAAGAGTATTGAACATACCAATGACTGTCAAGGGACAAAAAGGTCAGTGCTGAAAAGATGAAATTAGGTTGCTCCTTGGAAGCAAGGACTGAGATGCTCCATTTGACATACTGTGGTCATTTTGCCAGGAGGGACCAGTACTTGGAGAAAGACATCATGCTTGGATGGGTGGAGGGACTGCTCAAGAGAGGAAGACCATGGAGATTAATTGACATGGTAACTGGGGGACTGGAGATAGGTGTGTGTCAGAGACAGTGAGATCAGTTTAAGGTTGAGCAAGGTTCAGAACTCTTGTGCATAGAATCCCTGAGTTGTAGTCAACTGGAAGACACATAACAACCACAACAACTAAGAGATAAGCTATAAAAAGATTAATAATAGTCATGAAATGTTTTCTCTCTGGGGGTCTTTTAAACTTGACTGTCTTGAGTTTAATGAACTCTGAAGAAAATATAGAAATATTTTTTAATCCGTTCATAGTGGCAAGAAGCTGAACTGCAATACCAAAGATGTGCAGTTCGAATCCACCAGCTGCTCTGTGGGGCAAGGATGAGCAATCTCTTTCCGTGTGATTAATTGCATTTGAAAATCCACTGGAAGGTCAGCTATGTGTCAGTTCTGAGTTGGTGGGAAACAACAGTGTTTAAGCAGCATTACTGTGTAATTAAGATGATACTGGCTAATGATTACCAATGCATTCGCTAATATTTTTTTCAGGTATGAACTATAACAAAGAGAATCCAAATGTTTTACGTGGGGAATTAATGAATCGTACCTCAGGAGCAATTCAGTGTTTGATGCTGGGTTATTCAGAAGTGGTGTAGTCATGATTCCCTTTATAGTGCTTGCCGTGCCCATAGTTAGGGGCCTCTGGTGGTGGCGTAGGCCTTAGGGGTTTGTGCTGCTAACTCAAAAGTGTCAGTTTGGAACCACCCGTGAGTGCTGGGAGGAACGATGGACAATCTCCTGTGTGTGATTTACAGCCTTTGAAAACCTACTGGAAGGACAATAATGAGTCAGTTCTTTTTTTTAATCCCTGCAGTCAAATGCTTCTACTGTGAAACGCTCTAATTCTCCAACATCAGCTCACCCCTGATGGCAAGTGCTCCCTTTCTAAAACTTCTGATTGTCTTTGATTGTTGGCTTTCAAATCTGCAATGGTTTCCAGTGGCTGACAAGGTAATTTTACATTCCAATGCTTACAGGGTAAATTAACATCTCCTGTGAAAAGCTCCACTGAGAGACCCTCTAGATAGCAAGATTATAGAAGAAAATCTTATCCATCAATTCTTTTATGCACTTGAAACTCTGCATTGATGCCTATCAGACCTCAAAAAATTTGTTTGAACCCATAAACACCTTCTCTCTAGAACCTGTGCTTTTCATTCTCATATCAGGCTGTTAGGGAGCTCTACTGGCTTCCTGGCAATACTGAATCAGAATCAGTGCATAGCTGACACTACAGTGGGATTCTTATGTAAGAGGAGCTTGCCTGCCTTTCCTCCATGAAGCTGCTGGTAGATTCAAGATGCCAGGGATGTGCCACCTTTGAGCTAACAGCTCAACACCTTGCAGAATTTGCCCTCAGAGTTTCCTTTAAAGAATTTCATTTCTCCAAAGTCAGGAACCTTCATAGCAATTTTGTTTTACTGCCACCAAGTGACATGTCTATGAAACTGTCTCTACTTGGCCCTCAGATGTTGAGCTTTTGCTGAGATTGCAGGTAGTAAGATCAGTTCCAAAATTCTGGAAGACTCATGATGTTGATATTTTTAAACTTAAAAAAAAATAATTTCCTGTGTTAAAAAACATCAAGAAACAGTGTTTGAAGAAGCACTGGCACAAGCTTATAGAGCAAATAATAGTCTGAAAATGTTCATAGTTCTCTGATGAAAGACTTAAATACTCCGTATCAAAAACAAACTGTAACTTCTATTCAACACAAGTCATCTTGGGTGTATGCTGGGATATATCTATAAATTTGTGTTAGTTTTATTATGTACTCAACTTACATACAGAAAAGAAAAAGTAGCAGCTTTTGTAATGGAGAAATTATTAGACATTTATTTATCTTTAATTTGCCATTGGAGTTACTGGCAAACCTAAGCAGCAGGTCTTCATGTTGTTAGGTGCCATCGCACCACCCGTGACGATGATCAGAGGGATCTCTGTGTAGACAGAAAGCAGCCTGTCTGCTGCATTTAAACCTGTGGTGCAGTCTAGAGTGGACGTAGTTCCAGAGGACAATTCATCTCTCCATTCCAGCCATCCATCCTTTTGAGGGTCTTTGATTTTTCTCACTGACCAACTTTATCAAGCATGAGTTTGTTTTGCAGATATGGGCCCCTCCTGATAATATGACCCACATTATGTGAGATGAAGTCTCACCATCTCCCTCTATAAACCATATTCTGTTCTACTGGGGTCAACAACAAACATAAGCCATTTAAAAGACCCTCCCTGATCACCTTAGCTTAAAAATAAATTGTTGTTGTTACTGTTATATGCCCTCAAGTTGCTTTCAACTCATAGCGACTCTAAGCACGATAGTTCTGAACCCTGGTCAGTCTCACTGTCTCTGACACATCCACCCTGTTAGCCCAGTTACTGTGTCAATTCACCTCACCTGGAGTCTTCCTCTCCTACACTGTCCTTCCACTTTTTCAAGCATGATGTCCTTCTCCAAGGTCTAGTCCCTCCTGGCCAGGTGCTCTAAGCATGAGAGACAGAGCTTCAAAATTCTTGTCTCCAAGGAGCAGCCTGGTTTCACCCTCTCTAGGTCAGATCTGTTTGTTCTCTTAGCAGTCCATGTTTTGTTCAATATTCCAGCACCACAACTCAAAGATGTCAACTCTTCTAGTATTCGTATTCATTGTCCAGCTTTCTAATGCATAGCAAGTAATTGTGAAGACTATGGCTTGGATGAAGCTCATCTGAGTTGCTAGACTGATATCATTGCTCCTCAGTCCTCTGGAGAAGTCTCTGACAGCTAACTTTCCCAAATCAATTTGTCTTTTGATTTCCTAGCTAGAGGTACCAAAAATGTTGATTATGGAGCCAAGTAAGCTGAAGCTGTTAACAACAATGTCAATCTTTTCTCTGTCTATCGTGATGCAGCTTATTGGCCCTGCGGTTAGAATCTTTGTTTTCTTGATGTTGAGCTTCAATCCATATTAAAGGCTACAGTTCTTGACCTTCTGCAGCAAGTGCTTCAGGTCGCTTTCAGTTTCACCAAGCAAGGTTGTGTCATTTACATAGTGCAGGTTGTTGATGAGTCTTCTTCCAATCCTGATTCCACATTCATCCTCATAAAGTCCAGCCTTGTAAATGATCTGTTCCACATATAGATTGAAAAGGTATGGAGATAGGATGCATCTCTGGTGTACACCCTTTCTGATTTTGAACCATACAGTGTTTCCTTTCTTTGTTTTGATGACTGCTTCCTGGTCCAAGTATAGGTTTGACAGAGGCACAATAAAATGTTCTGTGACTCCCATTCTTCTCAAGGTTAGCCACAATTTGTCATAATCTGCCCAGTCAAATGCCTTTGCACAGTCAATGAAACACAGACATTTTGGTATTCTTTGCTTTCAGATAAGATCCACCTGACATTGGCTATAATGTCCCTAGTGCCAACACCTTCTCTAAAC
>NW_006399772.1:2956757-2963875 GCF_000299155.1 Elephantulus edwardii
ATATAATATTCATATATGATATATATCAGATTTTTAATAAATCTTCATTATTATTGAATAGTGTTATCATTTGTTAGAATAAGTTAGAATTTAACTGATGCCCTTAACCAACTAACTGCCTTTCCAATTAGATGATTCTAGTTCTTACGCATACAGACCTGTGTGAATCTTTGCAGCTTCTGTTATAAGAGAAGATACAAGGAGAAAGCACAGAGCTAGATGTTTAATCTCACTAATTTCACATGAAAAAGTCATTCTCTTTTCTTGCTTGCCTTCCTCCAGCACCTCTGTTTTTAACATTATATTTCATTAAAATGAAACATTTTTTAAATTTCTGAAATTGGGATGCATCTTTCAAATGATGATTTGCAAACACTGTTGGCTAGTTGGTGACTGTGATGTGGAGTCACAGCGTGCGTATGTCCAAACTTTCCTGCCATTCCTGCTCGCATCAATGGATGAGCTCATTCACTGAGGTCTCAGTCAATCAACCATTTACAGGCTCCTTGAAGAGACGGTATGAATTCCTATATTATCTAAAGACCTGTCATTGGATTTTCTGACATGATAAAAAAACCACTAGCAACAACATTACAAAATAGCTATCAGCTCCTTGGAAGAAAATCACAGAGACAAGAATAGATGACTCTTGAGAAATGTCGCTTTACTAATGCTTTTATGGAATAATAGATAATACCGTATTGAAAAATATGAGCGTCAAGAACTCTGTGTTGCAATGCAATTGTTAAGAGCTGTACAATGAACATGAAGAGTTTGGGGCATAGTTTAATTGATCTTAATTGTATATTTTCATTTTGCCAATAGAAGTCTATGTCAAAAAAATGCTAAAATAATATTTTGAGTAAGTGTAAAAATTAAATAAACAAATGTCATTCTTAAATTGGCAGGGAGTTTTCTTTTTGATCTTACATAAATTAATGTTATTTCTGAAAATTGATGGCATTGTGGAGTTTGTGAATATGCTGCTGAGTGTCTGCAAGTTATTGCTAGGCATCTGTGGTATAGATGTGAACAATGACAATCTAATTTCTGCCTAAAAACCTAACCTGGTCTCACTAACCATGACACGTCTCCCACTCTTCCTAAGCCAAAAGTGAATTGCATCATGATTTGAACTTGTCAAGGCAGATACAATAAATAATATTGGTAGACACAGATGATTTAGTAATAATTTTTCTATCAGTACTTTCTTGTCTAGAAGAGTGTTTAAGGAGAATAATGAAAATATTATTTCATATTTAAAGAGTTAATTAAAATGGCTTAGTGGCAAGAAGCTGCACTGCTATATGGTTTGAATCCACCATCTGCTCTTCAGGAGAAAGAGGGAGAATCTCCTCCCTTGCAATTAACTGCCTCTGAAAACCACTGGAGGGTCAACTATGGGTCAGTTCTGACTCAATGGTACACAACAACATATACCCTAATGGCACAGTCAGTAGAGTGTTGTGATGATTAAAAAGTTGCACCGCTCTAGCAATGCAAATCTACCCGCAGCTACAAGGAATAAAGATAATAAATCTCTTCCTGGTGTGGTTCACAGACTCAGAAACTCAATGGAGGGTATCTATGCTTGTTGGCAGTGAGTTTGAGTTTTACTGTACACTTTGCTCCTGGGTAGCAGAGACAATTAAATGCTTTACTATTCGGCAAAAGATTGGGGACTTGAACTGAACCCATCCAGAGATGCTTTGGAAGACGGGCTTGGTGATCTGCCTCTGAAAAAAAACCTGATAGACTAGTTAGACCTCTCTCCTCTGCACTCAAGAGGTCACCGTAAGTCAGAATGTACTCAACAGAAACCAACAACAGAAATGACAACATGGAAATTCTAACCAGATAGGACAAGAAAAGGATCTCAGTTGTGCGGTTTATTATTTCTTCCTTTAGATTTATTCCAGATGATATTACTGATTGTTTTATCTTTAAATAACTTCATGTCTTGACTTTATAGTTGAATAAGATAATGTATTCAGAAGCCCTCTTTGAAAAATATGTAACACTTCCTTTGACATCAGGACATTTGAAATTAGCTCTCTAAGCTCGTAACTAATGGATTTCCAATTAAGCTTGTCATTTTAACATTTTTTCAGATATTTAAATTGTCTGAGAAGGTCGGAATTACTGTCAGACTTTGAGGCAAAATAAAATTCCGTCAAAAAAAGTGTTACCATTCTTAAGACTTTTTTTGGTAACAACTAAGATTTTTAACATAATTTTATTTTGTAGGGAACACTGAAGGAGAGAGCAATTACATTATATGATGGCCAGATCAAGCATGATACCACCTACTGGGTTCAAAGAAAAGAAAGAATAAACTTCAGTCTTGGCAAAGTTTTCATTACTGTCTACCTAGTGACTTCACCATACAGTTATCATTTTCAGCACCGTGATAGATGGAAAAGAGACTGAGGTTTTAAACAATTATAGTTTGCTCAGTTCTACAGTGTTTTGGCACCAGACCAGCAGTCAGGAAATCAAAAGATGAACTGCACTGGGAAAATCTGCTGTCAAGGACCTCTCCAGAGTCCTGGGAAGCAATGATGTCAGTCTAGAGACTAGGTTGTCCTTAACACTGATGGTCTCAAAGCAAGGAGTTGCACAGCAATCGCGAAGACATGCAGTTCAAAAACAACAGCTGCTTCACAGGAGAAGGATGGGCAGTCTCCTTCCCTGGATTTAACTGCCTCTGAAAAATCCCCCAGAGGGTCAGCTGTGGGTCCATTCTGACTCAACGGTACACAATAACAACAACAACAACAACATCAGATGTGGAAGTCAGCCTGCTCCCTGGTTTGTCTTAGGGTAGAAGCTTGCCTGAAACTTGATCACCATGGATGACACTGCTGTTATGTGAAATACTAACGGCATAGATTGCAGCATCACAGTGATGTGCAGGCCATACCAGTGCAGCACATTAACAGTTAGCAATTCACAGTGATAAACCATCGATCAGTGGTTATCAGGAGATGGAGAATAGAAGACATGGGGAGTGACTGCGAACACATGCATAGTTTGTTTTTGGGATTGAGAAAATCTTTCTATATACAAAGGTGATAGTTGTACAGCTGTAATATACTAAAACCCACTGAAGTGTGTATGCTAAAGTAATGTGTTTTATGTTTATGTATTATATCTCAGGAAAGCTGTTACTGAAAAGAAAGGAGCATATTTGGAAGTTAGAGCTCATAATAGTCATCAGGTTTTGGTAGTTACAGATGATGAGCTATAGTTCTTGTTTTGCAGAAATTTAAACTGTGTTTTATTTAACTGCAACTTTAACATCTAGAACCATGTTTTAGACAAAATATTGTACAAGAGTTTGTTATCTTAATAAATGAACAGATGTTTGAAAAAAATTTACTAAGTTGGTGAGGATATTATTAATTAACCTAGAAAATACAAGGGAAAAAAAAGGATAGAGTGAACAGAGTTGAAGAATTCGGATGTTTTTGTATCAGTGGGCATATGTAAATATAAACATAGACAATGTTGCTGTTGCTTGTTAGGTGCTGTCGAGTATGACCTGTAGCCACTCTATGAACAATGAATCTGCACCCTACGCTATCCTGTGCCAGCCTCATTCTCTCTGACACGCTAGAGCCCATTGCTTTAGTCACCATGTCAGTCACCATGTCAGTCCATTTCCTTGGGGGTCTTCCTCTCCTCAGTTGACTCTCCATATTTTTAAGCACGATGTCCTTTCCCAAGAAATAGCCTCAACTAGGTACATATCCAAAGTTTATATGGTGAAGCTTCACCATCTTTCCCTCCAAAGAGAAATCTGGCTGTCCCTTTTCCAAGTAGATCTGTTTGTTCTTTTTGAGGTCTATAGGCTATTCAGTACTCTTTTCCAGTACCAGAACTCAAAGACATTGATTCTTCTTCAGTCATCCTTATTCATTGTCCAACTCTCTGATACATAACAGATGTTTGAGAAGACCAGGACCTGAATCAGGTGCACCATAGTTGTCCAACTCACATCATCGCTCTTCATCATTTTGGAGAGGTCCCTGACAGCAGACATTCCCAATACGTCTCCCGATTTCCTGACTGTTGATAACGAGGGTGTTAATTGCTGATCCAAGCAAGATGAAATCATTGACTGTTTCAGAGTTTTCTCCATCTATCATAATGTTAACTGTCGGTCCTGTGATGAGGACCTTTTTTCTTTTTGTTGAAATAGACATGTGAAAATAATAATTCTTCAGAATGAAAAGAAAAGTGGGTTCAAGGATTAGTTTAACCTTTGGGTTTATAATCCAACTCAGCTGAGGAAAAAGAAAGAAAAATTAAAAGTATGCATGTTAACAGTATAAAATAACAAATATGATTGTATCTGTTTAAAAGGAAGGTGAATGTTGGCTTTTAATGTGTTATTTCTTAATTTTTTTATCTGAAAAGACCCTAGGTAGTGCACTGGATTAAACATTAGAATGTTAACCAAAATGTCATCAGTCCAAATGCACCAGACACTCTGCAGGAAGAAGATAAAGTAGTCTGATTTCAAAACAGGTTTACAGCCTAAGAAAATGTTGAATAAAATCCTACAGAATAGCTCTGTTCTGTGGTGTCCTGTAAAGTCACATGAGTTTGAATCAATTTTGACAGCAGTGAGTATATGGAACTAGAATATAAAATTTATGAGA
Organism: Elephantulus edwardii; assembly: GCF_000299155.1. NCBI lineage: Eukaryota > Metazoa > Chordata > Mammalia > Macroscelidea > Macroscelididae > Elephantulus > Elephantulus edwardii. The sequence continues at coordinate 2,961,425 of NW_006399772.1, forward strand.
AATGAAACTGTGTCTTGCTTACTTTTTAAAGAGTAACAAAGAGTAATAGTGCCCTGGTGCATTTGCCCACTGATGCTGAGCTCATTCTGACTCATACCAATGCTTCTTCCAGTTTGCAGGGCTGTAAGTCTTTAAGGAGTCAACAATCCACCTTTTTCCCATGAAGTTGCTGATAAATACAAACTGCTGGACTTTCCGTTCATAGCTCTATTCCTTATCACGTGTTGCTGTTTTGTTTACCATCAAGTTGAAGCTGATTCATAGCTGATCAGACCCACAGCTCAGTCTCCAGTGGGTTTTTAGGGACAGTCAATCATACTGGAAGAGATTCTCCATCTTTCTCCTATGGAGCATGTGGTGGATTTAAACCTTGACTTCGGATTATACTGCAACTTTTTACCACTAGATCACCAGAGCTCCCTAACCACGATGTAACCAAAATTCCTTAGAGAAAAGAATTCTTAAGTTGTAGAGTGTGTTAGAATGAGAGGTCTTGATTTTGTAAAACCAGCTTAAAAGTTATACTAAAAGTTTTGAAAGAGGATAAAATTAAGGGGAAAAATGAAGATGGAGCTGGACTCTTGCCCAATATTTAGGAATTGATCAAATGAAGATGAGAGAACCAACACTGGATCTTCCAAATATCTTCCATTTTATAAATTATGTTCTTAGCTATAAAACAAACAAAAAAAATGGTACAAAGGTAAAGATGGACTAATTAAAATATGGGAAAGTTTTTTATGGTTTTAAGAAAAGACCTGCACAAGAGTAGAAATTAGATATCTTGCACTAGTGTTATGGGATTATTAAATCAACATTAAAGTGAGATTATCTTGAGAATCTCCCAGCTGTGCCATAGGAGAAAAATGGGCAATCTACTCTCAAGCAATTTACTGCCTCTGAAAGCCTGCTGAAGGGTTAGCTGTGGATTGGTTCTGATGCAACTTTACACAACAACTTATGAGCAGAGCAGAGCCAGGGCAGGGCTTGAAGAGGGCCGAGAACTTTCCAGCATTCCAAATGCTGAGGGGGTATGCATTGAATGGATGTGTAGGTAGATGGCCAACTCCCATTATGTAGAAGAACACAAGTTTGTGTAAGCATGTGGGTGTGCACAGCTTAGAAACACTGGACTAAGTAATAGTGACACCGGGGGGGGGGGTGTTACCAAGGGTCCAGAATATTTGATTCCAGTTTTAGCTGGCTTTCCTGTGCAATAAAAAAAAAGGTCCTATGCCAGAGAGGGAAGAAGCCCAAGACTAACAGCTCACATGACTTAAACATTTTTATTTTTATATTTTCCTTTTTTCCCCAGAACATTTTTTAAAAAAGTTTACATGTCATATGTATTCCTATAAAAAAAGAAGCTAAAAAACATTTGAGGGTTTTTAAAAAAAATGTAAATCTTCACAAGTGATAATATAGTACTAGCAGTCTAACTGAATTCCTGCTACTCTCGTAACTATTTCACATTTTAACCACCTGGATTGATCCACAACTTGAATCCAGGTAAAACCATGACTGAAGCTGAACCCCTCACGTTGAGTGTCTGTGCTGGGAGCTGCTCAAGTATCATCTGAAAATTATCTCTTATTGTCTCCAATTTATTGAGATTCAGAAAGAACATATTCATCCCAAAGCATACAACACTGGTCGGATGAGAGGTTAATCTTCAAGTTTAAATCTACTGTTAAGTACCATTGAGTCCACTGTGGCTCCTGTAAATAGTCAGAAACCTTGTCCTGTCTTAATGTCACAATCTCTGTTCTACTCAAGTCTATTGTTGTTGCAGTCACTGTGTCATCGGCTTCTGAGAATTTTCCTTTCTTTTGCTGAACCTCTACTTTTATAAGGGTTTTGTCTTTTCCCAAAGACCGTTGTTGTGTACCATAGACTAGCCAGTAAACAAATTGCTGAACCTCTACTTTTATAAGGGTTTTGTCTTTTCCCAAAGACCGTTGTTGTGTACCATAGACTAGCCAGTAAACAAATTTATTCTCTGCCTTCAGCATTTCTCAAAGTACATTCACCACAATAACTGCCCATTAAGTTGCTCACCCTTCCCTTTCTATTCTAGAAATTGCATTTGGCTGATAGATACCTTTTAAGGTGGATTTTACTTGTACTCTTCCTTTCATATATCTTCATAGAGAGTCTCAGAAAATATTAAGATGTGAAAGAATACAGAAACCTAGGAGAAGAAAATCTACACTTACTAACATAGAATAGCTTTGCTTTTCTGAGGAATGTTTATAAATAAGAATGCAGCTTTTTCTTCAGTTGATTTGGAGTGAAGCCTGGAGTTTTATATTTCCACACATTCCCAGAGAAGGCTGTGCTCAGGCATCAGGAGCCTCCCTTTGAGAAGCAAAGCTTTGAAGAGAACATACAGATCAAGGCTGTATTTTGTCCACTGACACCTAGTTGAAGGGATTGTTATTTTTTTAAATT
>NW_006399772.1:2963981-3025726 GCF_000299155.1 Elephantulus edwardii
CACAGTTCACTCCTCTCCTTGAAAAGCAAAAGACAAACTTCTTCATTTGTACACAATCCCCTCCCCCACCCCACACATCCCCACCCTCACCCCAAGTATACTCCACTCTGCAACCCTCATTCCGGACTCTTATGATAATCATAATGCCCTAAACTATATTAATTTTAAACTACGAAGGAGGTCATTATCAATTCCTCATTGGTAATCTCAAGACAGTAGCTGGAAAGGCTGGTTTGAATTTTCAATTTCATCTGTGATAAGGATGGTTTAGGGTAGGGATACTCTTAATTGCTCTGAATTCTAGCTGAAGGGCAACTGAAGTCCTAATAAGAGAATGAACCGCCTAGATGATTTTCTTGTCCTTAGAGAAGCCTTGTTGGTGTTGTTAAGTGCCATCTGGTTGACTACAACTCACAGTGATGTTATGGAAAACCTATCTAAGCCTTGTTCTCTTCTTGTTTCCACACAGACTTCAGCCTGCTGTTCAAGACCATAGTTTTGGTCATGATGTCGTCAGTCTATCCTGCTGGGAATCTTCCTTTTTTTTCCTACTGACTCTCTACTTTTTCCAACTTGATATGTTTTTCTAAGGACTTACGTATAACAACCATTCAGGGAGGGCAAGTGACAATGATTGTATGATCTCCAGTACAAGATTCTAACTAACCAAGTTTAATCACCTAGTGCAATTTATAAAATCACTACAGAAAAAAGAAAGTGCAGCTTTTTTTCCTGTTACACATACAATATTTTTGCTGAGTATCATCAAGCCAGAATATCATCAAGTCAGAACTGACCCATAGCTGACCCTTCAGTAGATTTTCAGAAGCAGTTAGTCACATGAGAGACCATTGTCCATCCTCTCCCATCAAGCAGCTGGTGGATTTGAACTGTCTATTTTTGAGATTGCAGTGAAGATACACTAGGCTGTCAGAGCTCTGTTTTACACACACACACACACACACACACAATATATATATTTATGTATATTCTATATACACTTGTAGAGGGACTTCAGGCCTTTTGTTCATAGGGTCACTATGAATCGTGCTTGACTCAAAGGCAATCAACAACAGTAACAACAACAACATATACACTGTATTACTAATGTGATATTGGCTTATGCTCTTCCTTTCTTATTTCTTTTTCACTGGATAAAGTTGGAACATATTTGCTGGAAAGAGCAAGAGCCCTCGAGTATGTAATAATTAGCGGCTAGATTTTCTGTATACCAGCTCTATGAACTTGAGTTCTTTATGAAGTCTCTCTGATTTGAGTTTTTCATGAGTGTAGAGAACTCTGGTTGCCTAGTGGATAAAGCAAGCAGTTTACATCTACCAACTGCTTCATGGGAGAAAGATGAACAATCTCCTCTCCTGCAATATACAACTTCCGATATCCCACAGAAGGGTCAGCTACTAACCGATGAGCACAATAACTGTAAAATCCCTGGACTGTGATCATGTACATGATATCTCGTGATCCCCTTTCCTCTTCTGGTTTTGTGTCATAGCTTAATCCACATTTGGAAAACTTCAAACACTTCCTCTTCATGTGACTTTTCATGGAGTCTCAAGTAAAAAGGACCTATTCTTCTGGAAGCCACATTTTACTCCCTCTCTCTGATTACAGTTATCTGCTGCAAATGAGTGATTTTTGCTTAGTGTTTTTTGCTTAGTTGGCTGTCTTTGCCACTAGATCTTCTATGGACAAACATCCTGTCTGTCCTAGTCATTTTTTAAATTCTCAATATCTGTTATATGACAAATGTTCTAGATAAACTGAATAACTACATAAATGAATTCATTTAGGTGGCCCATTCTGTAAGTCTCTGTATTACTACTTTAGTTATAAAGCCCAAGTTAAGAAGTGTGCAAGATAATTCCAAGAGATAATCTCTTTTTATAAGAGAATAGTCTTAGGGAATTATTGCTTTTTCTCTGTGATGTTGCTGTCCTCAATCAGAAAAGAAAAGCCTACAAAAGCCACTTTGTGAGTTGGGGAAAATGTGATGATATCACTATTACTCTACTTGTCTGAAGATATGCAAAAGGAAGGGAGGTTGTGGCGTTTGATAGAAAACTTTGTCTTCTGTAGCCCTGTGGACCAATGCTAGGAATTTGTTGTCTAGAGCAATTCATTAGCAAATTCTAAGGTGTTCAAAGATGGTTTTAAAATGTAGGTAGAGTTTTTCACAGTTAACTCCTCACTCACAGAGTAGCTACAGATCAAGAGTGATTTTGCACAGCTTGGTAGGTGGAGAACAGGGGGAGCAAACGGTAAATCCAGGTGAAAAGACAGGGTAAAGATGAGCAAGGTCAGTGGTGAGTGATTTTATAAAGCATAACACATGAGGATGATTGTATGAAATACAAGGGGGATGAAGAATAGTGTGGAACACAATATATATAAACTTTGTAAGCAATCCAATCTTAAAAAATGTAAAATAGAAAGTATATGAATGATTGTATGAAACACAATGTAATTGAAAGCGTGTATAAAACACAATGCATGTGAATGAAAAAAAATGTATGTAAACCCCCAGACTTCAAAATAAGATTAGGTGCCTTCAAACTGGCTATGACTCGTAGCAACCCTATTAGAAACAACCCTGAACTTTCCTTTATCCAAGTTCACCTCACCGTCTCTGACACACCTGCCCTGACCCCAATTGCCACAGTTACTGGGTCAATTCATCTCATCTGGAGTGTTCTGTGCTGACCGTCAAACCCTCCAAGCATAATGTCCTTTTCTAAGGATTGGTTCTTCCTGGCAACATGTCCAGGGTACATGAGATAGAGCTTCAAACACATTGCCTCCAAAGAGCCGCCTAGTTTCACCCTCTCTCCAGAATAGACATGTTTGTCCTCTTCTTAATGTATGATATAATTAATACTCTTTTCCAGCACCACAACTAAAAGGCATTGGTCAGTCATCCTTAGTTATTGTCCAGCTCTCAGATGCACAGCAAGCAATTTAGAAGGAAATAGCCAGGATCAGACACACCTTAGTCTCTTCACTGACACTGTTGCTCTTTAGCAGATGTAGAGGTCATTAGCAGCTAAGTTTCCCCAATGCAACTGGTCTTTTCACTACTGGTACCAAGTGTGTTCATTGTGGATCCAAGCAAGATGAAATTGTTAACAACCTAAAACACATTTTCCTCCCTGCCTTGCCCAATTCACATTTCTCTTTGGGGAAAAAAAACACCAAAAACTTTCATCGTTATACAGTCCCCCTCTACCCCCAAGTTCACTTTACTATGCAGCTCTTATTCTGGACTCTTGTCATGCCAATAATACCTAATTATAAGACCACGTGCATTGCTCTAGTTTTTGCCTTGTTTGCCTAGGTGATTTATTACCAATAATGTAGATTGATCAGTTTTATAGATGAGATTCTAAAGGAAAGGAATTTTTTTAACACATAGTAATATCCATGTATTTATTCAGAGATAGAGTTGTTCAAATCACAGAAGGTTGTAAAGTTAGTAATCAGATACATTTGGATGTAGTTTATTCCTTCTAATACTCGTAGAAAGGATGTAGAAATGTTTTTCTCAGCTATAAATGTAATAACTCTATAATTGTTTTATAGAGCACACTTTCTTATGCTATTTTACTACATTATTTTACATTTTCCTTTCTTCATTAAATAGGAATAGAGAAGGAAAGTTTAACATTGCATTATATGATGGTAGATTAACCTCATGAAAGTTTGAAATATAGCTTTGAATTGACAATAGTTCTGTTTGACTTCCTGTCATATATAAGATAATATAAGAATATGTTTTGTCATTTAGAATGTGCTAACTGGCACATTTTAAAGACTAATGAAATACACTTTGATAAAATTAGAGTAAAGAAGAATATAGATTTTATTTTTCTCTTTGTGTTTTACAGATTCTCTTAGGCTCCCCAACCAATGTCTCTCACAATGTGCTGAAAAAGGCTTGTTTCAGGGCTGTAGCTATGGTGTAAGGAACTCTGGTGGGGCAGTGAGTAAACACTGGGATACTAACTCAAAATTTGGCTGTTTAAACTCACCAGTCCCTCACAAGAGAAAAATTGAGCAATCTGCTTCCATCAAGATACAAGCACTGCGTTGGGATCTTGTGTAGTTCTGTTCGTCCTGTAGAGTCTCTGAAGTCAGAATCAACTTGAAGGCACTCAACAGTAGAAATTCTTGCCAGAAAACAATTTGTTTTCTAGCTTTTCTTCCCCTCTAAAAGCCCTGGCTAAATAATTTGTTATTATTGTTTTTAAATAGATATGCAATACATAAAACTGCACTCCCCCTACCCTTTATCTCTTTTTCAGATGTATTTATAATATGTGTGTGTATGGATAGTGAATTTTCCTCCTTGTTTATGAAAGGAAAAACCTCTTTATTCTAGAATTTTTATTCTACTTTTTATTAAAAATGAGGGGATAGGTTTAGAGTGCTGATACATACTTATGTATAGGAGAATGATTTATATTTTTGTTGTAAATGATTATTACTTGGGGAAAAAGACAAACAACATTAAGAAAAACTAGGTTCTAACTGAAACTATTCATCTTCTCAGATAAAAAGTAAATTTAAAATATAAATTATTAAATAAAAGAAATTCTAGTGGCTTTGACCAAAACATCCAAACCTTCCAGACACTGTTTCAGATAAAGAAGGGGCAATCTGCTTCTGTTAAGATTTACAGCTTTGCATATCCTATCAGACAGTTGTACTTTTTCCTGCAGGTTTGCTAATAATCTGAATAGGTTTAGAGAAGTTAATTTGTGTTAATAGACAGAATGTTAATGAGAAATATTTAAAAATCTCATAGCTAGGGTTTCTCTATTGGTAGAAAGAGATTTCTAAAGAAATTGACGATTAATAGTAGCATAAGAAACTTTAAAATCTCAGTATGGTTCTGTTACCAACAGGGCCCTGACTGAATTATAAGGGTCCTTATGTTTCCTTATAGCAAAGTATACTCAGATAATATATGAGAATGAGCAAAATTTATTTTAAAAGTATGAGGGTTTTCTTAGAAAAGGAAGTATTTAAACAGACTTGAACAATTGATCTCTAAGATGAAGTCTGCTTGGGTGAGTAGTTACAGCTTCATTATCACAGGAAATGCACTGTAGATTGTTTTTCCCCCTTCATGGCTGCTCTGAAGATCCTATAGGAGTCATTGTTTCAACTTCTGCTCATGCATGGAACCTGAAAGCTCTTCTTGTTGTTACTGTGTACCATGGAGACAGAACCAAGCCCACCTGTCCATCCAGCAGGTTTTCAGAGACAGTAATAGCACAGTAGGAGATTGCCCAGCCTACCACTGAGCAGCTGGCAGATTTGAACTGCATGCCTTTGGAATTGCAGTGCATATTCTTACCACTAGGCCACAAAACATAAATAATGAAGATTTGGGGGAAAGAGAATTACACAAGGCTGTCTGCATTAGCTGAATTCCACAGTTGTTTATATAAGATGTGCCTGGCGTCATGATAAACAGCTTGTGGTGGACCTCCTTAAATCTGAACTATTTTAGGAGAGAAATACTTTATGACAATGTAAAAGCAGTTTTTATTAAGCATATTTTGTGAAGAGGAAAAAGAAAGCAGGAGAGCTGAAGAACATGTCATCAGAGTGATTGATTGCTGAGTTCTGAAGTTGTTAGAAATTTGGCAATATGTAAAATACAATTATTAGTTAAAGCTGTTTCTTCCTGTAAATTGCTGGAGGTAAACAAATTGTTTTGGACTAAATATAACTAAGGTACTCTAGGTGAAGATGATGGAACTTTAACTCATATACTTTGGGCATATTGTCAGGAGAACCAGTCCTTGGAAAAAGCCATCTTGCTGGGAAAGATAAGAGTCATAGAAGGACAGGAAGTCCCTCAACAAGATGAACTGATGCAGTGGCTCTAACAATGGGCCTGGACTTATCAGGTGTGATGACAGTGATGCAGGATAGAGATGACCCTCAACATGATTGTTGTTATGGAGTTGGTACCCTGGCTTAGATTTTCTTCACCTGGATAAAGAATACAACCAGAGGATAGAAGCTAGAGCGGATGATGTCAGACTTAGATGCGTAGCACAGCTTATGGCCATTTTGTTGTTGTTGAGTACCATCAAATCTGAACTGACTCATAGCTGAACCTCCAGGGGGTTTTAGAGGCAATAAATCACACAGGAGGAGAGTGCCCTCTTTCTCCCATGGAGCATCTGGTGGATTCGAACAGCATGCCATCAGGATTCCAGCACAGCTTTTTTACCAGTGACCCTTAAAAGAACCATTTTTAGAGTACAGCAAGCGTTGAGGTCCTTAAAAGAGCTTTCATTTGTTTTGCTTGAAGTGGTTCTGATGTGGCCTGTGTCCTTATACTCTCAAAGGGCCATTTGACTTACTGAGAAGAAAGGCCAGGAAGGGAGTAAAGGTGAAATGAACAGCAAATTTTAGCAAAGATCCATTCCAGAAGAAAGTGTCACTATGTAGCAAAAAGGAAATGGAAAGGATGCAGGTCCATCAGGGTCGGGGTTAATAGAACTGGCTCCCTTCCTCATTTGGGTTTACTTTAGGGTTTCAGTCTGAGCCAATAGGATGATGTCATGGGAAATTTAAAATCTGGTCAGCAGTTCTTATTCTGGCCCTTGTCCTTTTTCTTTTTTCTTTTCTTTTCACACTAGTTTCTTTTATATTCAACTAGTTATAAAAACAAAGGGGGAAAACTTAACAACACCCCAACATGATTGTTCTCCTAGCATTCATATTACATAAGGATTGTTTCAAAAATCTCTTATGTATGTTGTTGTCTACCATCGAGTTGGAACAGACACATAACAGAGCCTCCAGAGGGTTTTCCGAGGCAGTTTGTCGTGGGAGAAGACTTGTCTGTCCTTCTCCTGTGGAGCAGCTAATGAATTCAAACCTCCTGCCTTTGGGATTGTAGCATAGCTTCTTGCCACTAGGCCACCAAAGCTCCCTCTCTTATTATCATTTTCTTTTTTCTATACTGTAGTCAAATTCATCAAGCAGATAAATTTATGTTTAGTTATTCTTAAGCTTGATGTTACCTAGGAATATTATGACTGTTGGGTTTTTTTTTTTTTAATATACTTACAGATCAAATGAATCTCCTAAAAATAAATTCAAAGATATACCAAAATGTGTTTATTCTGATTCCTACTGTTCATTCTTTCACTAAGCATTAATGAAACCGTTTCAATGGGACAATCATTTTGTAGGGTCTTGTGAGGTCAAGTCAAATAAAAGTTTTGCATTAATTGTGAGGGGTTCTCAGTCCTGGTGTTGGTTTTATTCCGTCTTCTTTTACTGGTTCGCATACAATTTACATTGTGTTTCATTTATGTGCATTGTATTTTATACACTCTTTCATTTACATTGTGTTTCATACAATCACTCACATGCATTGTGCTTTATATAACCAATTACTATGGATCTATGCCTGTTATTATCTCGGGTTTTTTAAGTCTCCATTGTATCCTTCCTACTCCTTAACATCCTGTCCAATCCACCCACTGAACTCTACTAGTAATTTCTACTCTTCTTCTTTTTTCCACCACCTTCCCCTTTCCTTGTCCTTGTCTGGACATTTATACACCTCTAACTACTATCCTTCTATTTTTACAATAATATTTGTAAGCAGTATTTGTCCTTGTGAGACTAAGGTCACTCAGCATAATGGTCCCTAACTCTCTCATATGATATTTTACCAAATCATTGTACATTAGCTCTACATAATATTCCATTGTGTAAATGTACCATAATTTCTCCATCCATTTGTTTGTTAATGGGCATTTGGGCTGTTTCTATTTTCTTTCTATTGTGAATAATGTTGCTATGAACATAGTTTACATATCTCCATTTATGTCTCAGTTCTAATTTCCTTGGCGTAAATTCCTAGCAATAGGATAGCTAGATCATATAGGAATCATATTTTCAGCTTTTTGAGCTAACACCAAAGTGCCTTCCAGAATGGCTATATCATTTTACAATCCCACCAAACAGTGCATAACAGTTTCAATCTCTCCACATCCTCTCCAATAGTTATTGCTGGCTCTCTTGTTAAACTTTGCAACTGGGATGAGATAGTACCTCATTGTCGTTTTGATTTTCATTTCTTTTATTTCCAGTGATTTTGTTAATTTCTTCATGTGGTTGTTGGCCAGATGATTGTTTTCCTTTCTGAAAAGTCTTTGCATGCCTTTTACCTATTTTGTTATTAGTCTCTTTCTTGGGGAGGTCCTGCAATATTCTATAAACTTTTGTTATGAGAACTTTCCCGAGATATTATAGTCGAATGTTTTCCAGTATGTAGGTTTTCTTTTCACTCTTTAGGAAAAATGTTTTATTGACACAGAGACTTAATTTTAAAAGGTCTCATGATTTGATTTTGTCCTCTTCTGGTTGTAAATTTATGGCTATATTTGCAAGCCTATTTATGACATAAACTAGGGCTGAGCACTAGGTCATAGCACTAGGTCATAGCACCAGGAATATCATTGCCAATTTGAGATGAGTCTTGGTTGAAAGCACAATACTAGAAGAATGCCCATGTGTGCTTTATTGACAATGAAAAGGCATTTAACTATGTGAATCATGAGAAGAACTGAATCCCAGAACACCTAACTGTGCTCATGCTAAACCTATATATAGACCAGGAAGTAGATGTGTGAACAGAGCAAGGGAACATTTTATGGGTCAAAATACAGAAGAAAGCAGGGATGCAACATTTTTCCATGCTTTTTCACGTTATATGTGGGCCAGATTGTTTGGGAGGCTGGCCTTTAAAAAGAAGTATGTGGAATCAGAATTGGAGGAAGACTCATCAATAATCTGCATTGTGCAGATAACACAGCCTTGCTTGCTGAAACTGAAGAGGACTGAAGCCTTTGCTGTAGAAGGTCGAGAATTCAGTCTTCAATATGGATTGCATCTCAACATCAAGAAAACAAAGATTCTCACCATTGGTCCAATTGGCAGTATCATGAAAGATGGAGAAAAGATTAAGGTGGTTAACAATTTCATTTTGCTCAGATCCACAATCAACACTCTTGGCATGAACAATCAGGAACTCAATAGACAAGGCATATTGGGAAAGTCTTGTTTCAGGGCACCTCTCCAGAGTGCTAAAGAGCAACAGTGTCAGTCTAGAGACTAAGGTGCACCTGATCCAGGCCGTGGACATCTTAGTTGCTTACTATACATCAGAGAGCTTGACAATAAATAACTAAGGATGACAGAAGAAAAATTATTGGTTTTGAGTTGTGGTGCTGAAGAAGAGTATCGAACATAATGTGGACTACCAAGAGAACAAACAGACCCGTCCTGAAGAAAGTGAAACCAGGTTGTTGGAGGCAAGAATTTTGAAACTCCAATCTCAAGTGCTTTGGACATGTTTCCAGGAAGGACAAGTCCTCAGAGAAGGCCATTATATTTGGAAGGGTGGAAAGTCAGTCTATTGTAAATGATATTGCTTTCTTAGTTTCCTTTTCAGTGTTTTCTTTGCTGCTGTAGAGAATTCCCTCATATAGTCATCTTGTATCATGCCGGTATGCTATATTGATCTACTAGTTCTAACAATTTTTCTGAGTTTTACATTTCTCTATATATACACATTGTTTCTTCTGTGAAGTCTGAGATTAATCTAATTTGTTCTCCTTTGCAGGTGTCTATTTTTTATCATGCTAGTTTTAGTATTCCATCCTTATATTTGGTTTTGGAGAATTTGTTTATAATTTTTCTTGGTGTTTTTCTTTTGCAGCCTAGTCTGTTTGCAGTTTGCTGACTTTTATGAATGTATATGTCCTCGTTTTTCATGATAACTTGGAAGCTTTCTTCTAGTACCTCTTCCACAGTTTTCTCAATATTCCACACGCATGTTGTTCCATTTGATATTATCCCACACAATTCTAATGTTTTCTTCATTTTCCTTCCATCTTTTGTATTTTGTCTTCTAGTAACGTCCATTGAAATTCTTGGCTTCCAGCTTACTTAATGCTCTGTATCTTCTCATCCACTTTGTTTTATTCCTTTCCAGAATGTTAAGAATTCTACCATTTTGGTCTTAATATTCTGGATTGCATTTTCATAAATTTCTATTATTTCCAGTACTGTATTGGTTATACTTTCTCTCATTTGTGATGATTTTTAAAAAATTCTTGTACACCTTTATTTATGGTTTCAATTTTTCTTTCATTTTTTGTAACTTCTTCATTAACTGTCCATGTAACTCCACCTTAATATATTTTTTTCTGATTCCCTGTCTCTAGGGTATTCACTTTATTTATAGTTTAAGTTATTTCTTCCATCATTTGTTAACTTCTTCAACAGCTGTTCATATAACTCCACATCAATATTTTTCTTTTGCCTCCCTGTCACTGGGATATTCTTTGAGTCTGTAATCTGATCTGTCTTTTTAGATGAAGGATTGTTTTAAATTTTCATAATATTTGAAGTTGCCTGCTGCTTTCTTAACATTATATAAAATTTTTCTGGATATGTGTGAGGCTGTTTCTATTATGTCTGGGTAGGTTGCTGACAGTTCCTGATTTTTATGATGGAAATCCAATGGAAAGAGGGTCACAATGAATTGCAACTCATTTGTTGACAGCGAGTCAGTGAGTATGCATTTGATTGCAAGTAGCACAAGTATCAACTAAAATAATTCTATTAGACTATTACATCCAAAATGTCCAAAGGCATGTAATTATAATAACAGTTTAAATACTTTTCTCCTTATATATCTTTAAGAACAAATAAAGTTTTCTAAAAGTCTTTGAGCAGATTTTCTTTCATATCTGCTTATCATATACCATAATCATATTACTTGATCTAGTTATAGGTAAGAGGAATTCTATCACCACGATTAAGGCTAACCAGGTTGACAATATCTGGTTAGCCAACAGATTAAGACAGGCTTGGAAGCAGGAACGCAATCCACTTCCTAAACATGCATGTGAAAACTCTATGAACTTAGAAAAAGGACAATAATTATAGAACAAGGTTAAAGTCTTTTATTTATGGCATCAGTACTAGATGGCATTTAACAACAACAACAATATATATTGACAAGCCTTTTTCTTTCATTTTGGACTTCCATTGCTTGACTCTGTATGATGGCACTCTTGTTTTGGTTGAAGGTCTGTGTAGATTGATTCATTGTTTAAGCCTCTTGTTTAGAGTCAATAAAACTTCCAGGAGGACATTTGTATTTAAGGCCAAGCACTTGTCTCCATTTTGGAAACTGATTGAAACGACTGGATTCTGTAAGATGGGCTCTCTTGTTTTGGTTGAGGGTCATTGTGGAATGTTGGGTTTTTTTTTTTAACTTAATTTTTAAATTTATTATTATTAAAGCCTCTTGTTTAGAGTTAACAAAACCTTCTGGAGGCCCCTTGTTTTTAATAAGCCAAGTCCAAGGAATAATCTTTCAATTCTTTGATACTATTTTTTGGAGGGATATTCTTCAAAGTCATACAGCACTCTTCTGTTTGCTGTGATGCTCAACCTTTTACCACTAGGGTCTCAAGAGCCATAATGGCTGCCCGTGATGGGCAGTGTTTGGTGGAGCTCCCAGTTTTAAGACTGGTTGGGAAGCAGAAATGGCATCCACTTCCTAAACCACATGCCTCTGGAAACTCTATGATCTCAGAGAAATGCTAGTTATAGAAAGCCCTCAGGTCTTTTGTGCATGACTCAATGGTAATTAACAACAACAACAACAACATGAAACCTATACCTAAATTAGGAAGCAGTTATGCAAACAAAGCAAGGAAATATACAATGGATTAAAATCAAGAAAGATGTGCATTAACACTTCATACTTCCCTCAAGTTTATTCAGTCTATATGCTGAACAATATTCAAGAAGTTTGACTATATGACGTAACATGTGGCATCAGAATAGGAGGAGATTGGGAAAGCAGTGGAATGCTCCCAGATGGGGTGGTGAGAGTCAAGGAGAATGTTTGATTATGGAGGAATGTGGAATGATGGAGCTCATGGAATTTAAACCTTGCCTTGGTTCTTAAATTTGGTTTTAATTGTTTTTGGTCAAACATTCTTCTAGGTCATGTAGCCCTGGTCTGTCCATTTGCTGTACAGAAGTAAATTGTGGTTGCTGTGATGCTGAACACTGTAAAACTGATGTGTCGAATGCGATAATGGTTACTCATGGTGGACAGTGTTTGGTAAAGCTCCCTGATTAAAACAAGCTTGGAAACAGGAATGGAGTTTACTTTTGAAATAGCTTGCCTCCAGAAACTCTATGAACTTGGAGAAAAGATGAAAGTCACACAAGTGTTCAGGTCTTTCATTCATAGGGTCGCTATGAGTTAGTTGTCTACAACTCGATGGCACTTACCAACAACAACAATAATAATTCACCAAAAGGTGTAGATCCTATTAGTAATTAATTGGAGTGGTTTGTAGGAGTAATGACATTTGAGTAACTACAGAATAGTTAACTAAAATGGGAAGAAAGAAAATATAACAATAATCACCCTTGACCTCTCCAACATACATTACATATTTTTTGAAACTTAGACAGTGAAGATTTATTTTTAAAAGTTTTTAAAAGTAACCACTTTGCTTGATACATTTTTATGTTTTTCTTTGATATTTACATTCTAGATGAATTTTTAAATGTGTACTATAAAAATAATTTTGAAGTAAAACTTTATCAGATTATTGAATTTTTAACCTGACTGTTACATAACTGCACATTTTTACTGGCTTCAAGTTTCAATAGCAAAAGTACAAGAGATTATATTTTAGAGGGTACATTTGTTCAAACTCCAACTTAATGAAGTCCAATTAGTTCCTACTCATGGTAACTTTCCAGCAGGTTTGCAAGACCACAAATCTTAACAGGAGGAAACTGGTCATCTTTCTCCCACAGAACCATGGGCAGGTTAGAACTAACAGAGGTGCACAGGGTTTTTTGTTGGTTTGTTTTGAGTTTTTGTCTGTTGTTTTGTTTGTTTAGCAGTATACTACGCTATAGGCTACATGCCATTGTTGTTGTTGTTGATTGTCATCGAGTTGAGCATGACTCATAGTGACACTATGAACAAAAGACCTGAAGCCTTTCTATAACTATCATTGCTTCTCAAAGTCCATAGAGGTTCCAGAGGCATGCTGTTTAGGAAGTGGATGCCAATCCTGCATGCTGCGAGGTTTTCCAAAGTCAGTAGCATATTTAAACTTAAGGTTACAGACGATAAAACATGTTCAGACATTTGATCATATCTAGCTTCTTTAAAGCAAAGCCTTTGGCCTGGTAGTAACTTCTAGCTGCTCCATCAGATTGAAATGTGGCAGTCTGCTTCCATAAAGACTTATGGCCTTGGAAACCCTATGGAGCCTTTCTTACCCTTAAAGGGTAACTGTGAATCAATGCTGTCTTTAATGCAAAGAGTTTGGGGTATTTTAGGTTTTCTAATAGGCAAGGTAGGGAAGAATCCTAGTATCTACTGCCTTGTGCATGGTCTCCTTCTTAGCCTTTGCTGCTTTGTTATGTCTGGGCTTAGGGACTGTAATCAATATATAAAGTGAAGATTATTTTTCAAATTGACTTGCAGGATATAGTCTTATGAAACTTAGGTAACTTTTTTTTATCTTCCTTTTTCCTCTTTGGGGGGAAAAGACAATATAAACTTGGTATCTCTTCTTTACTAACAGGAACATTATTTATTTGTTTCAAGGTTGTGGGTGAAGCTATTTGCAAAGCCATCATAATGCATAGGAATCAGGACTTTGTATTCCTTCTCTTGTTGAGGCTATAAATCTAAGCAAGTCTATAACACTTTCCTAAATTATAAACAGCCTTACTTTGTAGGTTCTGCCATGAAAGGGAACTGGACTTGTAAGATTTTACAATGTCTCATAGAAGCTGTATATGTCTAATAAAATATAAGCTACTTAATGAGACTAATGCTATCAAACTTGAAAGTATCATGAAAAATATTCAGAGGAATAATTATGTTAAAAATATCTAGATCAGGTTTTAATCATTTAATTCCAAAAACACATTTCTTCATAAATCCTCTTCCTACTCCAAATATGTATTTCTTCCTTTCCACAATGTACACGTCATCCATCTAAAGATTTCTAGTAGGAATAATAGTTAGAAATACTGAAAAAGTAGAGACCTCAGAAGAATGATAAAAATTATATACATATATCATAGACTCTTCAACTGACAGTGGAAAACTGATTAATTTTTAAATATTCACCCAATATTTTAAGTAGAATACTCTCAGTTCCATATTATAGTTAAAAAGTTATGTTATATGTAAAACTTGCCAAGAATATGACTAGCTTATATTAATCCACCATGGATCTGTTGAACACAACTGCATTCAGAAGACATAAAATATTCTGATATAGGGAAGAAATAAAGGTATGCTTGGTTCTTCTAAAAGTTCATTTTACCAAGATACTTTTGAAAGTTATCTACAGAAAAAAATGATTCCTCCCTTAACTGGAAGTGATAACTCAACAATGATTTTTATATTCTATTTCTTTTTTATTGCATATTTTGCATAGTTTTTAACTTAGAGTAGTAGGGAGACTGTCTGTCTGTCTGTGTCTGTGTATGCGTATATATTACCAAACGCTGCTCCAATACCAAATCAATCTACAGGCAAAGCATCAAAGGAAAGTCACTATTTTACTTGTCTTCATACTAACATATATAGTTCATATGATTTTAGGATCGTCTACAACATCATCTGGCTTACTGTACCATATTTGGATTCATGGTTTTAACCCTAGATCTATTGACTACATTGTGAATAATCAACCTTCAAATGATTATTAAGCATAACAAGTTCAAGGTTCTCTGCTCTAGATGTGAAGATCCTGATCACTTAACTCCACTTTGAACTTGTGTCCATTTCTGGCTCTAGACTAATCCTTTGCTTGGTCAGTACATGTTGATTTCTCTAGCCTATGTATTTCTTTTCCTGCTTTGCCATCTCTATGAATGACTCCCAGAAGTTATGTCTTTAAGCAGGCAAGTCACCTATTTGAATTTATGTTTTCACATGTTCCCTTGGCAATTAACTTTTCTTTCTTCACTGTATCTTCTAGACGAATCAGCTTTAAGCACCAGTGATTGTGTCGTTGTGTTAAAATATTGTATCACTTTGCTGATAATCCTTCTACTCACATATCCCATTCCATATGATGAATCTTTTACTAAAACATCCCTCCCACCAGCTGTTTTGCTTTGACAAGGATTTTCTGTTGCCTTCTATAGCTTCTATTACACTGTCTAAAAACAGATTGAAGCCTATCTCTATATCTACTACTGTCTCCAGAATACAAGTTAATCTCATAACCTCTTTTTTAATGTTTTCTTCCAAATGTCATACTTTCCTCCTCTTTATTTTCTTTGCTAGTATTTAATCGACTATATGAAATCTCTCATTCTTTGAGCATTTTTCAGGCTGCAGGAAAGAACGGGGTTAAGATCTTTTGTTCATAGGCTTGCTAAGAGTCATGCTCAACTCAACAGCACCTAACAACACAACCACCTTTTAAAAAGCAGATTGTTAGATCTTTCCTCTTGAGAAACATAGGTAGGTTTAACTGCTAATCTTTCCATTATTAGTCCAGACCTCTAATTGTATATTTATTATACAGTGATCTCAAGAAGTCTTCTCTTTTAAAGATCAGTTTTTAAATATGTGCGTTTGTATTTTTTAATTGAATATATATATACACATATATACAAATAGAATATATATGCGCTCCTTTTAATTTGTACTTTGAAGGCAAATAATAAGTCTTACTGTGCTTTTTAATATTCTATTTTACATTGTCATATGCTAATTTTAATGGAAATTCCTCAATACTAGCTGCATTATCAAAGTGATGCTTTAAAAAATAGTCAGGACCTACTCCTAATTTTCATTATATGCAGATTACCAATCAAAATGGGTTCATTTAATGTCATCATTTTAATTTGCCTCCCAGTAGCATTTTTTTGATACCATCAATATGGGTCTAAGTGTTTTCCCAAAGATTAGATCTGTGCCTTCTGAGGTTTCCTTATTAAAATTCAGCACTGAGACTTGTTTGTTAATTAAATTAGGCTGCAAACATTATAAATTTTGTGTTATAGTAAATGTCATTGTCATGTAATTCAAACTGAAGAGGTTGAATCAAATGTGCTTTTTGGCTTGAGAGTCCTATTGATTTACTTGTAGAAAAGCAGATACTCCGGTGGAGCACAGTTAATGCTGCCGAACAGTCTCCCTCTCACAAATCACCCTGTCCTTTCAGGGGAAAGGTGGCTTGATTTGCAGAGATGCAGCCCAGTGGGAACTTTCCAGTTCCCTTCTGCGACTCTTCCCAAGTCGCAAATGCCTTGCTCAGTGATGGCACTCTGAAACGCGACTGTCATTCTGGGCAAGGAATGAGAGTCAAGAATGCGTAAGGCTCTGGTTCTATTCAGAAAGGTGTGCTTTGTCAGAGGCAGGGAATTAACCACACCAAAACTGTCTAATCTGAGAACATTCAAGCCATGACTAATTGTCATGATTATAGAAAGAAGAAAAGCATTTTTGGGTTCTTTGCAAAGAGACAATGGAAAATCCAAAGAATCAGATCTCAGGAAAAAGCTAGCATAGCAATAGAACACGGACCAATAGGTTTCACAACCTTTGAAGGGTTTGGGGTGGGTTTTTTGTTTGTTTGGTTGGTTAGTTTTTTGGGTTTTGGTATTGGGTGTTGAGTTGGGTTTTTTTGTTTGTTTGATTATTTGTTTTGTTTTTAGGGATTTTGTTTTGTTTTGTTTTAGTTTACAGCAAGCAAAAAGTGGCCTGAAGGAAGTTAAAAAATTCTGCAGGATCTATCAGAAGAACTTACTGGATCCTTGCCATTCATTACCTTGACTCATCTGCTCTCTGAGTGCCTGCTTGACTCTTTGTTCTTTTATAAATGACCTCATTCCTTCCTATTCTGTTTATCTCTTCTCTAGCTCAGAGTATATTTGAAAAATCTTGTCAATTGCTATTGAGTCAAGTACAACTCATAGAGACCCTGTGAGCAGCTGGCCTGAACGTTGCCCTGTAACATCCTCACCATCTTTGAAACACGAGAGCTGAACACATAGCTGAAGTCGTCCTGGCAATCCATCTCTCTGAGGTTCTTCTTCTCCTTCTCTGTCTTTCCAAACATGAAGTCCCTTTCCAAGGAAGAACCTTGCCTAGCTACATGTCCAAAGTGTGAAGAGGAATCTTCATCATCTTTGCCTTTAAGGGACACTCTGGCTACAACTTTCCCAAAATATATCTTTTGTTCTTTTGACAGTTCAAGGGATATTTAGCTTTCTTTTCCAGCAGAACAACTCAAAGATGCCAATTATTCTTTTGTCTTCCTTGTTCATTGTCCAGCTTTCCGATGCCTAGTAGGTAATTGAGAAGATCATGGCCTAAATCAAGTGTACTTTAGTCTTTAAATTGACAACACAACTCTCTAGTATTTTGGAGAGGTCCCTGAGATCACACTTACCTAATGTAATATGTTTCCTGATTACCCAGCTGCTGATAACAAAGCTGTTGATTGTTGATCCATGCAAGACAAACTCATTCACAGTGTAAATCTTTTCTCCATCTCCATTGACTCTTGGTCCTGTGTTAAGGACCTTTGTTTTCTTGATATTGAGATGTAATCCGTACCAAAGATGTACTCCTTCATCTCTGCAGCAAATGTTTCTTAATCTCACTTTCAGCAAACAAAATTGTGTCATCTGCATAGCACAGGTTGTTGGTGAATCTTTCTCCAGAAAATAGGTTTCAGTTTTTCATAATTTATAGATGAAGTCAGAGACTTTCAGAGAATTTGATTCTTTTTCTCAAGGATACATAATATTGTTGTTATGTTCCGTGGAGTCAGAACTGGCTCCATGTAGTCACAGAAGCAATAATCATATGAGAGGAAATTTCCCATCTTTCTCCTGCAAGCACCTGGTCCATTCAACCTATGTGCCTATGGAGTGGCAATGCAGTGTCCTACCACTAAAACACTAGAGATCCTCAGTAGACAATAGCAGTGAGACTTAGACCAGGTCCATTAATGCTCCTTCTGTCAAAGCCATGCTCATTGTATCAAAGCTTACTACCTATAAGCAAGACTAGTATTCACAATATTTAACATCAAAGCCATTAACATATGGGACTTGCTGTTTTTATTATGTGCCATCAAGTCACCTGCATCTAATAGGGACTCTATGCATAATAGATCTGAACCCTGACCTATTCTGAGCCAGTCTGACAGAATCTGACACACCTAGTCCTGTTGCCCCATTTACTGTATCAATCCTTCTGATCCAGGGTCTTCTCCTTTGCTGTCCCTCCACCCTTCCAAGCATGATGCTCCTGGTCACATTCCCAAAGTATATGAGATAGAGCTTCAAAATTCTTGCCTCCAAGGAGAAACTTGGTTTTACCCTCTGCAGGACAGAACTGTTAGTTCTTTTGGCAGTCCATGGTATGTTCAACACTCTTCCATAGTACCACAACTCAATGGCATCAATATGGGACTAGATGAGTGCAAAAGGAACATGGACTACATGGACAGCTATGCTTGGATTTTATTGACTTCACAATGGCAAACTGTCCCCATCAACAGAATCAATAACACAAAACCAGTTCCCTTGCTGTCAGACATGTCCCCCACACTCCTGCACCCCTCTCTACTCATCTCAGCACCAATCTCACTGCTTTGCTGGGTCCAAAATCTAATATGACAGCTCACAGACCATACAGAGTCATGCTGAGGAAGTCAGAAGTTTGTAATCCATGTCAGTAATAGGATATAGTCAAGACTGTTTCTGAAATGTGCACATAGGCATCTCATCCTTCAGCCTCACAGCTTTAGACCAGAGCTACTGGCTCATGGTCCTTCTCTCACACCTAAGTTGTCCAACAATCCTGGGCAAAAGCTCATAGCTTAGCTCTGATTCTGTCTGTAGGAGATGGTGGGCTCAAAGTGCCATCTCATGTTGATTCTCTGTTTCTCTTCTTCAGCCATGCTGCTGCTGCTGCTGTAAATCCAGCTGGCACAAGAATGTCTAGTCCTGAAGTGTGCCTACTACATGCCTACTTCTCCTTTGCCAGTGGTAAGAGAGAAAGACTCTCTGCTGCTGGAAAAGCTCATCTTTATTGGCAAAACTAGCCAGACACCTTGTAGATGGGTGAGACTGGCCAGTCCCCTTATGGAATGATAAGATAGCCAATTTGCTTAGGAATAATCAATCCCCTTGTGGAATGGTAAGATAAGATAGCCAATCCCCTTATGACTAGGCTAGTATGCCCTATTAATATTTCCTGTCATCCACATGGCAGAGTTAAATTCCATGACCAGGAAAGTCATATTCAAAGATAAACTTTACAATGAGACTTTATATAGAGAGATTTTATATATGATATTATATATGTAATGGGATTATAGATATATAGATATATAGATATCAGCATGTTTTATATATTATACTGGTTATTAAATACTTATAGACCAAAATACTAGGTAGAATTTTTTTCTCTGTTTATTGTAACACGTAGAGTTATGTGTATATACTTTACGGAGCTCTGGTGGCTTAGTGGCAAGAAGCTGCACTGCAATCGTGAAGGCACATGGTTGAAGGCCGCCAGCTGCTCTGACAGAGAAGGATGGGCAATCTCCTCCCATGTGATTAACTGCCTTCGAAAACCTGCTGGGTCAGCTATGGGTCAGTTCCAGCTCCACAGTACACAACAACAAGAAAAACAACAAGTATGTTAGGGGCCCAATTTCCTAATTTTGTTGGATATTATCTTCTATTGTGATAATAGACATGCAAGTAAAAAAAAAAAAAAAACAAAAAACCAAAACTTTGTCATTAAGGTGCATTCAAACTCATATTGTGATAATGGATAGGAAGTAAACACTTTTTTATTGTTGTGCCATTGAGCCTGCAACCCATAGTGGCTCTGTGTACAGCAGCTCTGAAGCTTGCCCTGTCCTGAGCCAGTTACCCTAATTCCAACACAGCAACCCCCAATTGCCTCCATCACTGTATAAATCCATCTCATCTGGGGTCTTCCTCTCCTGTGTTGCCCCTGCACCCTTCCAAGCATGATGTCTTTATCCAAAGACCAGTCTCTGCCAAAGTATATGAGACAGAGCTCCAAAATCCTTGCCTCCAAGGAGAAACTTGGTTTCACCCTCTCCAACACAGAACTATTTGTTTTCTTGGCAGTCCATGGTATGTTGAAGACTCTATTCCAGCACCACAATTTGAAGGCATTGATTCCTTTTCTGTCATCCGTAATCATTGTCCAGTTCACTGATACACGACAAATAATTGAGAAGACCATGCCCTGGATTAGGTGCTCCTTAGTCTCTTGACTGACATCGTTGCTTTTCAGTACTCTGGAGAGGTCCCTGACAGCAGATTTTCCCAGTGTAATTCATCTTTTGATTTCCTGACTGCTGATGATTCTGAAGCTGAGCATGCTGTGATTGTTAACAATCACAGTCTCTTCTCCACCTATCATAGTGCTGCCAATTGACTCAGTGGTGAAAATCCCTTTCTTCTTGATGTTGAGCTTCAATTAATACTGAAGACTATAGTCCTTGACTTTCTGCAGAAAGAACTTCAAGACTTCTTCAGGTTCAGCAAGCAAGGTTGTGCCATCTGTATACGGTAGATTGTTGATGAATCTTCCTCCAATCCTGATGACACATTCAATGGCTCTCCATTTTCACTACATATAAGAATCACTTGAATGCAGGTTAGCAATGAATAGAAAAGACATTCTGTTATATCCTGTGCAATATATAGTTGAGATATGTCTACACTTAAAAGGAGCTATTCATTTTTTATCTGCTATTCAGATTTAATTTTGTATCCTCTATTTTCAAATGATGAGAATATATTTCCTAATAGAACATATTTCACAATGCCTAGTAGATAATTGCATAGGAAAACTCTGATGGTGGTGAGGAAAACAGAGTAAGAGCAAAAATCTTAAGGCTGAGTAGACAGATTGTTATCAGAACAAAAATATACGATATATGTGATGTTTATTCTCAAAGAGGAAAAACCAACACTTTAGAAACATCTTTAGTAAAATGGTCAGATATAGGGTGATATATGAAAACCTATTTAAATTTTTTTCTGTTGTTGCTACAGGTCTAGAAATTAGCTCTTCAAAACCTCTGAGAGCAAAAGAAATTTAATATATTGATATATTATTCCCTCTCAAATCTTACCAAAAAATCACCCCAAACACCAAAAACAGGTCTCTAGGCTAAGAAAGTGGTTTCCTAATACACATGGAACTTCAGATTAAGTTAATAAGGCTAACTATCCAATATGAATGAATCATTTAGTAGTAATTTTCTTTGGCTAATTAGCTCAATGCTTTTAAAAGAGGCATTTCAGGACTCAGAACTCTGTTTTTCATATCTTTTTACTACCAACTTAAACATGTAATGGAATTTAAAAAAAACATGTTTGTATAGGGTTCTATTCTCTTGTTCTGACTTTATATATTTTTTTCTAAAATAAGTGAGAACACATTCATCCCAGATGATACTTGTTGAATTGACTTGCCTGAGCTACATATCATAGTAAAAGCTTTGTTACCCAGAAAAACTCTCAAAAAATGGAAATCAATGAATACTCACTGCAAGAATAATAGTTATGATGTCATGAAAAATATTGGAAAACATTGCAAAGAATGGGAATTCCTGAAAACGTAACTGTATTCTGGCAGAACTTGTGCATGGACCTAGAAGCAGTTGTTAGGACAGCTAAGTCCTACTTGAAAGGATGGGGGGGACTGTCTGTTAAAATCAGGAAATGTGTGAGTCAGGGTTGAATCCTTTCACAATATTTTTTCAGCTTTTGAGAAAATGATCCAAGGAGCGTAACTACATGGAGAAGAATGTGTCATCAGGATTTAATGAAGAATGACTTACAACCTATGATATATAGATGACACAACGTTGTTTGTTGAAAGCAACGAGGACCTGAATGTCCCAATGAAGATCAGAGACACAGATTTCAGTATGAATTGCAATTCAACATCAAGACAACTGAATGAATAGGCAACATTGTGATAAAAAGAAAGGAAATTGTCAAGAATTTCTATTTACTTCAGTGCACAGTTAACACCCATGGAAGCAACAGTTAAGAAATCCAATGATTTGTTGCATTGATCAGAAAACTGTGGTGACTCGCATGCACAGAGTTATGCTATTCACTCAAAAAAGCCACTCTGCTCTGGTAGTTGGAATCCTCCAGCCCTTCTGAGGGAGAGAGGTCACCCCTCTCTCGGCATTTATGGCCTTGGAAACCTACTGGAGAATCCATTCAGTTAAAAGAACTGGACCAGAAGATTCCATTGACCAAAATGTATTGCAAATGATGCCTTTTGCTACTGGGTAACTAGGTAGCACTTTGGGTGCGAGACCATGGTATTTCAGTCACCTCATGTGTAAGTGAACGCCAGACCAAATAAGAAAGACCAAAGCAGCAATAATGACAGTGATGGCAAGAATGTGGAGTACCACTCGGATTGCTAGAACAAATGAATCTGTTTTGGAGGGAATATGACTGGAAAGTTATTTAGAAACAGAGAGATGGGGAGAATTTATTTCATATACTTTAGAGATGTTATCAGGAGGGATGAATCTCCGCAGGAGTATCATACTTGATAAAGTGGAAGACCACTGATAAAGACGTCAAAAAAATGAATTGACACCATGTCGGTGCCAGGGAGGCTCAAACACAGCGAAGATTGTAGGACGGTGTGGGAATCGACAAGGTTTTGGTCTGTGGTATACATTGGTGTCCCTATTAGCCAAAACTGACAATACAACACCTAAACTCAACGACTCCTAACTTCATTTGCTGGTTCTTTTAAGGCAATTAATGAGAATAAAGAGACTATGAATTAATGCTTAATTAGCTAGGCCATTAGTCTCAAATACAATTCTATATGTTGTTTAAGTAATCAATATTGTAATTGAATAACAGAAATCTTAAACTTATAGAACTCATAAAAGAGCTTTCTATGTTCGTTATATGTTTTAATTTAATAATAATATTATTCATTACAAATCATACCTTTAATTTGATATTCCTATTAGAAGGAATTCAGTGGATTTCAATTGAATGGAATTCAAAGTGTCTTCTTTGAAAACAGTATTATCACTAATAAAATTCTATTTGCTGATATTAAATGGATGCAAGTTCAGTGAACTAATTAAGGATTAAAGCAGAAAATCTTTATTGTGGCATTAAATCAATCCATAGCTTCAGATTTCATTATGCTAAGCGCTCTCGTAATTAAAGAGTATTTAAATGAAACACATGCAGATAAATTAAAAATAAATTTCACAAGCTGAAACTTGTAATGGTGTCTTATTAGAAATAACCATAAAATATATTCCATTAAAGAGTGCAATTTAAAGGGTGCCTTGCCATTCAATAAGGAAATGACTAGTGCCACCTATTGGTCAAAAGGAAGAACTCCAAATATTGTGTCATACAGGCGTGAAACCAGAAATTATAGCGTAATCTCTCACGTTTCAATGAAAAGAATGGATTTCATAAAGTAAGAACATAAGTGTTATCACTTGAGGTTTAAGATGTATATTTTTCAAGAAATTTATAAAATTACTATTAAGATATTTGGTAAGTTTTAGTATCAGTGTTTGTTGGTTTGTTTGGTTTTTTTGTATTGTTGGTGTTTGTTTTTTTACGTGGAGCTTTAAACCATAAATGACTTGTTTTTGTTTAAATTACAAAGCATTAAACTTTGATATTTTAAACCAGCGCGTTTCTCATTAAAGTGTCTTGGGGAACTTTTTCAAAAAGAAATGACAATGTCATGGCAGCACCCCAAACCAATTAAATCAGAATTCCCTGACTGGTGAGGAAGCGATGGGGCGGTCATCAGTCATTTTAGAAGTACTCCAGATGATTTCAATGTACAGCCAAGGTTCTGAAGCACTTTTGTAACAAACAACTTAATTTAAAAGTCTTGTTTCTCATCAATAAAATGGAGATGTGACAAGAAACCATTTAAAATCTCTTTGCCTCCTTTATTTGTGTCTTCACAGTAAAATCATACAATTTTACTGCAAGATGTACCTCCAAGAAAATAGGTTTCCCTCATTCTTTAATCCCAAGCATAAGCAAATGCATCACCCACATCAGCAAAGTCCTTTGTCATGAAAAAAAATTACTTACAGACTTATGTAAATTAATGTCGTTTCCTTAAACATTAACTGTGTTGTTGAAAACTTGCCATCCAAGGTTTTTTAAAGGCAGAGCAGAAGGCAGACTGATTCCAATTATTCCTGTGTGTCAGAGGTGCCAGATTTACAGCCGCGGTGGCTTAAGTCCATTACCGATCCGATGGTTGACTCACTTATAGGAGCTGTATGGTGCCGAATTTCATTCACCAAATATTAACCATAAAACAGTGTTAGAAAACAAGATTCTCAGGCTCAGGAAACTGACAGCCCACAAGAAGAGATGAACTTGACATATATGAAATAGCATAGAATCTTGTATAATTGAGTTTCTAATGAGTAGAATTGTCATTATGTGTTGTCAGAGCCCATGACAACAGCACTCGGTGAGGATTAATCAGGGGAGCAGAAGCAAGAAAGTAACAAGAAATCAGCACAGAGGTGTTCTTGAAGCTGGTTGGCTCATGAAAGAGAAAGTACCCGGACCTGAATCACAAAGAAGCCATGAACAGAGATTGAGGTTTAGGGTGTATGAAGACACAGAAGAAACACGAAAAAGGCATGGAGACCATGAACACATGATGGAAAAGCCAACCTCAAGATGGTGTGGTATTATGGGAAGAAGAACAAAAAGTGAAAAAGAGAAAGGGAAGTATCAATAAACAATGGCGTTTTCATACAAGGACACTTCTATGAAGGAGAAAGAGAATAAAGGGAAGAAAAGCCACAGGATAGACAATAGCAGAGTATTTTAAATAATGCTAGAGATGCCTGTGATGCTATTTATTCTTTTCAGATCAAACAGTTAAGCCTTAGATAAATTTTCCCCAAATATGTGGCTAATTACAGAAATATTAACAGTCACAGCAATTAAGATAAAAACATGTACATCACATGCAGGCAATCATTCTTGTGAAAAATTTTACCTTATTAATCATTGTATGCCTTATGGTGCCTATTGTTGTTGTTATGTTGTTATTTGCCATCAAGTTGCTGGCTACTCATAGCGACCCTGTGTACAACAGCCCTAAAACCTGCTCTACCACTTATGAATCTTATTGTCTCCAACACTCCCATCCCCGTTACCCCAGTGACGGAATCAATCCATCTCATGGTCTTCCTCTCCTTCGCCACCCCTCCACCCTCCCAAGCATGACATTCCTCTTCAAAGACTAGTACCTCCTTGCAACATGCCCAAAGTATGTCAGACGAAGCTTTAGAATCCTTCCTTGCCTCCAAGGAGCAGCCTGGCTTCACCCTCTCCAGAACAAACTTGTTTGTTCTCCTAGCAGTCTGTGGTATATTTAAAACTCTAGCACCAAAGTTTGAATTCATGAATTCTCTTTCTGTTATTTCTAGTCATTGTCCAGCTCTCTGATGCATAGCAAGTAATGGCAAAGGCCATGGCCATGTGTCAGGTGCACCTTAGTCACCAGGCTGACATCATTGCTCCTCAGTACTTTGGAGAGGTCTCTGACAGTAGACTTTACCAATGCAATTTGTCTTAATTTCCTGGCTGCTGGTACCAAGAGTGTTGATTGTAGAGCCAAACAAACTGAAGCTGTCAACAATCTCAAATCTCTTCACTATCTGTCATGATGCTGCCATTTGGCCCACTGATAAGAATGTTTTCTTGACACTGATCTTCAATTCATATTGAAGACTGCAGTCCTTGACCTTCTGTAGCAAGCGCTTCGGGTCTTCCTCAATTTCAGCAAATAGTGTTGTGTCATCTGCATAATACAGATTGTTGATGAGTCTACCTCTGATCCTAATGCCACACTTCTTCTCATAGGTTTTCTTCTGTTGAACTTTTAAATGTATTCAAACCAAAAACCTTAGGCTATTTAGGTGTTGTTGTTGTTGTTTGCTGTCAACTCAAACACGACTCATAGTGACCCTATGAACAAAAGACCTGAAGCCTTTCTATAACTATTGTTGTTTCTCTATATCTATTGTTGTTTCTCAAAGTTCATAGGTTCCAGAGGTATGTTGTTTAGGAAGAGGATGCCACTCCTCCTTTAGGTTATTGTGGAACTCAAATAGAGCTCTGGTGGCCTAGGGGTAAAAAACTGCTGCAATTCCGATGGCACGTGGTTCAAATCCATCAGCTGCTCATTGGGAGGATAGGCAATCTCCTCCCATACACTTACCTCCCTCATAAAACCTCCCAGAGTGTCAGCTATGGGTTGGTTTTGACTCGGCAGTGAAACAGCAGTCAACAATCTCAACTCCAAATGCTCTTACTCATTGTTGTTGAGTCTTAACTGATTCATAGCTGGCCCTCCAGCAGGTTTTCAGAGGATCTAAATCACATGGGAAAAGAATGCCTATCTTTCTTCCAAGGAACCACTGGTGGATTTGAATGTCCAGAAAGGCAAAGCCTTTGTTTTAGCAAGACACACTATGTACTGCATCACTGGAACTTCTTTTATATTCCGTGGGGACTTGTATAATTAGTAGGCATGGTTACAAATGGGTTTTCATGTGCACATACTGGATATCATCATTTGTTATACTCCATTGTAATTTCTTTTCATTCAATATAAAGTATTGTTATTCAGTGCTGTTTAGATAGATCTGATGTATAGTGATTATAACCATAGGAGATGTATCCAATCCTGCATCCACCTCACATTCTCTGCTGTGCCGAAGCCCACTGTTGCAATCACAGTGTCAGACCATCATGGTAAGGGTTTTCCTCTTACTCCCTGGCCTTCCATTATCCAAGCATGAAGCCCTTCATCAAGCACTTGTCCCTCCTGATAGCATGATAACATGCTGTAAGTATGTGAGACCAGGTTGTACCATCCTTGCTTCCCATGAACCCTCTGGATTCACTTCTTCCAAGGCAAATTTCTTCTTTGGTCATCTGTATTTAATAACCTATGCTAATAACCTAATTCAAAGACGTCAGTTTTTCATTTGTCTTTATTCATTGTCCAACCATCATGTGTGCTTAAAGCAATAGAAAATGCCATGGTTTGAGTCAGAAGCACCTTACTCTTTAAACACATATCCTTGCTCTGTAGCACTTTAAAGTGGTCCTTGGTAGCACCTGTGTCCATATTGTAATACATTGTTTCGTTTCTTGACTGCTGGTTCCATGGATGTTGATTGTAAACATGGATTTTCACATATCACATTCTTTCCATTACTTCCAGTCATTAATTGAGTGCATATTGGGTGTGGATGTGTCACCAGGGGCTTCCAGGGAAGAGTAAACTGAGATCTCTACTACTAGGAACTCAGAGCCTAGAAGCTTTCAGACATTTCAGAGCCATCCACCCCAGTTTCTGAGCAGTCTGCATTTCATCAAAATGCGAGAAATAAGCAGTTATGCAAGAATCTAATTTGGTTACTCTCCCATAATAATTCTTAGATATTGCTCTTTTATTTTAAAAAGTTAGTTCCACTAGGGATTGAGTTGTTCCATTAAATGCCTTTAAGATGTGGTTTGCTAAGTGATCATTTCTATCTTGGTAGGACTTCAATTAAGCTATTTTGAAAGAAAAACGAAAAACACAAAAAACAGAGGGAACCGCTAAAATGCCTCACTTCGGTATATTTACCTTCTGCTTTCTTCTCTTGTAAATTCAGTTCCCAGCTGGGAATTCAGCTCCCAATAAAATGTTAGTGAAATGTACTTTTTCTCCATCCTCTCCACAACTCCCAGCATTTCCCTTGATTGTGGGAATAATGAGGGTAGAGTCTTTTGAAAACAACGTGAGGCTTGTCTAAGTGCTTTTTAAACAAGGCATTATTTTGTGTGTGTGGTTGAAACTCTGAAAACTGACAGACGAAATATGGACCTTGCACTGTTACCATGTAACCTGAGCCCTGGCCACTGATTTGAGGCTGACACCAGAGCAGGACCTCTGTGAAATTAGCTGGGAGGTTATTTTTCTCTGTGTATGTGTTTATAGTGTAAAATCTCCTGATGGAACAAACTTCAGGAACATACCTACAAAACCCCAGAAGCCCAAGCAGATAACTGATACTAAGAGCTCTCTTTGAGGTGAAAGGGAAGCAGATGTAATTCTAGACTGTTTAAAAGATATCTACTTTAAAAAAAAAATTAAAAAAAAAAGTGTCTGTACTCAGTGGCACAGCTCTGAAAACTAAACCCCCCCAAGTTAAAAAGCGTTTTGGGTACTAGCAGCTCTGTGATAATGGAATAATTGTTATAAGCAACATGGCCTTGAGGCTTGACTCACATTGGAAGTTGTCAAAAGTTATTGTTCCAGGGACTAGGAAAGCTGTATAGTTAGTTACAGGGCACAGCTTTGTGAAGTTGTGGGATTTGCTGATTACACTGTCAAAGCCCTCAACCCTTGAAAAGAAAAGCATAGTATATGGCACTAATGCTCTATATTGTGTTTACAATGCTGGTCAGAGTATAATCCTGAGTTGTTACTCATGTTTCATTTTGGTTTTGGCTTGCCAGTTTCAGATTTGCTCAATGTTGATTATCTACATTGATAATAAAGAGTATTGGCTCAGCTCAGGAAGCCAAAGCTATGTTAGTAACCACTGGCAGCATCAGTAAGCGCTATTGTAAGTATTTTTTGCGTCTCCAGAAAGGGCAACCCCGGCCCAGCTGATGCACTTTCCACTCGTCGTTCTGCCCATTTAGATCTTGATACTGGATATGGTTTAATAGAAACTGAGTCAGAGAGGTACTTTTTTGCAAAACACACACGCGCGCGCGCGCGCACACACACACACACACACACACACACACACACACACGGTGAAAACCGGCCTAATTTGCCTAAAGGCCTACTGATTTCTTATGGTCTAGTGACAAGAAGCCACACTATAATGCTGCAGGCACCTGGTCTACCAACTGCTCTACAAGAGGAGGAGAAATCGCCTACTGTGTGATTAACTGCCTCTGAAGACCCACCAGAGGGCCAGCTATGAATCGGTTCCAACTCGACAGTACACAACCACAACAAGAAAAACAACCGTAGCAAAATACACTCCTAAGAAATTAATGGCCTTAACAGAAATGTGTTGTATCACCATGATGGAGGGCTGAGGTCCAAATCAGATTATTGGTTCTTCGGAGAGAACTGAGAGAGGAATCACTTCATTTCCTTGTCTGAGCTTCTGATTTCATTCCTTGGCTTGTAGCTCTGTACATAGTCATGTGGTCAACCTTCTCTGTCGACATGCAGGTTCTCCTCCTGCCCCTTATATTGAACATTGTTTCCTCTTTCTTTTCTTTTCAATTTTTTATTTTATATTGGTTTGCTTGCAATATTCATATATATTGTGTTTCACTCTATCCTTCCTTTACTTTGTTTCATATATTCATTCCCTCTCATTATGGTTTTTTTCCTTCATGCAGCCTTGTATTTCCTAAGTATTCCATTTTCTAACATGCATTAGAATACATTAATTGTATTTTAATGATTTTACATTTGATTTTTCAACAGGAGGGGAAATAAAATTTGAGGAAGAACATGACCCGGGAAAGGGAGGGAAGAACCCTTATGACAATGAAAAGATACATTCGTACCAACTCTATAAAAATAACAGAACCCATTAAGTTTCCAGAAATGCACATCTCAAAGTCTCCCATTCACTGGAAAGTTCCCTCTTTTGTGGCATTAGGGAGAAAACAGGGGAACCAATGTGCTTCAACAGAAACAGCACAACAGGAGTTAACTTTGTTCCATTTCTCTGTCACAAAGACAGTCACACTGCCCAATAATCAGCTGGAAAACGCAACACGTAAATGAGAAAATATATTCATCTGTTAGTTCATTCTATAACTGGCAGCGGGGTTCAATCCTCCTCCTGTGTCTTGGCTTGGGTATGCGTTCCCTCTTCTTTACGCTCTCAGGGCTCACGTGACCCAGGTCCGCGTCCAGCAGTCCAGGGGGTACTTCCACTGGTATGGGGTTCATGTGCTCCACGTGCAGCCTCGGCGCCCTCCTTGGTGTGGATCCGGCCCACTTCTGGATAGCTCCCCTGGACCTGCTCCGACAGCTCGCGCAGCCCTGCGTCGTGGACCTGGCCGTCCTGCAGCAGGTCTGGATGGACCTGCTCCACAGTCACTTGTGCGGAATCCACCTGGACCTGAAGCACCGGCAGCACATGTACCTTCCCGACTTGTTCTATAATTGTCATTGATGTTACAGGTTCTGTTTGCACATGAGTTTCTACAGAAAGAACTTCTTCTGTTATTAGATGCTCTGAAATATTGTGAGCGTCACTTAGATGTCTCTGTAACTCATTTCCTTGCATGAACCACAAATCACACAAAGTACAATGATTGGGTTTCTTTCCAGTGTGAATTACCAAGTGATCTTTGAATTGGTCCCAGCTGTTAAACACACTGTTACAGACCTGACATTCACAAAGCTTCTTTCTTCCCTTTTTTGCCCCTATTCCAGTTTGGCATGCTGTCAGGTGACATTTGAGTGTGCTATTTCTAGCAAATCGTTCATGACAATTTGGACATTCAAGGGGTTTTTCACCTGTATGTTTTCAAAGATGCTCTTTAAAATGTCCAAAGTGAACTGCTTCTCACAGTACTGACATATGTGAATTTTTTCCCCAGTTCTTTGCTTCTTACTGACTCCACCCTCTTCAAGGTGGTAACAATTGAGGTGCTGTTTCCATGCACTCTCCCGAAGATACCATTTATTGCATATGTCACACTTGAAACTCTCAGTGGAGTGTGATTTCATGTGCTCCTTAAAATGGTAAGACAATTTAAATGAACGGTTCCATTTCTCACAATGGAACAAGTACTTCATATGGGACAGCTGAAGTTCACAATTTCAATACCTTCTACCTGTTTGCTTGTGGGGTCAGATGCACAGCCATCTTCCTCTCTAATCTGCCCTTTTCTATCACCTGGACGATACTTGCTGGTAATATAGGCCAAAAGGGCTCACGCAGAATCATCAGAGGAACCCATTCTCTGAATGTATTTTATGGACTGCCGGGCAGAAGCCACTTCCTCCAACGTCTCCATGGCCTCATCTTCCACTTCAATTGTGCCTTCCCCAATCTCCACCACAATCTCCATAGGCTCTGATTCTGCGCACGGCAACGACTCAGTGATCACATTGGAAGTTTCTGCAATCTTTCTCTTTTTTTGCCTTATTTTTTCCTATATCATTTTCCTCAAGTGGAGCTGCATTTTCTTTGTTCCTGACTTCAAGGGCTTTAATGGCTTCCAGCATCTGGAGAAACTCTGCCGCTTTCCGAACATCATTGGCTTCTTCTTCTCCTTGTATCATTAACTTTGCTGTATATGTGAACTCAATCAAATGACGGAAGGCCGTTTTACTGACACCTATCTCCACCAAAGGTTCCTGAGTAAATTTCTGAAAGAATTTGTAGAAGAACTTACTACAAGCAGCCAAAACAGCCTTGTGGGCCTTAAAATGGTGCCGGTCCACCATCAGGGTGATGTCAGTGAAGCGGTCCTGCTCCCGCTGCTCATTAAGCCGGTCCAGGATCATCTTGTGGTGCTCGGGAAACTCCTGCAGGCATTCCATCATCTCCTCCGTCTCCATGGCCAATGGGCTGCTCGGACCCATCGCACGGCTGCCTCTTTTTATGTTTTTAAAAATTAATCACCATGAACTATGTCCACCATTACCCTGGCTTTCCAGATCCCTGACAGATCTTTCCCATTTCCTTTACCTCTCTCCTCTACCCACAAATTGTGTGATCATTCCCCACCTGCCCATGGTCACTCTGTTCCTACTTTCCACCCCCTGGATCTTCATACACGCTTTACTAGTTAACTTTTTATTTCTACGATAATGGTCTTATGTAGTATTTGTCCTTACGAGGCTGAGTTATTTCACTCAGCATAAGGCTACCCAGTTCCTCCAAAGTTATTTAGTAATTTTCACAATTGTCGCTCTTGAGTGCTACATACTTTTCCATCTTGTAAATATACAACAATTTTTCAATCTATGTGATTATTGTTGAACATTTGCCCTCTTTCCTTGTTGGCATATGTGACAAGGAAACAAAACCTATTAAATGAGAAATGACAACAACCTCTTCAACAAATGGTAATGGTGCTAGCAAAACAGGACTGTTACCTGCAAAAAGCTGAAACAGGATACACACCTCCAAACACACTAAAAAATCAACTCAAAATGGATCAGAGACCTAGGGATAAAGCCCCAAACCATAAACATCAAAAGAGACAAAGTAAGAACAAGCTTAGAAGGCCTAGCCTATGGGCTATAGAGGCTGACAAATACAGCCAGAAATATACAACAACCAGGAAAGGATAAAAACGATGGGACCTTCTAAAGATTAAATTCATGTGCACATAAAAAACTTTTTCTAACAGAAAGAAAACCTACTGACTGGGGATGGGGGGGAGGGAAACACACAGAAAGAGCACACTTGGAAATACTGTCCTAGACAAGGGTTTCATAACAAAAGTTTATAGAATACTCCTGGGCCTCCAGAAGAAAAAGATTGATAACCCAGTTACAAATATGCAAAGACTTTTCACAGAGGAAAAGAATTCAAATGACAAACAGAAACAGAAAGAAATTATCAAAATCGCTGGCAATAAGAGAGATGCAAATCAAAATTACAATGAGATACCAACTCAGCCTAGTTAGCAGTGGCAAAGTTTAACAGGACAGAAAGCAACAAATGTTGGAGAGGATATAGAGAATGGAACTCTCATACACCTTTGGTGGGATTGTAAAATAGTATAACCACCATGGCAGGTAGTTTGACATTTCCTCAAAAAGCTAAACATAGAAATTTCATATAACCCAGCTATTCCTACTAGGAATATACTTTGAGAAAATAGAACAGAGACACAAATGGATGGTTGTATACCAATGTTCGCAGCAACATTGTTCTCTTTTATAAAATATCAAACGAGCTGAGAACCAACTCTATCCTATTTTAAAAGGTGCTATTTTCAAGTAAGTTTTACAGATACTAAGGGTTAAGATTTCAACATATCTTTTGCAGGAATGCAATTCATTCCATAACGACCTCACATAAACTAGCAGTTACTCTAGTCATTGTAACCTTACTGAAATGTTTAACATTTTGCCCAATAAAGATTAATTGTAAAGGAAGTCCTTGAAAAGCATATTTAAAAATTGAAGAGTTATGCCAGGATTTTTCTGTAATAATTGAGGATAATGAATTAAGTTAGGCAAAAGACTTCTTTTCTTTTTTTTTTTCATTAATTAGTGCATTTTCCTTCCCTCAGTACATTTTGCAATGCACCTCTTATTCCAAATTTTTGTCATACATAAAACACCTAATCATATATTCCTTTCACACAGTTCTCCTCATCTGTTCCCTTGCAGTGTGTTCATTATTTATCCACTCTTTTCCAATGTTCTTCCAAAATTCCTACGTTGGTACTATTTTATAACAGCGGTGGTATGCAGCATTTTTCCTTTTGTGATAAGAAAACATTGGACATTATGGATCAATTCAACAAAGTAGCAGGATACAAGATCAACATATGAAAATCAGTTGGACTTCTCTGTAATGACAAAGAGAACATAGAAATAGGGCCAAGAAAAACAATACTAATTGTAATACCTAATCACAGAATAGGAGAGAGTTCAGATTTGTTGTTCAGGTGTCACTATGGGCCCTCCTTGACTTGATGGCACTTAACAACAACAATTACAAGGTTAACAACACATCTCTCTACACGCTATACCACCAGAGCTAAAACTGGTTCGATGTCTAGCCCTTTTGCCCTTCCCCAAGGCTATAAATCTTAATGATGGGTATGGAAGTGAGGTACTCATCATTCTCCTGTGGAGGCACTGGTAGATTTGAACAGCTGGTGCCACACAGCTATAGAGGATGTTACCAGAGCTCCTGTCTCTTTCCCCAGTCACCTCAGATCATATTACCTGGACAACAGGCTACTTTAGCTACACAATTCTTACCTCCCTTTGACATTTTTTATGGAGAAATTAGCCACAAAGAACAGAGAAATCCTCTCATTTCACTGCTTGGTATTTAGATAATCTCCTTTGGGTAATCAGAAGTTGGCTATGTAGTAATTAGGAAATAAGTGACACTGTGTTCATTGGAGAATCAAGGTGTCTTTAGCTCATGATCAATTTAGCTCCCTTAGTGACATGTATCAGCAGAAACTCACACCTGTAAGTATATGAAGATTTTCTAGAGGAAATAATCATAAAGGAGCAGAGAGGAGAGGAGAGGGAAGAAGGGAAGGGTGTGTGGGGTGGGATATGATATGTGAGTAAGTAGGTCCATGTTCCACTCAATACCATCCAGAGCTGAGACTCTGGCACCTGAATCAGGCTAAGAACGGGGAACGTGCACTCATGTCAGTCTGTCCCCTCACTCTAGACATATATCAGCTTGTTCCTATATGAAAACTTGCAGTGAGAGAGGAAGGTAAATTTGTGGTAATAAGTAAATAAACAAACATAAATAAATAGTAAACTAATTATCCTTACTTTTAGAATGTCATGTCCAAATCTCGCTCACAGTGAGACATTTGTGATGTCCAAGGTCAAGTATCTTGCTCATTACATTAAATGTTGGGCCCAAGGCAATCAACCAATGCCTGATGCTCAGGTTCAGTGGCCAACTGGAAAAAGAGCATGAAGAGCCAAGGAGGTGCAGGAGGCTTAACCATGGCTTTATTGGAGCTCTCATACAGAGTATGGGGGCACTGCCAACACCATGAGACACTTCACCAACTTTACAGGAACTTAGCCATCAAGATCTTATAATGCCCAGAACAAAAGTGGCTCCCTGCCACATTCTGTGCCTGGGCTACATGGTCATATTCAAAACAATGTGCAGAGACCACTACCCTTATCATTATGGGCCCACACAGTTACACTTAAAACAATACTTGTGCAACAATGGAAATAGTACATGTCACATGAAATAATATTACTTTAAAAGAACACAGAATTCTATACTCTGTACTCATGTGAAGATATGCAAGAGTGCACACGCACACACACACACACACACACACACAAACACAAATATACACAATAAAACATTGATGAACAGTTTCCTCCCATGTGCTTAACAGCCTCTGAAAACCTGCCGCAGGGTCAGCTATGGGTCCGTTCGGACTCTACGATACTCAAAAACAACAACATTTTAAATATAGTCTGTCTGTCATGTGTATGTCTACACATGCAAACACCAAAAGTAAAGCAATTATAAGGAAGTTCCATATTTTTCCAATCATGATTTGTTCTAAGAGTAAAATGAAATGATGGATGTATTTTAAATCCTTTTGAATCTTTTCTATATTTTTATATTGAGTAATCACAAAGAGATTTGGTTATAGCAGATAGCTGGTTATAGTTGGTTATGTGCAAGATAACTGGTTATAGCAGCAGTTTTTAAACATTCGTGGACATCAGAATCACTTGGAAGGCTGGTTAAAATACATATTAAGTGTATATAGTGTTATTGTTGATTGCCTTCAAGTCAAGCACGAGTCATAGCAACCCTATGAAAAAAAAGGCCTGAAGGCCCTCTACAACTATCGACACTTATCAAAGTTCAAATTTGCTTTTGTGCTAAGTTTCCAGCCAATGGCAATGTAACTGAAACCAAATCTTGAGCACCACTCATTCAGAGCATGAGTTTTGGAGTTTTGGAGTTTTGGTTTAACTGTGGGACTGAATCTCTGTGATATGATTAATAGATTTTAGTTCTCTACTATTGGAAGATAAAAACAGGATTTTTAAATCTCTGGTAAAATTTTACATATGTTAAGAAATACAGATATATTTACACTGAATAATAACAATTAACATCCGTTTAAAAATTAAGCAAACATACAGAAAAACCTGACTCCATTTTGTTCTAATGTCTAAAATCATATCAGAGTAAATCAGGTCCTCCCGTAGAGAATCGAGAACATGGAACCATGAAATTTTGAGTTTCATTCATTTGGCTACAAGAGATCAAGGAAGATGATTCCTCAAGAAAATAGAATTACAAAAAACAAACGAATGAACGAATTAAAAAAAACAACAACAAACACACAAATGACATTTTATCTTGAGATTTAACTAATGTGTCTGTGGTTCAAAGAAAAACAGAATGATATTTGAAAAACTGAAAGCAATACTGTGAGGTCACTTCCAATAATGGAGATCCTATAGGTCAAGGAGAACTGCTGTGTAGGTACTTCTGGTCTGTGGTCTTCAGGGAGGCAGGCTGCCACGTCTTTCTGCCTTGCCATGGCTGAGGAGTCTGGACTGCCAACCTTTTATCTGTCCACTGAGAGAGCTTAGTCATTCTGCTCACAAAGCTAATTCTATTGAACAGTACTGACCCTCTAACTATTCCTAAGGCCGAAAATCTTTATGAGAAGAAACAGTGCATCTTTTGGACGAGTCCCAAACATGACAGCCTACATCATCAGAGATGCACATTGAAGGCTCACTCACTCACCTACTGACACTGTTTCAGAACAGACTCTTAGCTGACCCTCTAATGAATTTTTATAGGCTGCAAATTGCAAGGGAGGTATCTGCTCATCCTTCTACCACAGTGCAGCTGGTAGAGTCAAACTTACTGCCTTTGGATTGGTCACTGGGCCTTGAGAGCTCCCTCAAAATGTCACCATTAGCTCAACCCAACTCACTGTCATCAAGTCAACACTGATTTACAGCTGCCCTCCAGAAAAATTAGGGATAAAAGAGTCTAAAGGTTAAGAGAGTTTAAACTGTTTTAGAGTGAGAACCCTACGACACACGTGTTCTGTATGCTTGTTAGGTCCACGGCTGATTGGTAACTTAAAGGCACATGACAACAACAATATGATATTTGCCCTATATATCACCTATATGGTAAAGATGATACTACTTAAAATATTGTGCTGAGTGAACTAACTCAGTCCCATAAGGATAAATATTGTATACAACCATTATCATAGATATAAGGATCCAGGAGGGGTGGGAGAGGCTGGAAGCAGAGGGATGTGGATATGAAGGGGGAAGGGGAGATTACTCATTGGGTTTGGTGGGTGGAGGGGTGAGACAAATTGAAAGAATTTGTTCAAATTTGTATATTAATTTTGTAAATAAACTAGTAGAAAAATAAAAAAATTCAAAAAAACAAAACAAAAACAAAAAATATATATAGTAATATACATTCAAACATAGATAAAACATACATGATTCCTTGCATTTTCGTTGTAATTATTAACTAAAGCAGTTTCTTTCATCCTAATAAGTATTAGAATAAAACCTTTCTATCAGTGTAAAAATGTTAGCATCTCATATTGAGGAAAAACTGAACTTGACTTATTGATGATCGTACAGTGAACCAGTCAGCCAGAAGAAGGTAGAGGAGTAAAGTTGTTCTTTTCAAGTTTAAAGATTTCTTGAACTTAATTCATGCAAAACTCATTCGTCTGTAGTAACATAGAAGGAAGCCCTGATGATGCACACACACATCTGCTAATGCAAACACACATCTGCTGATGGAAAGGTTGGTAATTGGAAACCACTCGCTGGTCTGTAGGAGAAAAGACTAGAAATCTGCTCTTGTAGAAATTATAGCCTGGGAAAACTTTTGTGTCACTTCAGCCCTATTATATAGCACAGCTTTGAATCTAATAAAGTTGAAGATACCTAGTTCTATGTAAGTCAGTGTTCTTACTTAACAAAACATTTGCACGTGATGATAAGGAATAACTTTTAAAATAAGCCCAATATTTATGCATAAATGAAAGTACATTGTGGATAAGTTATAAGATACCATTCAGCAACATTTTCTTTTTGTCAATATACAATAAATATTGAAAGAATTATCTAAATTATCATTTTGAGAAAATCTCTTTAGAGATTTACTACCTTATTAAATGTTCCTCTAAGGGAATAAAAGTCAACCATGGATAAGGTAAAGTATTGTCATTTCTAAATGGCTATTTCATAGCAATTGTTGAACCAGTTTTTTAAATTCTAGGCACTCAAAAACATCCAAAATGTGATCTATGGAATCTGGATTGTGATCTCCTCAGTTATGAAAAGGAAGCAACAACATACAGAACTACAAAGTGACAATGTTTAATTAGGTGCTAGGGAATAATTTCCAACTCTCTGACAACAGAGGAAAACATTGTCTGGCCCTGCACCATCTTTACAGTCTTTTCTATGTAAGAGCCATTATTTCAGTCATTGCATCAATCCGTATTTTTGCATTGTTTTGTTTTCCCTGAAGGCGCGGGGGGGAATGTATTGTTGATGTTTTTCTGTTTTTTCTACTGACCCTCACTTTCCCAAGTATAAAGTTCCTCTCCAAACACTGATCCTCTCTGAAAAACCTATTCCAAGTATATGAGTTGTTACTTTTCTCTCTTAAAGTATCAGTTTACTGTGAAGCTGAGCTTTGTACCATTGGAGGTCAAATGCTGCAATGGCTTCCCATGGTGGACAGTGTTTAGTGGAGCTCCCAGTTTAAGACAGGTTTGAAAACAGAAGTGGCAACCACTTTCTAAATCACATGCCTCTGGAAACTTTATGAGCCTGGAGAAATGAAGAGTTATAGAAAGGTTTCAGGCCTTGGTTCACAGGATCTCTGAGTCGTGCTTGACTCGACAGCAATTAACAAC
This sequence comes from Elephantulus edwardii, assembly GCF_000299155.1. NCBI lineage: Eukaryota > Metazoa > Chordata > Mammalia > Macroscelidea > Macroscelididae > Elephantulus > Elephantulus edwardii. Next base: position 3,002,862 of record NW_006399772.1, read on the forward strand.
AACAACAATTGAGGCATTAAATCTTTCATCTTCATTAGTAAGTATTTGCCATCTTTTTTGCTTACAAGGTTATGTCCTGTGGATTTTGCAGAAATTAGTCTTCCTCCATGCTCATGTCATGTTCTTCAAGTTTCAGCTTCTCATACTATTTGCTCAGCATGCAGATTGACTGAGCATGGTTAAAAGACACAATCCTGAAATATTTTCTGTTCCCTTGCTCTGTTTGAAGGACTGACCCTTGCTCTATATATACCTTCTATGTAAACACAATTTTGTGTTTTGTGGATTAACAACAATGTTATACATAAATTGTTATGATTCATGGAGCTTAAGCATTGTCAGTAGTATAACACATACAATGTCTTACTTGTATTCTCTGCTTTGAGCCAAGATTCGTGTGCCATTAGCAATAATATACCTGTTTCCACATTGTCTTTCGAATTAAATATAATTTCCAGATGTTCCTTGATAATGTAGTGATCTAACCACTTTAAAATTGTCTACAGCAAAATATTACTATGTGATCTTTTAACGATATTGTTTGATAATGTCCATCTTCTGTTGATCATCTTTCTCTGGAATGTGGACAAGTATTAATAATCTCTTTAATTGGTTGGCCCAGGGACTTCTGGTGGCCTGGTAGTAAAGAGCTGATGCACTGCTAACCCAAAAGAATGCAGTTTGAATTCACCAGCTGCTCCATGGGATAGAAGATGTGTAGTTTCTTCCTGTGCAATTTGACTGGCTCTGAAAACCTGCTGGAGGGCCAACTTAAATTCGGTCTGACTCAATGGTACATAAAAACAGGGATTGGTTGGTCAGTTAACTATTTTCCGTATTTCTGGATATGGATAAGTGAGCACTTAAAAAGTTACATTCAGTTGTTGAAACATTTTATTTGGTACTTAAATCAAGGTTCCTAAAGTCTTGATTTGGCAGTGCCTTCATATTATCTTCTGAAATGGTTAAATATCAATGGTTTTTTTAAATTTCTTCTACCTTCTTATGATGTTACTTAACATTTTCAATATTTTACCCAGAGTCCTTAAATATTGTAAATTTTGGCTTGAAATTTTCTTTAGTTTATTTCAGCTTCATACATATTGAGAATGTTTTTCTTTAGGTTTTCTAACTCCAAGTCTTTGCACATTTTGTATAATAATATACTTTTATTTTCTTGAATTGCTTCTTGACATTTTCTTTTTAACTCTTCGTTGTTCCTTTCATTTGTTTGTAGAGGGTTCTTGATTATCATCTTCTAACACATCTGGTGTTTGGTAATTAGTGCTCAGTGTGTCGAATCTATTCTTGAGATGGTCTCAAAATTTAGATAGAATATACTCAAGTTTGTACTTTGGCTCTCATGGCTTTATTTATATCTTCCTCAGTAACAACTTGCCATTACATATAAATAACTAATGATCTGTTCTTCAGGTAGACTTTGACTTTGTTTTGACTTATGATATTAAGCTTTTTTATTATCCCTTTTCAAATATTTAGTAGACTTGATTTCTATGTAATTCATCTTGTGAGAATGTTCTGTACATTAGCAGTTTATGATGTTGGAAAAAAACATATTTACGATGAAGAAGTCATTGGTATTGTAAAATCTTATTATGAAATCTCCATTGTCATTCCTATCACTGAAGCTATCTTTTCCAACTACCAATCATTGTTTCCATCTTTCACATTCAAACTTCTGGTAATTAAAAGTGCATCTAGACTGCATGTTTAATCAATCTCAGACTGCAAAAGAATGTAAAGATCTTCACTTTTTTATTTTTTACATTTACTGGTTGGTAAATAAATTTAAATAAGTTGTATTGTTTATTTATTCCGTTTGCTGTTGTTGAGTCAGAACCAACTCTTAACTGACCCTCTACCAGATTTCCGAGGTTGTACGTCACATGTGAGGCAATTGCCCATTTTTCTGTTGAGAAATAGCTGCTGGATTTGAACCACCAGAGACTTTTGGCCTTTGGGTAGCAGAAAAACTACTTACAAAAGCAATGGTTAATGCAATTGCTTAATTATCAGAGAACTCTGGGTTATCCAAAGCAGTAATTATAGATTCCATCTGGGAGGTGTTTGTAAGAGTGTGTGTGTGTCAGTGTGTGTGTGTGTCTCAGTTTGAAAGTCCTTTCATTGACTAAATGTAACTTACTTAAATTTTTAGACCCCCAGTTTCATCATCTGTCAAATAGAAATTGAATAGTACAATTGCTAACAGTTGCTGTGATAATTAAGTATGTTGATACAAGTTAAGCTCTTAAAGAGGTTCCTGACCTGAAGTAATCTTTCACAGCAGTTATAAGAGAAGAGAAGTCGACCCTTTCTGGAAGGGTGGGAAAATGAGGGAGATGTGATTAATGGCATTGTGGAGAACAGTCAGGTTGATGGAAGAGGATTTATTTGGTATGGGAAATTGGAAGAAATGCAATCAAAGGAGTTGGGACAGGTATGTTCCCCACTTTATCTCTCATTGATCAGCAGGAATATGAACTGACTATACCAGAGGAATAATCTATTTTCATGGACATTAAAAAAGACTCTCTGGACAAAGATATTCAAATAACTCTGCTTTTTCCCCCCTATTATATTTATTATTGGTGGAGATAGTTGAACAAGTATTGTCTCCCCAGCTAAAATTAAGGCTGTTTGAGGCTAAGGTACATATATAATAATCTTGATCTCATCAACCTGCACGAAACACACAAAAATTTGCATATTATGTCTTAGTTTAAAATCAATATGAACAAAACCAACTCATGGCAATTGCTATTGTTCAAATACGTTTTAAAGCAGGTATATTTGAGATTTTTAAAATAGAGCAGAAAATAAGAATTAATGTGATTAAAATACTATTTAATCTTACATTTTCTTGCCAATGAGCATACTATGAATTTTTGACATTCCAAATTTAAGTATATCCTCAACACTTAATTTGTATTGGGTTAAATTGTTACTGCACAGAACAAATAATAATTACTTCAAATATTATGAACACTGTGATGATCACATTGGCATAAGCACTATCCAGTAAATAGGAAATATTCATCATTACTTTACCTAGGAATCTCTCATGATCTAGAAATCTGAATTGTGTTCAGGTGTCCTCAAAACCTTTAAATTGTTATTCACCTAATCCTTATTAAAAGATCATATATATTCCATTTAATTGTTCACAACTTCCAATTTTCTTAGATTCACATTTTGCACAGTCTATGCTTCAGCTACTCCTGGCTGCTTGCAGCTGTTTTTCCTTACTTTAAGTAGTAGTGCCACATCAGTAAATGAAGGTGAATATATAGGAGAAATTTAAATAATGAGCATTGTTGTTTTGTGCCCTCAAGGTGGAACTAACTTATAGCTGAAGAAAGATGGACAATCTCCTCCCATGTGATTTACAGCTTCTGAAAGTAACATTTGTATTAACTGATGAAAGCAATCTCTCTCTTCCGTTCATTGTTGTTGAGTCAGAATCAACTCATAACTGACCCTCTGACAGATTTCTGAGTTTGTACGTCACATGGAGGCAAGCTGTAAATCCTATGAGAGGAGATTGTTCATCTTCCTTCAGCAGTACAGCTAGTAGATTCAAACCACCTACATTTGAGTTGGCAGCACATTTCCATACCACTCGGCCACTATCACTCCCTTAAATAATGACTAGATAGATGATTGTAAAGGAAGAATATACTGGGTATGTGAATGAAATCAGAGAACAGGGACCAGAATGAGGACCACTCACCAAATTTTGAACTCTCCAGAACATTCTCTCACAGGCCAGACTCTGAGGCCCTCCTAGAGAAGGAGGCCATTAACAGAGCCTCACCTCAGCAGCACATGGCCTCCTATTTCCTTTCAAGAGGAGATTCCTTCCCTTTGAGGATGTAACTTTCTAGTAAATCTGTCTTTACCCTTTTACCCTCATTTCTGCCCCTTCGTCTTTTTCTTCTCATCCCTGGACTCTAATAAAAAGCTTCGGCCTACACTATACACCAAAGTCTACTCTCCCAATAATCACCAAAATTGCTGTCCATTGTAGAACTTTGGTTCTTGGGCACTGTTCTCTTCTCCAGTCCCTCCTGCCTGGTATTATTATTTTGCCTGTGTGAGAAGGGTGAAGTAAGAAATTGATTGCACAGTAACATTAACACAGGATAATCAAGACAGGACAAACATCCTTGGTCTAATTCTCGACTCTCCCCATGAACTGCTATGACATGTTGAATGCTTCTTGGCCTCTCTCATCTGCAGTTTGTTCATCTACTAACCAAAGAAATTATGCTAGACTCTACCTACCGTCTCTTTGAGTATTGATTCTCTATTGCATTATGGAGTACTTTTTAAATTAATGGTGGAGACCAACCCTCTTAGATATTAAAATACAATACAAATCTATAATATTCAAAGTGGTATGATACTAATTCAAGCACAAAAGGTTAATTGAAAGGATTGATGGCTCAGAAATGAAATTATGAGCATTGATTATATAATTAAGGTGGCATTTAATTCATTGGATAATATGGACTATGGTATTAGAACTGCCTGCCTAAATATTTAGAATCATACATCCAATTTGATCCTAAATTAATTATACCAAAGATCTAATTGTAGTAAATAAAGAAAAGAAGAAGGAATGGAAGTATGCCAAGAAAGTGTTTCAAATTGCTGTTCAGTAAAATGGTCTTTACAAATGTCAAGAAATTCAGAAGTTATGATGGAAAATGTAAATACAGTTTTGATGGTGGCATTTTTGAGGAAGATCTTGTGGCCTGGTAGGTAAGGAATTGTGCTGTCACCTCAAAACTGGTGATTTGAATCCACCAGCTTCTCTGTAGGCAATCGCCTCCCACATAATTCATAGCTCTGAAAACCTGCTAGAAAATCAACCAGCTATGAGTTGGTTCAGACTCCACAGGAAAGAGGAAGTGGGTGATTGAGTTGAAAAGGAGCCTGGGTGGAATAATGTCAAAGGATCCGGATGCTAACTGGAAAGTCAGTAGTCCAAATTCACCAGGTGCTCCATGGGAGAATAAAGGGCAGTCTTTCCTCATAAAGACGTGTGTCCTCAGAAGCCAAATCAATGGATGGTCACTAAGAATAATAGATTCAACAGGCAGTGGCTTCGGTTTCTAGAATTAAACAACACTGGGTGGTATGTAAAGCTCTACTAGCTGAAAGAGTAACAGTTTGAATCCACCCAAAATACCTCAGAAAACAGGTTTGAAATGTCAGGTCTTATTCGGAGAGGTTACAACTTTCAAAAACTTATGTATTCGTTCTACTCTGCAGATAACGGTTTCATCATTAAGTCTGAATTTGACCTGATCATCTAGAAAATAATACAAGATCACAGAACAAAGACAACAGTTTCTCGAGCTTCTGCAAACTGTATGCTTCACTTACTGCACCAACACCCTGAAGGATTCTTCTGCACAAGAGAAATGAAATTGATATACTACATTCTTTCATGTAGAACTTAATACATTTTATTTTATGATTTTTTGCATACTTAGAATCCTTTCAGATTTGTTAGTTATTTTAAAAAAGCATGACAAATGGTATAATTTATACAAACTCTGAGGCACTCAGGAAATAGAGTTCCTATTAATATGCTTTATCAATTCAGTGTAGAAACTGTCATAGTTGTAACTGTATCTGTGACTGTCACATAGTGATTGAAAGCATACTTAACTATAGACCTCTTAAAAGTAAGAATTTATCTTATATTATCAAGTAGTAAAATGTATTTACACTGAGATACTTGTTTTAATACAAGATAAAAAATTTCTAGGCTTACAGATACCACATAGTTAGATGAAACTTCAAATAGATGAGCCTTTGTTTGATCCTGCCACCCAAAGCTAACTAAAGGTTTCACAGTGGTGACATTTGTAGGTTGAATTGTCATGGCTGGATCAAAGAAAAGGGTTGGACGTACTTGTATCCTTCCTGTTTCTGTGTCTCTCTTAAACTGGCTTTGTTGTTGTTGTTTTTAGATACCCCTGAGTCATCTCTGACTCACACCAACCCTGTCAACCACAGACAGAAACGTTGCCTTATCCTCTGCCATGCTCACATTCATAGGTGTAGTCAGTGAGCCATTTCATCCTATTACAGGTCTTACTTCACTGATGCTGGTTTTGGTGGGTTGTTTGCTTTTTTCCCCCCCACATGTCTTTTTTCTGAGTCTGCTCCCCTGCTCCCAACAGAAGTAAGTACATAAAGTTTTACAGTGCTTGGCTCTAAGGAGCATACTAGTTACACATTCTCCACTGCAGATTTGCTTGCACTTTTGACAGCCTATGGAATAATTAATACTCTTCACCAACACCATAGTTCAAAGGTTTCAGTCCTTCTTTGATATTATGTTAGGTACCATCCAGTTGAGTAAGACTCATAGCGACCCTGTGAACAGTTCATCTGAATCCTGTCCTATCCTGCGTCATCTTCCACTTCCTTACACATTAGAGACCATTGTGACAGTCACTTTGTCAATCCACCTGGTTAAGGATTCTCCTCTCTTTTACCGACCCCCCACCCTTCCCAGCATCATGTCCCTCTCCAGCAACATGCTCAAGTATGTGAGGCAAATCCTCATCATCTTTGCCTCCAAAGAACACTCTGGCTGGACCCTCTCCAAGACCTATTTATTTCTTCTTTTGGCCATCCATGAAATGTTCTGTGTTGTCCTCCATCACCTCAACTCAAAGTCATCGATACTCCTTCTGTCATCACTATTCGTTGTCCAGCTCTCACACAGCTGGCATACCTTAGTCCTCAAACTAATGATCCTTTAGTCTTCCTTATTCAAAATGACTTTACAAGCTGTAGATTTAAGAAACAAGTTAAAATATATATATTAACTAAAGCACTTGGTGGTACAACAGTTAAACACTTAGTATATAACAAAAAAAATTGGCCATTTGAACCCATCAGCTCAACAGGAGAAAAAGAATTGTGTTTTTCTTCTGTAAATATTACAGCCTAGACAAACTTTTTGGTTGTTCTTTTCTCGGTACCAGCAGCCGGGAAATCAGAATATTAATTGCATTGGAAAAATCTACTGTCAGCGACCTCTCCAGAGAAGTGAAGAGCGATGATGTCAGTCTTGAGACTAAGGTGCAACTAATCCAGTCCATGGTCTTCACAGTTACCTGCTATGCATTGAAGAGCTGGACAATGAGTAAGGATGATAGAAGCAGAACTAATGTCTTTGAGCTGTGATTCTGGAGAAGAGTATGGAATATACCGTGGACTGCTAAAAAGAACTAACAAGTCCAGCCTGGAGAGAATGAAACCAGGCTGCTCCTGGGAGGCAAGGATTCTAATGCTCTGCCTGACATACTTTGATCATATTGCGAGGAGGGACCAATCCTTGGACAGGGACATCATACTTGGAAGGGTGGAGTGATAACGCAAGAGAGAGTATGGATAAGATGAATTGCCATTGTGACTGGGGAAATGGGAATTGGTGTGTAAGAGATGATGAAATTGGCTCAGGGTAGAGCAGGGTTCTGAGTTGTTTTACCTAGGGTTGCTGTGAGTCAGGGTTGACTTGAAGGTACATAACAACAACAAACAACAATTCTGTCTTATGCACTATGAATTGGAATTCACTCAGCACTTGACAACAAAGCTATTTACTGATATTATATAATTTTTCCCAAGATGTATTCATTAATATATTTCAAACATATTCAGGTTTAAGTTATATAAAAAGTGTAGATACAAGCCTACAAAGATAAAATATTTCAAAAACACCGAGATTTGGGGAAATCTCCAAAACTCTGCTTCTTAGCCACTCTTGAAGACTGATACTGAAGCAATTCAATTTGTTCAACTAGTTAGATCCACAGGATCAGGTCCACCCAATAGGATTCTATCTGAACAGGAAAACAAGGCCTGGTTTTGCACAATCCTCACAATCTTACACTTAAATCCGAGATTGTTTGCCATGGTGGCAAATGATTTGTCCTCTTTTCCACTGTCTGCCTTCTACTTTACCAAGTATGTTGTCTTTCTACAGAGACTAGTTTCTTCTGATAACATATCAAAATATGTAAGACATTATTCTTGCTGCTAGGTATTACTCTGACTACACTTATTCAAGACAGCTTTGTTTGCCCATTTAGCGTTCCAGGGTATATTCAATACTCTCTGCCAACACCAGAACTCAAAGGCATCAAGTCTTCATAGTCTTCCTTATTCTATTATACATTATTCCACATACATATGAGGCAATTGAAAAATACTCTGGCTGAGGTAAAGCTCACCTTAGTCTTGAAAGTTAAAGCCTTGTTTTCTTAGCACGTTAAAGGGATCCTTGGCAGCAGATTTAACCAGATGCAGTGCACTTTGACTGCTGCTTCCATATGTATTGATTGTGGACCCAAGTAAAATTAAATCCTTGACACTGCTGTTTATCATGATGTTTATAGATCTGGTTGTGAGGACTTTGCTTCTTTTACATTGCTGTATAATCCATACTGAAGGTTATAGTTTTAAAGTTTCATCAGTAAGTGCTTCAAGTCTTCCTCTTTAAGTAAGTAAGTTTGTACTCAATGAATAATGCACATTCTTAATGAATCTTCCTACAATGCTGATGCAGGATTCATCTTCATATAGATCCATTTCTTGGATTCTTTGCTCAGCATCCAGATTGAATAAACAGGGTAAAGGGATATAATCTTGTTACCCTTTCCTGATGTGAAAACATCCATTATCCCTTTCTGTTCTAGTGACCACTTCTCTATGTGCAGGTCTATGTAGAGGCTTTGCATGTGCACAGATACATGTTATAGAATTCCCATTCTTCTTAGTGTTATCTGTACTTTGTTATGGTTCAAATAGTCTAATTATTTTGTATAGACGATAAAATACCAATAAATATCTCTCTGATATTGCTCACTTTTAGCCAACAGCCACCAATAGCAAATTATTATTGTTATTGTTTTGTGTCCTCAAGTCAGAACTGACTCAGAGCTGGACCTCCAGAGGGTTTTCAGAGACAACAAATCACAAGGGAGGAGATTGCCCATCTTTCTCTCTTATACGCTAATGGTGAATTAGGATCACATCCTGCGTTTTTTTTTTCCTGCTTTATTTTTTATTTTATATTGGCTTGCTTTCAAAATGTGTATGCATTTTATATCATAAATGTACATTGTGTTTCACACATACCTTAATTCACATTGTGCTTCAATCAACTATTCATGTATATCGTGTTTTATAAAATTAATCACCATTGATCTATGGCTACCATTACCCCATCTTTTCCTGTCCCCATTTGATATTTTCTAACTCTTTACCCTTCCACCTACTGCTCACCAAACTGTTCTATATCCTGATGATTTCCTTCCCTCCTCAACCTCCAGTCCCCTACTGCTCTTTCCTATCCCCTTTTGAATTTTTATCCACATCTTACTAGTTATCCTTCTATTTTTACAATTGTGGTTTTATGCAGTATTTGTCCTCATGAAACTGAGTTATTTCAGTCAGCATTATGCTCTCTAGAGTCTTCCATGTTATAGAGTATGTTACAAAATTGTTGCTTCATAGTGCTGCATAGTATTCCATTGTGTGACTTATACCCTATTTTCTCAGTTGATTCATTGGATGACAAACATTTGGGCTGTTTCCATTGCCTTGTTACTGTGAATAGTAGTACTATGAACATAGGTGTGCAGATCCCCTTTTGTGCCTCAGTTCCATTTTCCTTGGAGTTTATTCCCAGTAGTGCAATAGTTTTTTTGAGAAAAGTCAAACTGCCTTCAGGAGTGGTTGTATCATTTCCCAATCCCACCAACAGTACCTTAGAGTGTCGATCTTTCCACATTCTCTCCAGCATTTATTGCTTTCTGTACTGTCAAACTTTACTACTGCTACTGGAGTGAGATAGTATCTCATTGTTGTGCATCTCTGTTATTACCAGGGGTTTTGAGCATTTCTTCATGTGTCTGTTGAAAAATCAAATGTTGTCTTTCATGAAAAGTATTTCCATGCCTTTTACCTATTTTGTGATTAGGTTATTAGCGCAAATCTTTATCACTAGACCACTAGGGCTCCCTATACACAAGCCTAGAATCTGGTCAAGAACATCAGAGAAAAATTTATTCCTTAGAATAGACAGCAGTTCATAAACAAAATTGCAGCATTCACCCATGGATAAGGCTCAGAATGAAGGAACAGACAAAAAAAGGAGAAATGCAAACACAGAACAGGGAAGATGTAAGCAGGGGGCTGTTACACTGTGGAGACTATAATCTGTTTTGCTACCACAATGTGTATGAACTGCTAAATAGAAAACCAAGTTACTCTTTACTAGTTTACTCCAATCACAATAAAAACTTAATAAAATATTTTAAAAAGAGAGTAATAGGTCAAAATGATTCATAATTATTTTTAAAAAGGTGCTTGTTGTTGTTGTTATGATGTGCTGTCAAGTCGCTTGTGACTCATAGCAACCATATGTACAACAGCCTAAACTCTGCTCTGTCCTGTGCCAATCTCACTGCCTCTGACAAACCCATCCCGATTACCCCAGTCACTGAATCAATCCACCTCATAAAGGGTCTTCCCCTCTTCCGCCATCCCTCCAACTTCCCAAGCATGATGTCCCTCTCCAAGGACCTGTCCCTCCTTACAGCATGTCCAAAGTATGTCAGACGGAGCTCCAGAATCCTTGCCTCCAAGGAGCAGCCTGGTTTAACCCTCTCCAGGATGAATCTGTTTGTTTTCTTGGCAGTCCAGAGTACATTCAATACTATTTTCCAGCACCACAGCTCAAAGGCATCAATTCTTCTTCTATCCTTCTAGTCATTGTCCAACTCTTTGATGCATAACAAGTGATTGCAAAGACCATAGCCTGTATCAGATGTACCTTAGTCTCCAGAATGACACCCTTGCTCTTAAGTACCCTGGAGAGGTCCCTAACAGCAGACTTTCCCATTGCAATACATTTTTTTATTTCCTGGCTACTGATGCCAGGAGTGTTGACCATAGAGTCAAGCAAACTAAAGTTACTAACCTTATTAAAAAGGTAAGAAAAGAAAAACAGCTCAAAGATAAATGCAAATAAAATTTATAAAATTTTAAATTGCTATGCATGATATCTAGAATTCCAGCTCTGGTCGTCTCATGAGTAATAGATTGTACTGTCAACCCAAAGGTCCACAGTTCAAATCTGTCAGCTATTTCTTGGGGAAAAGGTCTGCAGTCTCTTCCTGTGTAATTTGCAGCCTCTGAAAACTCAATAGAGGGTCAGCTCTGAGTCAGTTCTGACTAGACTACAATGAGTTTAGTTGACTTTTTGAGAACTCTACTTGTGTGAACCCCAATTTATCTAAAGACATTTTTAACACATAAGATCTTGAGCTAATTATCCATGATTTTACCAGCTCAGAACTCACTCTTCTTTGGTTTGGCTCACCACAATTAGCTTCTATTATCCTCCACATACAGGAAGTCTCCTGGTTATGAACAACTGATATGGGCAACTCCTTTAAGACTATATAAATTTGTTCTTACTTTGAAACCAATTCATCCTAATCACCTCTATTTACTGCACATGTAACTCTTACATCCATGAAGTGGCCTCAGGCTTTTTCTTGCACCAGAGTGTGACCGAATAAGAATTGTATGCACTTAGTACATCTGAGCTGTACATTGCAGGGGTGGCATCCACTTCCTAAATAAGACGCCTCCAGAAATTCTATGAACTTTGATAAAGTTAGTGATTGTAGAGGGGCTTCACACCCATTATTCATGGGGTCACTCTAAGTCGTGCTTGACTGGAAAGCAATCGACAACACTTAGTAACCAACCTCGTTTAGAATCTAGGAACTCTCTGCATCCGCTTTTTCAAAAACAAAAATTAGGCATCTGGTTCAGTTTCAGAATTAAAATTTTGCCTATGAAAAACTCAAGTGCAGAAAGACGTTTTAAGCAACTGCACACTTTTAAGGGGCCTCTGTGGTGTTGTCTGTAAGGGGTTGTACTGCTCCTCCAAAGGCAGCCGGTTACAATCCCCTGCAGCTGTATCTACAGGACAAACATGGTCACTCTCCTCCCTTGCAATTTATAACCTCTGAAAAACTCCTGGAGGATTAGGTATGAATTAGCTCAAACTCAATGATAATAAGTTGAATTTGAATTTAAAGTACTCTTAAAGCAAAATAATCCTATTGCCATTCATATTTGTTGTTGTTGTTGTGTACCTTGAGTCAGAATGGACCCACAGCTGAGCCTCTGGTGAGTTTTCAGAGGCAGTTAATTGCACAGGAGGAGATGGCCCATCCTTCTTGCATGGAGCAGCTGATGGATTCAAATCATGTGCTTTTGAGATTACACTACAATTTCTTGTCACTAGGCCACCTATTTTGTATTGTCTGTGTATCCATCTGTCTGTCTGTCTATCTATGTGTATATTTGGGAAATCCCATAACACATAATCATGCTCATATGAAATCTATACCTAAAAAAATAAGCTGTTGCCCAAACAGAGCATAGGAAAACTGCATGGTGCGTCAGAGTTGTATCCTTTCTCCACATCTATTCAATTTCTTTGCTGAGTAAATAATTCAAGAAACTTAACTAGATGAAGAAGAATGTTGGATCAGGGTCAGAAGACTCGATAGCCTGTGTTATGCATATGATACAACCTTTCTACTGAAAGTGAGGAGGATTTGAAACTCTTGCTGCAGAAGATCCAATCCTTCAATATGGATTACATATGTTTCAACATCAAGATAACAAAAATCTTCACCTGCTTATCTACTAAGCAATATCATGATAGGTAAAGACAATATTGAAGTTGACAATGATTTCATCTTGCTTGATTCCACAAATAACCTTAGTACTGGTAGTCAAGATATCAGAAGACATATTGCATTGATAAAGTCTGCTTTCAGGGACCATTACAAATTACAGAGGAGCAGTGATACCAGTTTAAGATTAAGGTGCACCTGATTCAGGCCATAGTTACTTCCTTTGCATCTGAGAGCTGAACAGTGAATAAAGATGAGAGAAGAACTGATGCCTTTGAACTGTAGTATTGGAGAACAGTACTAAATATCCCTTGGATTTCCAAAAGAACAAACAGATACGTCTTGGAGAAAGTACAGCCAGAATGCTTTTGGAGCCAAAGTTGGCAAAGCTACAACTAACATACTTTGCTCATGTTGCTAGGAAGGGCTGTTCCTTGGAGGGGGACATCATGCTTGGAAAAGTGTAGGGTCAGTGAAAGAGAGGAAGACCCTCAATGTGTTTAATTGGCACAGTGACTGCAGCAATGAGCTGAAATATGTGAGAGATGATGAGGATGGCACAAATGGAACAGAGTATACAGGGTCGCTAGGAGTTGTACTTGACTCAGCAGCACCAAACAATAACCACAATGTATGTGTGTGTATAGAAAGTGCATATTTATCAGGTATGGAACCTTCAGAACACTATTATTTTACACTATCATTTTAACCTCTTGAAGTGAAAAAATAAGGTGCACATTTTTCCTTAGAGCTGTAATTTTAAGAAACATGATACAGAATAGAACGCAGTTCTGAATATCTAATACATATCCAACCAAAACTACTAGTCTAGAGTTAACTCCAACTCCTGGTAACCCTCCATCAGATCTGAGAAGCTGTAATTCTCTATGGGAAATGACTGTTCATCTTTATTTGGATGCTAGGAGAGTCAAATCACTTGCGTTCAGTTAACAGCTGACATGTTATGGACTGTACCACTAGGCCTCCTAATTCTTAATGCATAGTATAAGATATTATTCTCAATCTTGAGAGCATTTCTAAAATCAATGTACTGAATAAATGAATATAATTAAAAGTGATTATCAGCTGCACTGCATTGTCTTCATATACAAAGTTAAACACAGATGTGTTTCTTACAAAGAAATGAGAATTCAACCAAATGGAAAGAATATATTGTGCATGGAGAACAAAGGGTACAGATTTTTTGTTGTTAGTTGTTAAGTGTCATTGAGTTGCAGGTGACTCATAATGACCCTATGAAGGAGAGTCCTCGACGCTTGGGTGCCTTTCATCCTCTCTCCAGGTTCATAGGGTTTCCGGAGGCAAGCTATTACGGAAGTGGATGCCACTCCTCCTTCCAAGCTTGTTTTAATCGGGGAGCTCCACCCCACTCCCTGTCCACATTGGGTAACCAGCCATTAATGCATTTGACACATCAGTGTCACAGTGTTCCGCCTCACAGCCACCACAAGTTGCCACTGTATGGCCAGTTGTTCACCAGGGCTATACGACCTAGAGGAATGTCTGAACAAAAACAATGAAAGACAGGCCTGAGGACCACTGGCCGTTCAGTACCTTACCATCCCGGCACGCCCAACTGCTGGCAAACAATTGGGAGTGCTGGTACAGATTTAGGCTACATTAAATTAGTTTATTCTCACAGTGTCTATTTACCATAACTAAAAGTTGGATATGTTGTGTTGTGTACCACCGAGTTGGAACTATCTCATAGTTAATCTTTCAGTAGGCTTTCTGAGGCAGTAAATCAGACGGGAGGAGCTTACCTATCTTTCTTCTGTGGAATAGTTGGTGGATTTGAACTGTGAGCTTCTGAACTGGCAGCGCAACTCCTTACCACTAGGTCATGAGAGCTCCATATAAGCTTAGATAACTAGAACTATTTATTCATGTTAGTGATAGAAACCTTCAAGTAGTATTTAACGTTGTTAGATGCCATTGCGTTGGTTCCAACTTCTAGAAACCCTATGTACTATAGATCACCACCTTGAGTTGCAGCCACTGATTCAATCCATCTGGGTTTTTGTTTGTTTTTAATAGAAAAATTACTTTATACTGATTTACTTACAGAGTTTGTATACATTGTTTTTCACTTTAGATCTTTCCCATTTCCTTTACCCACCTCTCCCTCCGCCCATCAAATTGTACGAGGCGCTTCCTCTCTTTCACTGACCCTCTAACTCTACAGGCGTAGTGGTGAGGAAATGAGTTTACAACACAAGGTATGCAGTTTGAATTCACCAGCTGCTCTGCCGGAGAACAATGAACTCTTCTCTCGTGTGATTTACTGTCTCTGCAAACCCACTGGAGATTCAGCTATATAGTAATTCTGTGCAAAACAACAACTCTACACCTCCAAGCATGTTGTTCTTCTCAATGGGATGGTCTACACTTGGTAACTTGTACAAGGTACAGAAGAGCAAACTCTCACCATCCTTGTTTGTAAAGAGTGCTCTGGCTGTCCTTGCTGCATGACAAAGTTGTTCCTTCCTCTGGCAGTCTGTGTTGCATTCAGTATTCTTTGCCATTTTCCAGAGGTGTCAATTCTTCTTTGTTCTTCCTTCTTCATTGTCTAGCTTTCATATGCGTATGAGCAGATTGACATGAAAACCGAGGCACATGTTCATTTTCCAAGTTACATCCTTTCTTTTTTAATACTTTACAGAGATTTTCTATTTAAAGTAATATTGTTGTTCTATGCCATTGAGTCAAAATCAGAAGTGACTCAAAGCCGACTCTTCAGCGACTGTAAATCCATGCGAGCAGGTTGTCTTATCTTTCTCCCTCATGGATTCAAGCTTGCCTGCCTTTGGTCTGGCAGCCCAATTCCTTATCACCAGCTACCAGAGCTCCTTTGTATTATTATATTTCATGGGTTATATTGGTTAAAAATTACTATCAGGAACACTCCAGGAATGTAAAATGAAATGAGATTTAATATTCTGCCTCATTTGTTACATCGGAAAAGTATGACTAAGACAAAATTAAGTCTATTATTTTAAATTATGCTTCAAAACAATTTAGGAAAAATGTTCAATTAATTGATTAATTTCTAAATTATAACAATCATCAGAATAATTCCTGATATGACAGTATAAAAAGTAAATTAGTTCAGCTTAGAAAAGAGGGACGAAACTTTCTATTTGGTTGCAGTTTGGTTGCTTTTGAAAAATCACTGTTAAATCAATTTAGATACTGTTTAGAACAATTGATTTTTATCTGTGTTCATTCCACATTGGAATTCACATAATATTGAGCTTAGGATAGTAGTAAAGACAAGCAACTAATTCATCAATAACTGAACATAATTCCCTAAGAATGAAAACAAACCGAAGCAGTTCCACATTATTGATATTTGGCACATTTCTCTGCCAATAGGAAACTACTTAAGACTGTCTTTCATCAAGAGGAAAGGGGAGAGGAACTCATGGTTGAGTGTCCTTATGACCTGTAGACGTCAGCTTTTGTTGAGAATTTTTTCATTATATAAGCAGTAAAACATGTCAACTAGACTCTATGATGTTTTTTTACTGTTTCTTTTCTCATTTGCTGATCTTCCCTATTTCATAACTACATATTTATTAGAAGACAGCTTCTTTGTGGGAATCAAAACTATGCTGTGCCACAGCAGAATTTGTTTTGTCTTAAACCAGGCAGCTCCTGCCTTGGTCAGCTTAACCCCCACAATGATTAATGTTGACTTTGTTCTTTATAATTGTTTCAAAGTTAAAGATCCACTAGTCTCACACAAAGACTACTAGGCATTCTATAATGATTTAATTACTTAAAGGAGATATAAGGACTTGATGAATAGAGTTAAGATAAGCCAAGTCATTATTTTCTCATTAGATTAGTCAAGAGTTATAAGAACATACCTAAGGTGAGATACAGATAATTCAAAGTTCTGAAGATACAGGAATAAAGATTTGAAAAATAGAGTGGTGAGCAAAGTAAAAAAAAATGCAGTTGTAGAAGAGAAAGCACTAAGACAATAATTCTAATCAAGTTTATAAAAGGCTATTTTCAACAGAGCTGATGACTTATTAAATTCTTAATCTTCATTGAGATCTTAAATTGGAAAGAGTCAAAATTGTCATTTAAGAGATTATATCAAAGAGGAAATCAAAAGAACAGAGAACCAAACAAGGATGATCTGGAAGAATGATGTAATATTGTGATTAGATGGCATCAAGTTGAATACAACTCATAGAGATTCTTGGAACAGCCAGCCTGAAACTTGCCCTATCCTGTGCCATCCGTATCATCTATGATACACTAGAACCCATTGCTGAAGTCACAGTGTCAATCCATCCTGTTGGAGGTCTTCCTCTCCCTTGCTGGTCCTCCATCTTTCCAAGCATGATGTCTCTCTCCAAGAAAGAGCTTAACCTAGCTGTATGTCCAAAGTATGAAAGATGATGTTTTGTTATCCTTGCCTCTCAAGAGCACTCTGGCCACACCCTTTCCAGGACATGTCTGTCTGTTCTCTTGGCAGTCCATGGGATAGTCAATACTCTTCTCCAGCACCACAGCTCAAAGACATCAATTCTCCTTCTGTCATCCTTATTTATTGTGCATCTTTCCGACGAATAGCAGGTGATTGAGGAGACTATGGCCCAAATCAGGTGCACCTTGGTCTTCAAACTGATGTCACTGCTCTTCATTTTTGAAAGGTACCTGAAAGCCAACTTGCCCAAAATGACTCCTGATTTCCTGACTGGGTGTTGATTACTGATCCAAGCAAGATGAAATCATTTAACGGCTTTAATCTTTTCTCCATCTATCATAATATTGACTATTGATCCTGTGATGAGGAGGATTTTCATCTTCTTGATGTTGAGATGCAGTCCACACTGAAGGCTATATAGTCCTTGATCACCTGCAGCAAGAGTTTTATATCCTCGCTTTCAGCAAGCAAAGTTGTGTGTGTGAGAAGACAGCTCGAGAGGATAAAGCAAAATATTAACAAAATGTGCAAAGAACTGGTGTCAGAGAATTAAAAGAACTAGCTCAGAATTTCACAAGCTGAAATAACTGAAAAACCAATCCAAGCCTCAAGTTACAATACTGAAAGATGCTATGGGCACAATGTTGAATGACCCAGGAAGCATCAACAGAAGGTAGAAAGAGAACACAGAATCACTGTACCAAAAAGAAGTAGCTGACACAGAAAAATTTCAGAAAGTACCATAAGAACAAGAGCCAATGGTGATGAAAGATGAAGTTCAAGTAGCATGGAAGTGGCCACCTTGCTAACTGACTGGAAGAGATCTGTATTTGTTCCCTTTCCCAAAAAAGGTGATCCAACATAATGTGGAAACTATCGAGCAATATCACACGCAAGCAAAATATTATTGAAGATCATTCAAAAGTGGTTAGAACAGTACAATGACAGGGAAATTCAAGAAATACAAGCTGGTTTTAGAAGAGGCTGTGGCACCAGGGAATAATTATTGATACCAGGAGGATTCTGGCTGAAAGCAGAGACTACGAGAAGTCTATTGGTGTTTTATTGACTATGTGCAGGCATTTGACTGTGTGGATCATAGCAAACTAGGCTATTGCACCTCTTGTTATAGGTATAGGTTTAACATGAGCCCAATTAAGTGCTCTGAAAATCACAGTGTTCTCAATGTAAGCCTAGTATGTGAAAATAAGGGAAACTCTAAATGAAATGGATTCATAGTCACTGCAACAATGGGTTTGACCTTGATGGAAATTGAGAAGATGGTGCATGACAGGACAAGGTTTCCATCTTTTGTTCATAGGATTACTTTGCTTTTAGGTCAACTCAAAAGACCATAATAGTATCAGAGTGTACAAACCATTTTTTCCTACTAAATATTTATTATAATATTTTAAAATAGATTAAAAATAACAAAAACTAAAACTTGCATAGTTGTTGTTGTTGTGTGCCATTGAGTTGACTACAACTGATAGCTATTTTATGTACAGTAGTCCTGAAACCTTCTCTATCCTCAGTCAGTCTTACTGTCTTTGACACAACTACCCTCATTACCCCAGTTGATATCTATAGATATCCCTGTTGTAAACTTCAGAGTGAGAGTTAATGTCCTGTGGTATGTTGAGATGTTTTGGCAAAAATGGATGCAGTGCTCTAAGCAGAGAAATTTGGAAGTTAGCTATCTAGGAAACGTCCTGAAAAAAACCCATATTTATGATCATTCCAATTAAGGTGATCCACTGCAATGTGGAATTTATCACATGATATCGTTCATATTACACAGAAGTAAAATTTTTCACTCTTGGTAATAGCAGCCAGGAAATCAAGAGACTAATTTCATTGGGAAAGTCGGCTGTGAGGGACCTCTCAAGAGTACTGAAGAGCACCGACGTCAGACTGGAGACTAAGGTGCGCCTGATCCAGGCTATAGTCTTCACAGTTACGTACTATGCATCAGAGAGTTGGACAGTGAATAGGGATGATAGAAAGAGAATTGATGTCTTTGAGCTGTGGTGCTAGAGAAGAGTTTTGAATATACCATGAACTGCTAGGAGAACCAACAGGTTTGTCCTGGAGAGGGTGAAGCTGGAAGGCTCTTTGTAGTCAAGGATTCTGAAGCTTTGTCTGACATATTTTGGGCATGTTGCAAGGAGGGACTGGTCCTTGGAAAGGAACGTCATATTTGGCCGAGTGGAGGGGTGGCGAAGGAGAGTAAGACCTTCTATGAGATGGATCGATTCTGTGACTGGAGCAGAAGGAATAAGTGCGTTTTGAGATGGTGAGGTTGGCACAAGATAGAAGAGCGTTTAGAGCTCCTGTACCTAGGGTCGCTATGAGTCGCAAGCGACTCGATGGCACATAACAACAACAACAAAGATAATTTTTAAATATTTGCAAAAATATAACAAGGAAATGCTAAAAATCGCAGCTGATTGAGGAGGATATAAAATAAGGTATATATTTGCTTGATTTTGGTGAAAGATGCTTATTTTCATTTCATTGATTACAAAAATATTTTACTTACATATCATGCTTCAAAGCCAAAGGTTGTATAACCCTCAAATGTCCACTTGCTGTACAGAGGTAACTCGTGATTGCTGTGAAGCTGAACATAGTGACACTGATGAGTTGAACGTGAGCATTGTTACCCATGGCGGACAGTGTTTGGTGGAGCTCCCAGATTAAAACAACCTTGGAAGCAGGAGTGGCATCCATTTCCATAATATTTTGCCTCTGGAAACCCTATGTACCTAGAGAAAAGATGAAAGTTATACAGGAGGTGTCCAGGACTTTTGTTCATAGTGTCGCTATAAGTCACCTGCGACTCGATGGCACTTAACAACAACAACAACAACAACATCATGTGTAAAATTGTGAAGCATAAGAATCTAGAACATATAATTATATTCATTCAGAACCTATACCCAGATCAAAAGACAATTATTCAACAGAAGAGGGGTCAGTACGTGGTTTATTTTCAGAAAATGTGGAGTCATGTTATAATTTTACCATATTTATTGTATCTCTGTACTAAAAATATAATCTGAGGTGCAGGTATATATGAAGAAGAGTACAGCATCAGGATTCAAAGAAAACTTATTAACAACCTGCAGTATACAAATTACTGAACCTTGCTTTCTGTGCATAAAAAGAATTTGAAGCATTTACTGATGGAGCTCTAAGAAAACATCTTTCAGTATGGATTACACCTTAATATAAAGAAAAAAAAATACAACAGATTTAATAAACACCACCATCATTAAACAAAGAAAATATTAAGGTTATAAATTATTTCATTTTACTTGAATATACCATTAACATCCATAAATGCAGCAGTCAGGAAATAAAATTATTTATTGCATTGCACAAACTTTCTGCCAAGAAATCCTTTTGAAGAGCTAAAAGCAAAGATCTTACTTGGTAAGCTAAATGGACATGGCCTAAACCATGGTATTTTTCAGCCTCCTCCTGCAGCAAGATGAACTGTCACAGTGACTGTAACAATGAACTCAAGTATGTCAGGAATGATGAAGATGGCACAGCCCAGAGCAAGGTTCAGATCTATTGTTCACGGAGTCATAATGAGTTGTAGTTGACTCAACAGCTCTTAACAAGAACAGCCTTTGCTCATGAAAGCTACACAATGAATAAGAAATCCTGAGAAAGAATGAATGTCTTTGAATTGTGATGTTGGCAAAAAAAAATGTTAACTATACCATGGCCTTCAAGGAGAATGAATAGATCTGTTTGGGGAAAAAAGTACTGCCAGAATAGGCCTAAGAAAAGGTGACAACAGAATTTTTGCAACTTGTTATCAAGAGAAACCAGTCCCTGGAGAAAGAGCTCAGCAAAAATGATGAGGAGCAGCTTCTTTAGGATGCAGTGGGTACAACGATGGTCTCGGACACAGCAAGAGTGTGACAGTGGTGCAGAACCAAGCAGTGTTCCATTCTATTGAACTCCATTGCTATGAATCAGAGCTTACTAATGTCACCTAACGACACAGAAGCAGTAAGAATCACAGGAACAAAGCATAGTAATTAAGAGCATAGTTTGTAAAGCCACAAATTTCTAGATTGGTATCCCACCTTCTCCACTTTTTACCTGAATGGAAGTTGGCTTAATCCCTCTGATCTGTAGTTTACTCGTATACAGAAGAGCATAATTGCACCAACCAAAATCAGCCATGAGGAATAATTAAGTTAGTGAATGTGTGTTGTTCTTGTTTGCCTTCAAGTCCAAATCGACCCATAGGTGATCCTACAGTGGGTTTTCAGAGGCAGTTATTGCAAGAGAGAAGATTGTTCATCCTTTGGTGGAATTGTACAGTGTGCTTTTGGGATTGTAGCGCCAAGGCTGCAGAACTATGCCACAAAACCATTGTGAGAAATAAATGTAATCTTTACTCCCAACAGAGTACTAGTACACAATGTAACAATGATGGGGGTTCATTGAACTAGATATCTCATGACTTGATATTATAAAAAAAAAAAGTGCCAATTAATTCCCATGAACTCACCAATTGCCATCCATTCAGAACTGACTCATCGCTGACCCTGAAGTGCTTTTTTCAGAGGCTGTATGTCACAGGGAAAGAGATTCTCTTTCTCCTGCAGGCAGCTGGTGGATTTGAACCACATCCCTTTGTGTTGAACCATATCCCTTGAGTTTCTGAGGCTGTAAATGACATAGGAAGAGGTTTCCCATCTTTTTTGCCACTGAGCTACTGGTAGATTCAAACTATTAGAGACATGGGCTATGGGTTGTAGCATCATTTTTATGACCTACACCACCAGAGATCCCCTAACTACTCAATTAAAAAGCCTCACTGACATCAGGTTGGAACTGACTCATATGTGGACCTCCAGTGGCTTTTCAGAGGCTATAAATTGCAAAGAAGGAGACCGCCCATCTTTCTCCTGCAGAGCACCTGGTGGATTTGAACCATCTCCCTTTGGGTTAAACCAAATCCCTTGAGTTTCTGAGGCTATAAATCACACAGGAGGAGGTTGCCCATATATCTTCTGCAGAGAAACACATTACCCACTAGCCCATCAAAGCTCTCTAACCAAACAATGGAAACCTATAAATTAAGACACATACATATTATAGTAAAAATTATACAAGGTATTGAGCACACCTTGCCGAACATTATACTTACTCACTTCACAAACTACAGTGAAATGTGCGAGGAGCTAGAGTCAGAAAACCAAAAGGGCCAAACTCGCTCAGCATATCTTAAGCTCAAGGATCTGAAGAACAAATTCAAACCTAGAGTTGCTATAATCAAGGATGCTTTGGGCAGAAAATTAAATGATCCAGGAAGTATTAAAAGAAGATGGAAGGTATTAAAAGAAGATGGAAGGAATATACTGAGTCATTGTATAGAAAGGAATTGGCAGATAAAGAAGAATTTAATGACATAACATATGAGCAAAAGCCTATGGTGATGAAGGAAGAAGTTCAAGCTGCTTTGAAGGAAATAGCAAAAAATAAGGCCCCTGGAATAGATGGTATACCAATTGAAGTATTTCAGGATGGATGGCGAAGAGATTGAGATTGTTCACAGCTTGAGTTTGCTTGGCTCCACAGTCAACACTCTTGGCACC
>NW_006399772.1:3026246-3028062 GCF_000299155.1 Elephantulus edwardii
TGTGCATAGGGTCGCTATGAGTCGCAAACAACTCAACGGCACATAACAACAACAACAACAAATGTGAAATGTGTCTGTGAGAAGTTAACAAGACCTGGGCACTGTGGAGCAGGCCCCACGGGAAGGGGCAATATCTGAACAACAGGGTTTGTGGAGCTCAAAAATAAACAAATCAGGAAGGAAGGGTAGAAGGAGAAAATTTTACAGCAGCTGCAAGTCAGGAAAACTTGAAAGAGGAGAGTGAGCTTATTAGTAAAATGGTTAGGCAGTAACTATTCAGAAGATACGAATGAAGGATTAAGACCTTGCAATGAAACAGAGGCATTTGGAGCATTTCCTGCGCCAGAAGGAATACTCAGGCCCAGCCTCCTCCACATGGTTTTGCTCGCCCTTTGGGGGCAGCAGAGTTTAAGGAATCCACAGTTGGATCGCTGCCATGATGAGGCTTAAGCCTTTGGCTGCTTGACTTGTGGGCGGGGCAGATGGTTCTCTGGCAAAACCTCTTCTTGACATAAAGTAATAAAGAGTTTCTCATCCCTTTGGGATCAGTTGCTCAAGGCTTTAATAGATGAGATGTTGATGTGGTGCTTTTAATTTATTATTAATACCTTATTTTAAGTTGTGGCTTGTAAATAGTGCCTGTGCTGTGACCACTTAAATCATGAAGCTAATCCTTATAAATAATTTACCAGAGAAATAATAAGTGATTTCTAGAGGGGATTGTCTGCTGGGCCTTGGTAATCAACCTGACATCGGCAGCTTCTTTAAGTCTAAGTCTGCTAAATTGTATGTGTCTTACAGTTATTATGAAGATGTTAATGTGATTAGACTTTACTATTCTGGAAGATACAGGAAGTGTTTGTATATTTTTCCATCATTATTTATAAGACAATTTATACTTGAAAGCAACTGTACATTGAGGTTTTGTCATTGGTAATGTTAGCCAAAAGGAAATATTTATGACAAAAATGTTTTCTCCAATTACAAAATAAACAAAACAGAGAAAATCTGCTTTATGAACATACATGAAGGTGAGATGTCTTATTCAAGTTTGTAAGTTCTAGAATTATTTTTAATTAATTTACATTCTACCAACTTGATCAGCTCTGTGATACTAATATCATGCAGTGTCTGTATGTCTTTAGTTAGGACCTTGAATATTTTTAGATTATAAATATGCACCTATTTTGTTTCCCCTGAACATTTAGATACTATCTTGTTACTTGAAAACATTTGAAGGTGGTGATTTTCTAGTAATAGCTGCTTACTTAGCAACAACAGATTTTTCTGGGAGCTTTTAAGAAATTAAAACTTTGAGGTCCCATTCTAGACGTGATACATCAGAAATTTCCAGGGAGAGCCAAGCAATCTGTGTTTTGTCATCGTGATACCATGATTCACAGTAACCTTAAGAACAACAAGATTTGAACCTTGTTCCATCCGGAGTCATCCTAATCATCTCTGAAACACTCGTGTCCATTATTAAAATAACTTTGTTGGTTCGTCTTATTGAGAGTCTTTCTTTCTTGCTCTGACTTTCCACGTTTTTCAGCATGAGGTGTTTTTAGCAAGGTCTCAGAGTGACTTAGGGCACATGTAAAAGTTTGAGAACCAGTGTGCTTTCAGATCTATTAATTGGCTCATTTGTATGATTAGTTCCTTTGCCTGATTAATGTAATTTCTATGACTTGGAAGTATTAAAAGAAGATGGAAGGAATATACGGAGTCATTATATAGAAAGGAATTGGCAGATACAGAGGAATTTAAAGAAATAACATATGAGCAAGAGCCTATGGTGATGAAGGAAGAAGTTCAA
>NW_006399772.1:3029062-3032095 GCF_000299155.1 Elephantulus edwardii
GAAGGAGAGTGGATGCTTTTGAGCTGTGGTGCTGGAGAAGGGTACTGAATGTACCATGGACTGCCAGGAAAACAAACAGATTCATCTTGGAGAGGATTAATCCAAGCTACTCCTTGGAGGCAAGGATTCTGGGGCTTCGTCTCACATATTTTGGACATGTTGCCAGGAGGGACGGGTCCTTGGAGAGGGACATCATGCTTGGGAGGGTGGAGGGACTGCACAGGAGGGGAAGACCCTCTATGAGATGGATTGATTCAGTGACTGGGGTAATCGGGATGGGTGTGTCAGAGGCAGTGCGGTTTGTTGCAGGATAGAGCAGGTTTTAGGGCTGTTGTGCATAGGGTCGCTATGAGTCGGAAACGACTCGACGGCACATAACAACAACAACAACAACATGCAGAATACAGACGTTATAAAGTTCATCTTTAAGAAGTCTAATCTGTTGGAGCTTAATTCACAGGTATAAAGTTAAAGAATATTGCAAGAGTCTATGATATGCCACGGTGAAGTTTATGAAGAATTATCAGATTAGAAAGATAAGAGTATTGTCATTACTCTATAATGGCTAAAAATCAGCTTCCAGAGCCAGACTGTCTGTATTCAAAGAACAGCTCTGCCACTAATTGGTACCTACATCACAGTATTACTTAAGGTTAAAGGAGTTAGAATACAGCCTGGCACATACATGTTCAAGAGTTTGTAATGGAAATATTAGCTATTATTATTTTAAAATAATGAACAGTAAGTTTCATGAGAATTCAAAGTAAGTTGAGCTGAAGGAATTCAGACGATTTATAGAAAACTCTGTATATTTTTTATAGAAAATTATTTGAGTCTATGTTGGTAGAAGGGTAGCAGAGGAGAAAGATGCTGATAACTACGAGAAAAGGAAAATAATAAAGCCATTGTTTTTAATGAAGACACTTGCGTATCTCCAGCTGATATTTGATTGTATTGGTAACTCTTGTTAACTTTCAAGGTTGCTGTGACTCTCATAGGATGGAGAAACAAACTCTCACTCTCTAGGGAAACAGATTACACAGTCCTTGTAGTATCACATTCTTACATTCCACATTTGTATGTAAAATCCAAGTCTTGTAAGCTTCATTTCTTGTTTTAAATATTTCTAACCATACATAGCCTGGTGGGTAAGGAACTGTGCTATCAACCCAAAACAAGAGGTTCGAATGCACAGTGAGTGAAAGATGGGCAATCTCGTCACTTGCAATTTACAGCTTCTGTAAACCAGCAGGAGGCTCACTGTGAATGCTTGCACCTCGATGGCACATGGCTGTCACAGTCATATCTACTTACCTATCCTGAAGGCTCTCAAACTCAAAATGTCACAAGTCAAAATCATCACTTTGCTAGTTCCACAGCGTTTTCTGAATTTGGCTTGAGTTTTTGGCAGTTTCCTATCAGTGTACTGCTCCAGCTATCTCAGGATAACCTTCAGCATGTTTTTACTTGATTGTGATATTAAGAATGTTGTTTCATAAGTTCTACATTCTCTTGGATTACTCTTTAAATAAAAAAGGAAATAAATACAGATCTCCTCCAGTCAGTTGTCTTTGAGTTGTGATCTAAGAGTATTGAATATTCCGTAGACTACCAAAAGAACAAGCAAATCTATCTTGACGGAAGTGCAACCAGAGTGCTTCTTAGAGACAAGGGTGGTGAAACTTTGTCTCATACACTTTGAGATGTTGTCAGGAGGGACCAGTCCTTGGGAAAAGATATTATGCTTGGAAATATGGTGGGTCAGAAAAAGAGAGGAAGACTCATAGCAAGAGGGATTGACAAAGGGACTGTAACAATGGACTCCTGCATAGAAAGATCATGAGGAAGCTCCACGATAGGATAAGGTCCAAATCTGTGGTTCTTGGGGTCACTGTGAGTCATGGTGGCACATAACTACAAAAACAGCCATCAGTTGGCCGAGTAGCTGTCTTAAAAATGTCTTGCCATATCATTCTTGTCCATGGATGTACCATGTGCCAAAACACCTCAACTGGTATTCCAGAATTCCTGGAGCTTTCTTTTTTGTTACAACAACTTTATGTATTCCTTCCACTGACAAATGCATTCATCACTTTTGCTGATTAAAAGTTGGGTCTAACTCATAGTGACCATATTTACATAAGATTTTAGCTTATGAGTTTCTTCAAAGAAAATACAAAGGGCCAAAACTTAAAGGACCTAGAAAGGAAAACAAAATAAGTTTTGGGAAAATAAAAAAGAAACTGAACATAAGAGAAGTGTGAATTCTTATTAAAAGAAAAACAGAGGGGAAAGAAGCAATAGATTTGAAGAAGGAAATAGTGTATAATATAAAATTATACTTTATTATATATTATATTCTGTTGTTGTTGTTGTTATGTGCCGTCGAGTCGTTTGCAACTCATGCGACCCTATGTACAACAGCCCTAAACCCTGCTCTGTCCTGTGCCAGTCGCACAGCCTCTGTCTGACACACCCATCCAGATTACCGCAGTCACTGAATCAATCCACCTCATAGAGTGTCTTCCTCTCTTGTGCCATCCCTCCACCCTCTCAAGCATGATGTCTCTCTCCAAGTACTGGTCCCTCCTTACAACATCCAAAGTATGTCAGATGAAGCCCCAGAATCCTTGCCTTCAAGGAGCAGCCTGGTTTAATCCTCTCCAGGATGAATCTCTTTGTTTTCTTGGCAGTCCATATTATAAAATATTTATTAATAACTATATGACATAATAATAATAATATTATCTATTTAAGAAAGATGGAGGATCAGTGATGGGGAAGACCCAAATGAGAGAGACTGACAGGTGACTTAAGCAATTGGTTCTAGAGTGTCAAAGATGATGAAGATGGCATAGGCTAGGGCAGGGTTCAGAAGGGCTATTGAGTCATACTTGACTCAATGTCAACTATCAACAACTTTTAAGTAATTATACACATTTAATGCAATCCCAATACAAATACCAATCCCATTCTTCAACGAGATGGAAAAGGCAATCTCCAATTTCGTATGGAATGGAAAAAAGCCCCGAA
>NW_006399772.1:3033995-3068691 GCF_000299155.1 Elephantulus edwardii
ATAAAAAAACAAACAAACAACTTTTAAGTAATTAATATTGTTACTAATATAGTTTATATGTTTTAATTTATCAAGTTGTATACACCCAAAGCACAATATATGTTGTCAAATGGCAAATTCAAAAATAAAACTCGAACTCAGTACCATCAAGCTGGT
This sequence comes from Elephantulus edwardii, assembly GCF_000299155.1. NCBI lineage: Eukaryota > Metazoa > Chordata > Mammalia > Macroscelidea > Macroscelididae > Elephantulus > Elephantulus edwardii. Next base: position 3,034,152 of record NW_006399772.1, read on the forward strand.
TCTGAGTCATAGCAATCCTCCATTGGATTCCCAAGGCTGTAAATCATAATGGAAAGAGGCTCTCTTCTCTCTCTCCTGTGGAGCCACTGGTGGATTCAAATGATGAGGAATCCGAGATCTTCTGTTGCTTAGCAGCATGATTGATCACACACTGCACCACCTAAGCTCAATGAAAATGTAGTTTGGGGTATATAACCTTTATAATAAGAGAGACTATTATATGTTTTTGTTTTAATATCCAATTTATGTACTATTGTTAAAATAAATTGTGTTATTCTGGCCTTCATCATGTTATTAAAAAGAAACTGAAAATTGTCTATTCAAATTTCAAGTGAGTTTTGCTTCTGTTGTTATTGTAAATCTGTCATTGTTTGCTCTTGCAATAAGTCTTAAGTTTTTTACATTCTGTGCTATTTAAAAATCAATACTATAAAAATGGACTGTTGTAAATCGTACAGGAAAAAAAGAGATCATAGAATTTTACTGCTGGAAAAGACCTGAGAGCATCTAGTGCGATACTTACATTTTACAGACCCGGGTGGTGAGGTCTGGAGATAGCAGTTGTCTTGCCTGAGGTTGTATGTTCCCAGAGCTGACACTGCAGGCAGACCACCTAACTCTGGCTGCAATGGGCTGTGCTATTTTCTGTCTTCAAAACACATCTGATTATATTTGAATCATTTATTACCCAATTGTTCCAAAGTATAACAGTAGAGAAAACCAGGATCTCATTCAGTACCAATACCTCCTGCCAATCCTCCAGCTTTCTTGCTCTTAGTTCCCTTAGTTTTTCACTTGCATTCTCTTAGTTGCCTTTGATAGAGGGCCATATTGGCAGATTTGGGTTTTCACTCACTTTTGTCTTTCAACATGACTGTGTTTCAAAACTCAAACCTGTTTTTCAACATATTAGGCTGCTAAAATATTACTATTCTTTAATAGTTAACTGGATTACAGAAATATATTTAAGATCATGTTAATGTTAGGGATTTTAGATAAAACACTAGAATGAAGAAATAGCTGCTTCCTCTGAATGTTGACTGTGTATCCAAGGAAAATGAAATATTTGACAATTTCAGTCTTCTCCCTGATCATCATGATACTGTTTATTGATCCAGTTGTAGAAGTTTTTGTTTTCTTTATGTTGAAGTATACTCTATGTAGAAGATATATTTAGAAGAGGTATTGGTTATGTAGAAGGTATCTATGTATTATTTAAGCTTCATATAGATGCAAATCAAAATGACAACTAGATGTCAACAATATCAAAGTTCAAGAAGACAGAAAACAACAAATACTGGGCTAGGTATGGAGAATTTCCATATAGATTTGGTAGTAAGGAAAAGCACTAGAAAAAAAATTATATGGACTTCCTTAAAAAGCTGGCAATAGAAATACCATTTGATCCAGCAACCCTCCTAGCAGATATAGATCCTAAAGAAATAAAACCTAGGACACAAGTAGGTATTTGCATATCTATATTCATTGCAGTGTTATGTAATCACAAAGAGATGGAAACAATCTAAATGTTCATCAGCTGATGAATAGATAAAGTATGGCACGTACAGAGTATAATATTATGAAATATTGAAGAACAATAAAATGTCTTCAAAATATGTCACATCCTGGATGAAGATTTATAAGAACTTATCCTGAGGGAAATAATACTTTAAATGACACATATAAAATGCATTCACTCTGGTGGTAAAGTGGGATGGAGTTGTACTATCAACTTCAAGTCCCATAGTTTAAAATCTACCAGCTACTCCACAGGAGAAAGATGGCAATCTTCTCCTGTTTGATTTACAGCCTCTGAAAACTTTCTGGCAGATCAGCTCTGAGTCTTTTCCAACTCAGTTGTATAATACAATAAGGTAACAACATTATTAAAAAGTCAAAGAAAAGTTTACACACAGAAAAAAACACTCTTTGGTGGTTACCAAGGATGGGTAGAGAAAGACATGGAAATCCCTAACAAAATAATAATAATAATACCTAAAACTTGTTCACATCAAGTCAGAATCAATGCATGACTGACCTTCCACTGGGTTTTCAAGCCTGAAAGTCACGTGGGAAGAGATAGCCCATCTTTTTCCCTAGAAATAGCAGAGAGATTCAGATCACTGACGAGGCACTCTTTTGACTCAGTAACTCAACTCCCGAAGGATACCAGAACTAGATAATAGACATATTAACTTGAGAAATGAGAATGAAATACAATATAAGGGCACAATATCAGTGTAATATGAAAAATGAAGCTATGGCTGTGAAAAGGTGCCTGAGATGTACAAAGGTAGAAAATTACTGTATACATTACCTTGCATTAACGATAATTACAAACACTAGTCTATAGGTGAATACAAAAGTAGACACACAAAATGAACAGATGTAAGTAAGAAAATAAGATTGAATTCCTTGTTTTTAAATAAGCCTAGAAATCAATTCAGCTCACCTGTACTCTTCTGAAACAATAACTAAAAACAAGTATCACATTCCAGTAAAGTTCATGTTCTAGGTTTCTTCTGGGATATTTTCTTCATTTACATTGTTAGAAGTTTATTGGACGAGGGCATATGTTTTCTAGGCTGTATGTCTACAAAGACAACATTTTGCATGTTTTATGTTGTTATCGTTAAGTCCCATCAAGTCGAGTATGACTCATAGCAACTCTATGAACGATGCACCTGCATCTTGTCCTATTCTGTGTCGTCCTCATCATCTCCGATACACTTGAGCCTATTGTTACTCTGTGTCAATCACTGTGTCAATCCATCTCGTTGAAGATCTTTGTCTATAAACCTGATCCTCCACATTTCCAAGGATGATATTCCTCTCCAAGAAATAGCCTTTCTTATGCTCAAGTATTAGATACTAATCTCCATCATTCTTCCCTCCAGAGAACACTCTGGCTGCACTTTTTCTAAGACATACCTGTTCATTCTTTTGTCAGTCCATGGATATTCAGTGCTCTTCTCCAAAACATAACTCAAAGGCATCAATTCTTCTGTCAGTCTTATTCACTGTGTAGCTCAAAGATGAATAGCAAGTGTTGAAAACACCATGGCTTCAGTCAGACACACTTTAATCCTCAAACTAACGTCATTGTTCTTCTGTATTTTTAAAAGGTCCTGGATAGTTGACTTACCCAAAGCAGTAATCTCCTGATTTTCTCACTGCTGGTAGCAAGGATGTTGATTGTGGATCCAAGATGAAGTCACTGAAGTTTCAATCCTTTCTCCATCTATCATAATGTTGCCTATTGACCCACTGACTTTTGGTGTTTTTTTTAAAATTGAAATTTAATCCATATTGAAGGCCAGAGTCCTTGATCTTCTGCAACAAATGTGTAAATTCCTCCTCACTTTTAGAAAGCAGAGTTGTGTCATCTGCGTAATACAAATTATTGATGCCTCTTCCTCCCATCCTGATACCTTTTTCCTCTTCATAGAATTCAGCCTCACAAATTATTTGTTTTGCACATAAACTGAATAGGTATGGGGAAAAAAGATAACCCTGACACAGAACCATTCTGATTTTAAACCATGCAGTGTTTCCTTGTTCTGTTTGAAAAACATATTCTTGGTCTAGGTATAGATTTTATTTGAGAACAATTAAATTGTCTGGCATGGACTGGAAGGCATGTGCAGGGTTGCATCTATTAGTTGAAATATGTCAATTAAAACCCTGTCTATTCCCGAGGCTTTTTTCCACCCAGTGTCTTCAGTGCAGGTTAAAATGTTTCCTTTACTGCCAATAGCTCCTGTTCATATGGTACTTCCTGAAATTTTTCAGTGTCAAGCAATCTTTTTGTATATATTGATTCCGTGTATTCCTTCCATCTTTTTTGATGCTTTGTGTATCATTCAAGATTTTTTGCCCTTGCCATCCCTTAATATTACAACTGTGGGCTTGAATTTGTTTTTTAGTTCTTTCAATACGGGAAATGCCAAGTGAGTTCTTTCCTTTTTATTCTCTGACTCCAGTTTTTTTCACCTTTAATTTATATTTAAATTTATATTTATATTTAAAGCTGTCCTTTGAAATATTTTCAGCTCTTTTATTTCAGCATCTTTTCCCTTTCTTGGCTTCTCAATACTATATTGCATTTTTCAGTTTCTTATGACAAAGGTAGCAGTAATTAATAAATTCAGAGTTTTATATTCTTAAAATAGTATCAACAATATATATGCATTCTGGACAGTAGTTCTCTGTTTCCCAAGATGAACATTTTTCTTTAAATTTCTGTGACACAAGAATTTCTTTCTGTTATATGACGAGGAGATAACTCAGTGGCACTTAACAAGAAAAAATAGAAACCACACCAATTTAATTATACTTTGGCTAAATTAAGCACAGATTCTTATTCATTTCCATAGTACTAATGCCTTTAGATATGCCAGAGTTGTATCACAGAGAGTAAAACAGTCTTTTATCACAAACTAGAAATCCACTGCTCTCTAGTCCTTTCACACTCACAGTGACCTTCTATTGGGCTTCCGGAACTATAAATCCTTCCAGAAGGTGACTACCTACCTTTTCCCGTGGAGCCACTAGTGATGTGGATGCCTGACCTTTATATTAACAGCATAGTATTTATTGCACTATGCAACCTAGCACCTTAGAGAGATAAGAAATGTAGTAGGAAGAGTCAGCAGTGAGCAATTAAGGAACCAAATTATTATCTAGTCTTTAAAGGCTTTTGATTCAATAGATCATAACAAATTATGGCTAACATTGATAATTATGGGAATTCCAGAGCATATAATTATGCTTATGCAAAACCTATGCATAGATTATGAAGCTGTGTCCAAGCAGAAGAAGAGACCATGGCATGGTTTAAAATTGGGAAGGATGCGCATCAAGGCTGTATCCTTTCTCCATAACCGTTCAATCTGTGTGCTGAGCATATCATTCGAGAAGCTGAACTATATGAAAAAAGAATGTGGCATCAAGATTCATCAACAACCCACGTTATGCAAATGAAACAACCTTGCTACCTGAAAGTAAGGAGGACTTGAAAGGTTTGCAAACTTTGAAGTCAAGGATTACAACTTCAATATGGATTACATCTCAACCTCAAGAAAACAAAAGTTCTCACCACTAGGCCAATAGGAAACATCATGATAGATAAGAAAGGTTTGGAATTGTCAATGAGCTAGGGACTAGTGTCTGTAAGCTACATTTCAGAAACTTATTCTCAGCAAAGTTAAAAATAGACAAATGCATTAGGAAAGCAGCAACATGGAGCTTTATTAATATTCCTCATCATTGGAGTGGGAGAATGATGGGCTGAAGAAAGAGTTTTAGAGCATTGAAGATTAAAACATATAATAAAACTGTGAATATTGACAGCTCCATCATAAATTTCTTGTCTTATTGTGCCTTCTATATGATGCAGTTTTATTGTCATCGAGGGTTTAGCAGGAAAAATGAAATATTTGCATTTTTCAGTTCCACTGTTAAATACTGCTACCATGAGAAAGATTGAGAGCAGATCACATAGTATTCAGAAAAGAAGTCACTTTGCAGTGAGTACATTGTATTTCATCCTCAAATGAGTCATACAAAACTGACCACTTTGTGGACATTCATTTTTTAAGTTTATGACCAATTCAACATTTTTGAGGTTTTGTCCACAAAGCTTGGCAATAATAGACTGTGATTTATGGCTGCATGAAAGCATAGCCACACTATTTATTGTCCACTTGCTTTGGTAACAGCTAGCTTGCATTTTTTGACCCCTGAAATTGGATACTTAACCTGCTGATTAAATATTGACCATTTAAGTGCAAAAACAAATGGATCTCAAAATGTTTACTTTACATCAGTGGATTTTCATTTCCTTACAGCTACTTTAGGGACCTCTTAATATTGTTCCAAAGACTTAAAAAGAAAACAAACATTATGAAAGACTTGGCCACTTGCCACTTGTACATTAATCATTTACTAATGTCTTTTGCACTGGAGGAGATTTGCCCATCTTTCTCCTGTGGCAGCTGGGGGGTTTTATTCACAAGCCTCTGGGTTGACAGTGTAACTCCTGATCCATGTCTGATTCAAGTCATAGTCTTTCCGAAAACCTGCTCTGCATCTGAGAGCTTGACAGTGCAGAAGGCTGACGAAAGAATAATTGATGCCTTTGAGTTGTGGTGTTGGAGCACAGTACTGACTATCCCATGGGCTGCCAAAGGAACAAACTGATGTGTCTTTGGAGGAAGTTCAGCCCGAGTGCTCCTTAGAGGCAAGGATGGTGAAGTTTCTTCTCACATGTTGGTTATATCATTAGGTTTGGCTATAACTTGGAAAGGGACACCATGCTTGGGAAGGTAGAGGGTCAGTAAAGGAAAGGAAGACGCTCAACAAGGATTGGTACGGGAACTGTAGTAATGGGCTCAAGTAGGTTGAAGATATTAGGATAGGACACAGTTCAGATCTGTTGTTCATAAGATTGCTTATGTGTTGTACTTGACTCAATGGAATACAACAACAATATATTGTTGTTGTTGCTGTGTACCATAGAGTTAGAACTGACCCATAACTTACTCTCCAGCGGTTTTCAGAGGCATTTAATCGCACAGGAGGAGATTGTCCATCCTTCTCCCGCAGAGGAGCTGGTGGCCTCGAACAGTGCCTTCAGGATGACAGCGCAGCTTCTTGCCACTAGGCCACCAGATTTATTATTTTCTTATTATTTAGAAAAACATTTGAAGCAGAATTATTATGTGTGATCAGTATGACATACTTTTTACTCAAGGATACTTATTAAAAGATATGTATTACCATCGATTTTAAAATGAAAATGGATTTCATTAATTAATTAATAGGAGCTGAAGTAGGTGAGGATGTAAGAAATTCTGAGACACTATCCCTTATCCTTAGGCACTCATGAAAAGACAGAACATTGCAGGGAGGGAGAAAAAGGAAGGTGGAGAAACTGGAAGAGGTCGAGGCAAAAGAAGGGGAAATAGAAATCTCACATATTTCAACCTTTTTCTTTTCAATATTTGCTTTGTTTGAAAGGATCTTTTATCCCAAGCTTTAGATCCCTTAATAGATTTCACATAAGAGTCAGTAGTTATTTGTTATCAGACTTTCTCATCAATGATCAGTATAAATGTGCAGATTGTATATTTTGGAAAATGAAGTTATATAACTTCTACACCATTTGAATTTTAATTTTTCATTGATTACATATAATTATTCATATCGATTGTGTTTGTACATGTGCTTTGTGTTTTATACAATCATTCATATGTTGTTGTTGTTATGTGCTGTCAAGTCACCTTTGACTCATAGTGACCCTATGTACAACAGCCCTAAACCTTGCTCTATCCTGTGCCAATCTCACTGTCTCCAACAATCCTAACCCTATTACCCTAGTCACTGAATCAATCAACCTCATAGAGGGTCTTCCTCTCTTGTGCTGTCCCTCTGCCCTTCCAAGCATGACATCCCTCTCCAAGGACCGATCGCTCTTTGCTGCATGTCCAAAGCATGTCAGATGAAGCTTCAGAATCTTTGCCTCCAAGGAGCAGCCTGATTTAACACTCTCCAGGATAAATCTGATCATTTTCTTAGCAGTCCATGGTATACTCAATACTCTTCTCCAACACCACAGTTCAAAGGTATCAATTTTACTATCTTCCCTAGTCATTGTCCAGTTCTCTGATACATAGCAAGTGATTGCAAAGACCATGACCTCCAACAGGCACACTTTAGTTTCCAGAGTGCACCTTAGTCTCCAATCATTCATATATGTTGTGTTTAACTTATGCACCTTTGTTTTATACAATTGTTCATATGTATTATTTTTTATATAATTTATTACCATTGCTCTATCCCTATTATCTTCATATGTTTTCAAGTACCAATGAACATTTCCCAATCCTTCACACAACCCACTCAGCAACCTTGGCTATGCCAGTGATTTTCACCTCCCTATTTTTCTGCCCTTTCTTCTCCCCTGCCCCTTCCCCTTTTGAATACTTGTATATTATCTTGCTCATTTGCTTTTCTAAAGTTTTATTTAGTTATGTTGTTGTTGTTATGTGTTGTCAAGTCACTTGCAACTCATATTGATCCTATGGACAACAGCCCTAAACCCTTCTCTAAGCTGTGCCAATTGCACTTCCTCTGACACACCCATCCTGATTACCCCAGTCACTGAATCAGTCCACCTCATAGAGGGTCTTCCCGTCTTGTGCCATCTCTCCACCCTCCCAAGCATGATGACCCTCTCCAAGGACCTGTCCCTCCTTACAACATGTCCAAAGTATGTCAGACGAAGCCCCAGAATCCTTGCCTCCAAGGAGCAGCCTGGTTTAACCCTCTCCAGGATGAATCTGTTTTCTTGGCAGTCCATGGTACATTCAACACTCTTCTCCAGCACCACAGCTCAAAGGCGTCAATTCTCCTTCTATCCTTCCTAGTCATTGTCCAACTCTCTGATGCATAGCTAATGATTGCCAGGACAATGGCCTGTTTCAGATGCACCTTAGTCTCCAGAGAGACACCATTGCTCTTCAGTACTTTGAAGAGGTCCCTAACAGCAGACTTTCACATAGCAATACTTTTTTTTACTTCCTGGCTGCTGGTGCCAAGAGTGTTGACCATGGAGCCAAGCAGACTAAAGTTGTTAACAATCTCAATCTCTTCACCATCCATCCTGATGCTGCCAATTGGTCCAGTGGTGAGAATCTTTGTCTTCTTGATATTGAGTCTCAATCCATACTGAAGGCTGCAATCCTTGACCCACTGCAGCAAGCACTTGAGGTCCTCCTCAGTTTCAGCAAACAGGCTTGTATCATCTGCATAACACAGATTGTTAATAGAACTTCCACCAATCCTGATGCCACACTTCTCTTCATAGAGCCTAGCCTCCCAGATAATCTGTTCTGCATACAGGTTGAAAAGGTATGGAGATAGGACACATCCCTGGCATACACCTTTCCCAATTTTGAACCATGCAATGTTTCCCTGCTCTGTTCTGATGACTGCCTCTTGGTCCAAGTTTAGGTTTCTCAGCACAATCAAGTGTTCTGGGATTTCCATTCTTCTCAGAGTCAGCCACAATTTGGCTGATCCACACAGTCAAATGCCTTTGCATAATCAATGAAACACAGATAGACATTCTTCTGGTATTCCCTGCTTTCAGCTGAGGTCCATCTAACATCAGCTACAGTATACCTAGTACCACAACCCCTTCTAAACCCACCCTAGACTTCTGACAGTTCTCCGCTGATGTGCTGTTCCAGTCGTTTTTGAATAATCTTCAGTAGAATCTTGCTTGCATGTATTTAGTTATATAAGTAGTTTAATTGACATATTTTGTTTGTGAATATTTTATGGTCTCCCCCTCTTCAATCACCTTACTAATACCTTTCTTCATGAAGGCATTTAAGCAGACACTTCATCCCATATGCTCTCATGTCCCCATGTTTAGATAGAGAATTTTCTGATTTGCCCATCCCTATCAAACCAGTTCTCTGAGGGAACAAGCATGCTGTTTTTGCTGAAAAATTCTCTATTCAACTTGGCAATTTTGAGCATCTGCATCCACAAGCAAAGTCCAGTCCAGAACAAGCCATCAGGTTGCAGCAATCGAACCTCCCACACAGTAAGGATCATCCTCTCTCCATCTGCTTTGGTTCTGGTGAACTCATCTGCATCCTCTGTGTCCAGGCTCAAATGGGAATCAGCTGGAAGCTCGGAAGTCTACACTTTTCCCTGTGATGCAAACCTGCCAGTCTCCACAGTCAGTGCTGGCTCTCACATGGCACCCAGTCAACAAGTCTGCTCATTTGCTTTTGTTGGGGATTGACAGGCCTGAACCTTCTTTTTTTTTTTTTTTTAGGCCTGAACCTTCTTATGAGTCCTGTGATCTCTCTTGTCACCAACTGCCATTCAGAAATGAAAGTCATTGTGATTTTCTCTTTGAAAGCTATGAATATCATATTCAATACAGAAGCTGTTTCTTCATGTTTGTTTTTCAACAAATCCTTTTAATTTGCATAAATATATACCTTCATCTGAGGTATATTTTATTGTTGTTGATTGCCTTCGAGTTGAGCTCCACTCAAAGTGACCCTATGAACAAAAGGCCTGAAGCCCCTCTACAACTATCGATATTTATCAAAGTTCATAGAGTTTCTGAAGGCAAGTTATTTAGAAAGTGGATGCCACTCCTGCTTCCAAACCTGTCAGTGTGTTATTTTTGTTATGTGCCATTGAGTCACTTGTGATGTATAGCAACCCTATCTACGTACAGCATATCTGAACCCTTCCCTGTCCTGAGCCAGTCTCACTAGTTCTGACACACCAACACCGTTGCCCGAGTTACTGTATCAGTACATCTCAGCCGAGGTCTCCCTCTCCTGAGCTGTCCCTCCACCCTTCGAGCATGATGTCCTTCTCAAGGACTCATCTCTCCTGGCAATGTGCCCAAAGTAAGTGAGGTGGGGCTTCAAAATCCTAGCCTCCAAAGAGAGACTTGGTTTTACCCTCTCCTTGACAGACCTATTTGTTTTCTTGGTAGTCCATGCTATGTTCAAGACTCTTCTCCAGCACAACTCAAAGGCATCTATTCTTCTGTCATCCCTAGTCTTTGTCTAACTCTCTGAAGCATAACAAGTAATTGAGAAGACCATGGCCTGGATTAGGCATATCTTTATATCTAGACTGACATCATTGCTCTTCAGAATTCTGGAGAGGTCCTGACAGCAGATTTTCCCAATGCAATTTGTCTTTTGATTTCTTGACTGCTGGTGTTAAGAGTGTTGACTGTGAATCTGAGCAGCCTGTAATTGCTAACAAACTCAATCTCATCTCCATCTGTTATGGTGCTGCCAATTGGCCCACTGACGAGAATCATTGTGTTCCTGATGTTTACATTCAATCCATATTGAAAACTACAGTCCTTGACCTTTAGCGGTTAGTGGTTCTGGTCTTCTTCAGTTTCAGCAAGAAGGTAGTGTCATCTGCATATTTTAAGTTGTTAATGAGTCTTCCTCCAATCTTGATGCCACACTCCTCCTCATAAAGCCCTGTTTAATGAATGACCTGTTCTGCATACAGATTGAAACCGTATAGGGACAGGATGCATCCCTGACACACTCCTTTCCTGATTTTAAACCTTGCAGTGTTTCCTTGCTCTGTTATGAGGACTGCTTCTTGGTCCAAGTATATATTTTGTATAATCATTAACAGGTGTTCTGGATTCCCATTTTCCTCAAGGTTAGCCACAATTTATTGTGATCCACACAGTCAAATGCCTTTGCATAGTTAGTGAAACACAGAGAGACATTCTCTGGTACTCTCTGCTTTCTGCCAATATCTATCTAACATTGGCAGTAATGTTTTACCTATTAATAAATGTTAGCCTTAGTTCCTAATCTTAGTCTGACATGAATTTTCACTTTCTTCTTTATTTTCCTTTTGATTGATAAACATCATTTTGGTGGCTTAGTGCCTGATAACAGAACAAGCTATGATTCAAAATAGCAGCTCTGCTAAAATCAAAGTTGTTACAGAATTCTCACCGCCTCAGGTGACATTCTATCCAAACAGCCTCAAATTCCATTGGGATATAACCATAATATCTATCTCTCCAACAGCATTGTATAATAAGCAGGCTATAAAATGTATGTTGTGTCTCAGGAAAGAAGATAGAGTAAGCAATTTGGAATATTATAAAGCAGGCTCAGATGAGTGGTTTAATTTGAAGGGATTATCTACATCCTTTAAAATGTCTCAGTACTCGATAGATTGTTGTTTGCCTTAGTCCAAAGAGATTTATAATTTTATATGCACATGTTTGCATAAATAGAGAGTAAGACATAGCTCAGATAAAAGAAATATTAAAATGCTAACTGCTGTAAATAATATAGCTTTAGAACTCTTAAGAATTTTTTTTTTAAAAATTGGTTTACTTACAAAGTTTATCTGCATTGTGTTTCACACTATTCTTCATTCACATTGTGTTTCATACAATTTCTCATTCATTGTTTTATAAAAGTAATCAACATTGGACTATGCCTACCATTACCATTTTTTAAAATGTTTTAATCTTTCAGTATTTACCATATATTTCATAAATATTTTACCAGCAAAAAGATGTGAAATAAGTCAGACTAGAGCTATCCTATAGTTCTGTCTACAGAAATATTTTAAAAGATTGTATTATAATTAAGCAGTGTGCTATAATTTGATTATACTATTTCTAGTGTGAAAACAAATTTTATACAAAAGAACTTGAGCTAAATGAAGTACATGTTTTAATTTCCACATCAGTTTTTTAAACCAGCAAAATTTCAAGTATAAATTTAGTCTGAATAAGAAGCACTTGTTAGATTAGTTGCTAGAGATTTAAAGATGAGTAAGACTGATATTTTTTTAAAGAGTACATGGTACACAATAAGAGGAACAAGGGATAAATACATTATGCACGGTAGAAGACAGATCTTTGCAGAGCAGTTTAAAGTGGTTTAAAGCCTGTTGAGCCTGGCGTGAGAGTTAAAAGTTTGTTTCTTGAAGAAGAATGATATGTAAGACTGAAACCAAAAAGAAGAATAAGAATTGGCTAAATGTGAAATAGAATGACTTTTTGCTGGGTTGTTTGTTGTTTTGTTTGTTTATTTTTTAATGACTGAATCATTGGACAACAGTTACAGAAGGTTGCTTATGTTTTGAATGTTGAGTTCAAATTCTGATTCAACTCCTCCCCCCTGCTGAGAATTTGCATTTGCACTGAATCAAACTCTACAGTTTAACAAGGACTGAGGTGTCACTGAAAATATATTTGTCAATTAAGAGGGAAGAAAACTGATTATCCCACGGAATTCCAAGAGAACAAACAAATGTTTTGGAGCTTGTGCAGCCAGGGTGCTCTTTAGAGGGAAGAATAGGGAAACTTCATCTCCCATACTTTAGACATGTGCTTAGGAAGGGCTAGTCCTTGGAAAAGGACATCATGTTCAGAAAAGTTTAAGGTCAGCTGTTGTTGTTGTTGTTATGTGTCATCAAGTGGCTTGTGACTCAAAGCAACCCTATGTTCAACAGCCCCGAAACCTGCTCTGTCCTGTGCCAACTTTACTGTCTCCAACACATCTACTACCCTTATTACCCCAGTCACTATATCCATTTCATCTATGGTCTCCCTTTCCTTCTCTGTCCCTCTACCATTCCAAGCATGATGTCCCTCTCCATGGACTGGTCCCTCCTTGCAACAAGCCCAAAGTATATCAGAAAAACCTCAGAATCCCTGCCTCCAAGGAATAGACTGGCTTCACCCTCTCTAGGATGAACCTACTCGTTCTTCTGGCAGTCCATGGTATATTCAACACTCTTCTCCAGCACCACAGCTCAAAGACATCAATTTTCTTTTTATAATTCCTAGCCATTGTCCAGCTGTCTGATGCATAGCAAGCAATTGTAAAGACTATGGCCTGATCAGGCACACCTTAGTCTTCAGTACTCTGGAGAGGTTCCTGACAGCCAACTTTCCCAATGCAATTCGTCTTTTGATTCCCTGGCTGTTGGTACCGAGTGTTGATTGTGGAGCCAAAAAACTGAAGCTGTTAACAAACTTAATCTCTTCACCATCTATCATAATGCAGCCAATTGGCCCAGTGTTGAAAATCTTTGTTTTCTTGTTGTTGAGCTTTAATCCACATTGAAGGCTACAGTCCTTAATCTTCTGAAGCAAGTGCTTCAGGTCCTCCTCAGTTTCATCAAGCAGGGTTGTGTCATCTGCCTAACTTAGGTTGTTGATGAATTCCTCCAATCCTGATACCGCATTTCTCCTCATACAGCCCAGGCTCGTGGATAATCTGTTCTGCATATAGATTGAAAAGGTATGGAAACAAAATAAATTCCTGGCACACTCCCTTCCCGATTTTGAACTATGCAGTGTCTCCTTGCTCTATTCTGACTACTGCCTCCCGTCCAAGTAAAGGTTTTGAATAAGGACAATCAAATGTTCTGGGGTTCACATTCTTCTCAGAGTTAGCCACAGTTTGTTATGATCCACACAGGTCAGCAGAGGAAGGGAAACCCTCAATGAGTAGGACTGACCCATTGACAGTAACAGTGGGTTCAAGTGTGGCAGAGAAGATGAGGACAGTACCGTACAGGGCCGCGTTCTGGGTCATCATTCATTGGGTCATTGGGAGTCTTAATTGACATGAATGCAACAATATTATGCAATAACCTTCCTAACAAAAGAATTATGGTTCAAAATAAAAATAATTTCAAAATATAAATAGTAAAGTGGTGCTATATCTTTATTTTTGTATCAGATAATATATGCACTCTTTAAAGGCCATAAAATAATTAATACTACAATATTTTCTTTGAAATTTTTATAACTACTCAAATTGGCGTAGAAATTTGGTCATTGGTTCATATGGAGTATGTTTTCAAGTTTTATATTCATGCTAAACATCTGTTTACATTTTTTCTCTGTGTGTCAACCATAAGAAATTGGAACATTTTCTTCACAAGTGTTTAATCAGTAATTGAATTGTGAATTTAATAAAAATAATTCATATATTCACAAACATCAGTAATTTTTTTTTCTGTCAGAACAATCTTGGTAATAATAGAATGAATAACTCAAGTACCAATATAAACCCTAGTTCAATTTTATATTTTTTTAATATTAAACCACATTATATTTGAAAATAACAGTTATATGAGATAGGTGCTATTATAATCTATACTTTGTATAATTATAGGAAGAGAGATTTTGGAGTCAATAGACTGCATACCAGAAATACCATTTATTATTATGACTATCTACTTATTACTATGATAATCTGTATTAAGTTACAGAATTTCTATGAACTCACATACCTCAATTTTAAATTGGAGGAATGAGAAGAAACATACAAAATTTTTTAGATTATTTCTGGTGACTAGTAAATATTTCCTTTAAAGAATTTTTCCTCTGGTTTTTCTAGAAATATATATTAATTTATTAACTACCTGATTGGCAATTAAGTGTGGATTAAAGCTCAACATCAAGAAAACAAAGATTCTCACCACTGGGGCAATTGGCAGCATCATTAGCAGTTTTAGTTTGCTTGGCTCAACAGTCAACACTCTTGGTATCAGCAGCCAGAAAATCAAGAGACAAATTGCATTGGGAAAATCAGCTGTCAGGGACCTCTCCAGAGTAACAAAGAGCAACAGCGTCAGGCTGGAGACTAAGGTGAGCCTGATCTGGGCCATAGTCTTCGCAGTTGAGTGCGATGCATTGGAACGCTGGACAGTGACTAGTGATGATAGAAAGAGAATTGATGTCTTTGAGCTGTGGTGCTGGAGAAGAGTTTTGAATATACCATGGACTGCTAGGAAAACAAACAGATTTGTTCTGGAGAGGGTGACACCTGGCTGCTCCTTGGAGGCAAGGATTCTGAAGCTTCGTCTGACATATTTTGGGCATGTTTCAAGGAGGGACCAGTCCTTGGAGAGGGACATCATGTTTGGGAGTGTAGGAGAGGAAGACCCTTGAGATAGATCGATTCAGTGATTGGAGAAATGGGAGTAGGTATCTCAGAGACAGTGAGGTTGGCACAGGATAGAACAGAGTTTAGTGCTCTTGTATGTAGGGTTGTTATGAATCTCAAGCGACTCGACAGCACATAACAACAATTAGAAATCAAAGAAAAAGTGAAGTTTTAAATGAAGCTCCAAATATTTATAATGAGTTCATTTAAATACTTAAAACACTCAGTTGGACCATGATTAGGGTATTTCACTGTCAACCCCAAAGAAAATGCTTTAAGTCTATCAACTGCTCCATGGCAGGAAGATGGACATTCTCCTCCAGTGCAGTTTTTAGCCTCTGAAAACTCACTATGAATTGGTTTTAACTTGACAGTGATGAACTGAGTTAAATTAAATGGAGAACTAGGATCCTTAATCTGTCTTTGATGAGTATTAATTGATAATATACTCTACTCTCCATTTTCTATAATCTAGTCCAGGCTGTGTCTAGCATCGAGTATGAAACTGACCGATAGTGAACCTCCAGCAGTTTCCAGAGGTGGTTTAATCACATGGGAGAAGATTGCCCATTTTTCTCCTGCAGAGCAGTTGATGGCCTCAAGCCACATGCCTTTGGGTTTGCAGTGCAGCTTTCTGGCCACAGATCTCTCAAAGTGTGTGTGTGTGTGTGTGTGTGTGTGTGTGTGGTGGTGGTAGTGATGGTGTTATGTGCCATCAAGTAAAATCACTTATAGCGACCCTATATAACAGCCCTGAACTCTGCTCTATTCTGAGCCAGTCTCACTGACTCTGACACACTTTACCACATTGCCCCAGTTACTATATCAATCCATCTCATCTGGGGTCCACTTTAACTTGTTATATAAACACAGTAATTAAAACAAACAAACAAACTAAAAAACCTCAACAAATAAACCTATTACTGGTACAACAGACGTATAGACCAATGGAACATAACTGAGAACCCAGAAGTAAATCCATTTATGGACAACTGATCTTCCACAGAGGACTGAAACTCATTAAATGGAAAAGAGTCTCTTTACCAAATTATGTTGATAAAACTGGATATCTGTTTGCATAAAAATGGAATAAATGAAGAGATGCTCATTATTATATCCACTGAAACGAAAATCAGACTCAGTGATGTTGAATTAATTTCAACTCAAAGTGATGCTGTAGGACTTCCAGAACTTTCCTCAGAGCTTTCAAGGCTGTTCTCTTTAGAGAAGCTTTCTGTCACATCTTTCTCTCATTGTTATTCTTGTGTACTATAGGGTTGGAACTAACCCTTAGCTGACCCTCCTGTGGGTTTTCAGAGCCCGTAAATCATGCAGGAGGAGATTTCTCATCCTACTTCCTCAGAGCAGCTGGTGGATTTGAACCACTTACTTTTGCATTGACCATGCAATTCCTTACCACTAAGCCACCTGAGTTTCCACTAGGCTCAAATTCCAAACCTTACAATTAGCAGTATGATTTTTTAGCACTATCAACGAGTAGCCCATAGAGATACACAAATCAAAACATCAGTGAATAATAACTCACGCTGGCACTAATTGTTGTTTTATGTGCTGTAGAGTTGACTACAACTCATAACAACCCTATGAACAATGGCTTTGAGCTTTACCCTATCTTGAGCTAACTTTCCCTCTCTGACACACCTGACTTCAATGCCACAGTCACTGTTTCAATCCATCTTATCTAGGGTCTTCCTCTCCTCCACCGACCCTCTACCATTCTAAGCACAGTGCCCTTTTCTAAGGGCTGGTCCCTCCTGGCAACATACTAAAGTATGTGAGACATACAACAGCTTTGCCTCAAAGAAGCAACAAAGCTTAAACTTCTCCAGCCAGGACAGATGTTGGCAGTCCATATTTTGCTCAACACTCTTCTCCAGCACTACAATTCAAAGACATTGACCCCTCCTTAGTCATTGTCCAGCTCTCAGATGTATAGCAAGCAATGGAGAAAACCACGGCCTGGACCAGGTACACCTTAGTCTATAGGCTATCATTCCTCTAGTGCTCTTGAGAGGTCCCTGACAACAGCATTCCAAAAACAAATCCTCTCTTGATTTTCTGACTACTGGTACTAAAAGTGTTAATTGTGAATCCAAGCAAGATGAAAATGTTAACATCTTCAATCTTTTCTCTATCAGTCATAACACTGCCAGTTGTCCTGGTGGTGAAGATCTCTGTTTTCTTGATGTTGAGATGCAATCCCTATTGAAGGGTGCAGTCCTTTACCTTCTGAGCAAACACTTTAAGGTGAGCCTTCTCCTCCTATATGATTTACAACCTCTGAAAAATGGGCTAGAGGACCAGGTGTGACATTTGATGACTCATAACAACAACTACAACAATGATGTCATCAACAACAACATCAACAAAATATATTACTTTGCTTGAGTTGCACTTCTCCAAATAAGTTAGGCTTGCGATAGTACTTCATGTGGTTTTCATTTAGTATTTGGTTGCTTCCATTTATTCACAGTAGCGCATCACAGACATACTTCTAAGGTACTTAGATTCAGTTCCAGACCATTTCAAATGAAAAGAATATCACAGAAAAGGAGATCACACTTTATTTTGCTTCTAAGTACACAAAAAGTTATGTTTATACTATGTTATAATCTATTAAATGTCCAGTGTCATTATCAAAAGGTTTGAAATATTATATTTACCAAAGTAAATATCAGAGACAGAGAGTGAGCATATGCTAACTTGTTACATAGTATTTTATTCTTGACACGGATGACACAAACCTTCAGTTTGTATAAAGTGGAGTTATGTGTGAAGTGCAGTAAAACAAAGTATTCCATACACTATTGGAAAAGTTGTAATATTCTTTCTTCTGATGTAAATCACTCATTACATAGTATTTCTTCAGCATAACAACTTGTTATAATTCTGAACATTGGGGGAAATGTGTTTTATATGGAACCATTACTCTTTCTTCTTGTATGATGCTAAATTGATTTCTTCTATATAGTAGCTTTTCTCAATTCCTCGCTTGTACTTTTACTTCCCGTACTGAAATTCAGACCTTTATCATTTCATACGTAGATTCTTACTGCTGTTTTGCCCGTTATGACACATTCAAAAGCTCTTTTGGAATCAATCTTCAACAGGCAGCTATTTCTAAAGCAGCCTGCTTTCAGGAGTTCAGAATTCCTCCTGGGGTGGGGGAAATGGGTAAATTTATGTATGAACAAATTGAAAACACACATGGTTAGCCACAAATTGATACCTTCCACTCCCATTCTACCATGTCCATCAGAAAGTTGTACTGTGACCAAGGAAGACTTGATGCCTTTGAATTGCGGCGTGGAGAAGAGTAGTTAATATTCGTAGACTACAAAAAGAACAATCAAATAATTTCTACTTGGTGGAAGTGGAGCTGGGTGCTCCTTTATGGAGTGGGTCATGAAACTGTTTCACGTATTTTGGACTTTTTGTCAAGAGTGACCAGTTCTTGGAAAAAGACTTCATAGTGGGTCAGTGAAAGAGAAGACCCTCCTGTAGGCAGATTGACACAGTGACTAACAATGGGTTTAAGCATGGTGAAGATTGTGAGGTTGGTGCAGGATAGGGCAGTATTCAGATCTGGTGTTCGGAGTGTTGCTATGAGTGTTAATCAACTCGATAGTACTGTGCCCTTGTCATTGCCTAAACAATCTCTGCTTTTTGGTACCACACTTCAGCTTCATCCATGCCAAGCTACTGCCTTGCTTTTTTTGTCTGTGGAAATCTCTGTGCATTTAAGCCCCTTTCTCTTCATACGGCCTTCTTTGAGACTTTAGTCTCTTCTTTTGATCACTTGTGGTGTTTATTGCTCTTGTAAAATAGAAGGCTGGGCTAAGAAAAGCAATGTAATGATTAATTGTTCACCCTTCCTTTGCTGTTGTTGTTTACCGCAGAGTTGGATCCTATCCAAAGCTGACCCTCCAGTGGGTTTTTAGAGGCAGATAATCATATAGGAGAAGATTGCCCATCCTTCTCTCACAGAGCAACTGGTGAATTCAAACTGTGTGCCTTCAGGATTACAGTGTAGTTTCTTGACACTAGGTCACTCTTCCTTTAAACGTTAGTTGCAAAGCCACATAATCACTGGTGTTTTTTTTTTTTTCTTCTTCTTTTCTCTAATTGGTTTAATTGTTAACAATATATTGAGTAGATGCATTTTCTGCACTGAATTTAACTACATGGATAATTTTAGAAAAAAATAAGGAAACCTGCTATCTTTCTGATACATTTTTATTTGAATTTTATTTCATTTCCCCATTGGTGTTTTTTTATTATTATTATTAAGTACTAATGGTCATGTCTGTCCTTACTTTTGAATACAGCCATAAATTCTAAGATTAAGTGGCTAAAATGATTTCTCATTCATCACAGACGAATGCTGTACAAGTTACCACTGGTTCCCTTGAAAGGTGTTATGTGTTTACTTAGTACAGCCTGGGTTACCATGGTGCTTGGCAGAGTGGTCCAGTGTCCTTCAAACCTTGCTCCTTGAACCTAGTATCAATTTAGGAAGGGGCAGAGAGGCAGCCATTTATATTACTGCCTTCCTTGGAAGTGAATAGAGAATTTCAAGCTTAAGCCTACACCTTTTTCTTTCCCTTTGTCAATGCATAGGACAGAAATTCAGTGAGAAACAAAGGAAGGGTGAAATAACATGCATGGGATAGTTGAGGATCAATTTAATATAGCAAACTAATCAATCAACCAAAGAGCAAAGAGTAGTTATTGAAATTCATAGTAGACTTATTTGTGGTATGAGCTATTCAGATGTTTATATTATTGTATAATATATAGTGTGTGTATATATATAACAAGGACAATTGGCAGCACCATGATAGATGGAGAAGAAATTGAAGCTGTTAACAATTACAGCTTACTCAGCTCCACATTCAACACTTTTGGCACCAGCAGTCAGGAAATTCATCAAAAGATGAATTGCACTGTGAAAAGTTGTGGCCAGAGACCTCTCTAGAGTACTGAGAAACAACGATGTCAGTCTAGAGACTAAGGTGCACCTGATCCAGGCCATGGTCTTCACATTACTTGCTATGCATCCGAGAGCTCGACAATGACTAAAGGTAACAGAGAAGAATTGATACCTTTGAGTTATGGTGCTGGAGAAGAGTCTTGAATATACCATGGATTACCAAGCAAACAAATAGGTCTTTCTTGGAGAGGGTGAAATCAAGTTTCTCTTTGGAGGCTAGGATTTTGAAGCTTCAGCTCACGTTATTTGGGCACTTGGTGAGGAGAGATTGATGCTTGGAGAAGGACATTATTCTTAGAAGGATGAAGGTACAGCACAGGAGAAGAAAAACCTGGATGAGGTGAATTGATTCAGTAACTGGGATAATGAGGGTAGGTGTGTCAGAATCATTGAGACTGGCTTAGAACAGGGCAGGCTTCAGAGCTGCTGTACATAGGGTCACAGTGAGTCACAGGTGACTCTACGGCACAACACAACACAACACAACAATGAAGCTGTGTATATGTGTGTGTTGTTGGTGTTAGGTGCTGCCATGAAGTTGAGTGTGACCCGGATCTGAACCCTGCCCTCTCCTGTGCCATCATTACACTTCCTGGTACACTAGAGCCCATTTCAGCAGTCACTGTCAGTCCATCTGGTTGAGGGTCTTCCTCAGCTACATCAAACCTCTGGCTGTCTGAGCAGCATGTCCCTCTTTAAGGAATAGCCCCTCCTAACAACATGTCTGAAGTGTGTGAGACTAAGCTTTAGCATATTTACCTCCAAAGAGCACTCTGACTGTACTTTCTCCAAAATATGTTTTTTATTCTTTTGGCAGTCCATGGGATGTTCAGTAATCTTCTCCAGCACTACAACTCAAAGGCATCAATTTTCCTCAAAGGCAAGAATTGAAATGTCTGTCTGTCCATATCTCTCTCTCTCTGTTTCTCTCTCTCTCTCTGTTTCTCTCTCTCTCTGTTTCTTTCTCTCTCTCTTTCTCTCTCTCTCTCTGTTTCTTTCTCTCTCCCTCTCCTCTCTCCTTCTGGTATGGTGGTGGTGTTGTGTACTGTGGAGTTGAGTTAGGGCTGACCCATCTCTCACCCTCTGGCGGGTTTTCAGAGGCAATTAATTGCATCAAAGAAGATTGCCCAGCCTTCTCCCATAGAGCAGCTGATGGGCTTGAATCGTATGCTTTTGGGATTGCAGCACAGCTTCTTGACACTAGGCAAATTTATAGGATAAAGGGCTCCATTTATAAAGAATATATAATTCAAATAATAACAGATTAATTTTAGGAGAGCTAATCTCAGTCAGTTACACTCTCCCAAATATTTGGAAGAAGCATTAAACTTTAGAATAATTTGAAATATTTTAACCAATTTATGTAATCCTGAAGAATTGTTTAAAACATTTTCTCCATCTGGCATTACAATCTGTTATTGTTTTTCTTTCTTCCTTTCTTTTCTACTTCCTGTTCCCCATCTTTTTCCTCCTTTTTTGTATCTCTCTACTTTCTATGAGTTTCCCCATTTATTTGTTAGCACTTACTGAATTGGAGCAAGGGAATAATACATTTTTGAGCTTGTTTGTATAAAGAACTATGAGCATCTATGATTAGACCTGTGGTATGAGTGTGTTTTTCTGTCATTTTCATTTTGCCATCAACAGAATGGTCTTCCATCATCTTTGTACTAAATGATCAGTTTCTCTCCTCATGAAATTGTAAACTGAGATGAAGTTGTTGCAGTCTTGCCTCAGTGTGCCCTTGTTGTGAAGTGATAACAATGACAGCCTAAGGTACAGATGTATATTACCCACCAGAAACCCTCTGCCATCCCTCTTCTCCTCCTATGCACCTGTCTTATAGGACTTCTGTGAGTGTTGAGAGATATTACAGTGCAGGGCTTGGCAGATGGCAGGTGCTTCATAAATACTAGCTTTCCCAGGGTATAGTTGGCATAACACTCATTAACATACCATGGTTCTTACAAAATACAATGCATAAAAATGATTTTCTAATTGAAAAATTGAATCCACTTCTACTCAGTAGAAGCCCTGAAGGCATGGTACCTCCAGAAGAATGGAAAGTTTAGATCCACTGGCAACTCCGTGAGAGGAAGATGGGCAGTCTCCTCCCATAATATACAGCATTAGAAAATCTGTGTATCATTTTACAGATTTCATATACAGATGGACCCTCATGACTCCAGACAAGCTTAACCTCATTGAGTTGATTGTCAGTTATTCTATCATATAGAAAACTGTATCATTGTTGTTGTTATTTGCAGTCGAGTCACCTGTGACCCATATTGACCCTATGTACAGCAGCTCTGAAGTCTGTCCTGTCCTGAACCAGTTTCACAAATTCTGACACACCAACCCCCCGTTGCTCAAGTTACAGTATCAATCCATTTCATCGGAGATAATCCTCTCCTGTGCTGTTCTGCCACCCTTCTGGGCATGATGTCCTTCTCCAAGGACTAATCTCTCCTAGCCACATGCCATGAGTTTGAGAATTGGGTTTGGTTTTGGTGTGTTGTTGTTTTTTTTTTTAAGTGAAATTGTTCAACTACTTTTTAAAAATTTACCCAAAAGCTTTGATTCTTTTAAGCATCTCAATTAAATATTCTTTTAGCTACTGCCTTATCAATATCTATTTTTAAGAAATCAGTGGTTAGATTTTAGAAATATAGAAAGACCTGCAAGTGCTAGAAACTTTGTAAGGCAGAAAACTGTCAGAGAAAGAATACTCAAATAATTTATACTAAAACAATAGGTGTTAGAAAAATTGTAAGATTGTACCTGTCAAAAAAAAAAAACCCAAAAAAAACCCTTCCAAGACCTGGTAATGCCATCAGGTCCTGGCTCCCAAAGTTTTCACTGAAATAGATATAAATTCTAAATAACAGAAATTAAGGATGTTTTTATTTGTAGAAATTCTTGTTATACAACAGTTGCTTTAAGAGCAGCCATGAAATGGTATTGTGTTCCTGATGTGTGTGCATGCATGAGTTTGCGTGTGCGTGCCTAAATACCTGTGTGCCTCTGTGTCTATGTGTGAGAAAGACAAACGCCAAGGAAGAGCCGTGTGTCTGCAGGAGAGGGAAAGTCAGACAGAGAAAGAAACAGACACCATTGTACGTGTGTCTGGAATAAGAGAAACATGAATGACAATAAATAAAGGCTTGATTTCACTTCCGTATCAGTTTTTATAAGATACTTTTTCCAGTTATAAGATGGTGTTTTATATTTTGTTTGTGAAGTTACTCAAACTATAGCCAGTCAATTAGCAGTGCTTTGCTTAATTGTTTTTTTTTTATGCCGTTGAGTTGGAACCAACCCATAGCTGACCCTGTTGTTGTTGTTGTTATGTGCCGTCGAGTCGTTTGCGACTCATAGCGACCCCATGTACAACAGCCCTAAACTGTGCTCTATCCTGTGCCAATCTCATTGACACACCTATCTCGAGTACCCCAGTCACTGAATCAATCCACCTCATAGAGGGTCTACCCCTCCTGCATTGTCCCTCTACTCTACCCAGCATGATGTCCCTCTCTGAAGACCTGTCTCTCCTTACAACATGTCCAAAGTATGTCAGACGAAGCATCAGAATCCTTGCCTCCAAGGAGCAGCCTGGTTTAATCCTCTCTATGATGAATCTGTTGGTTTTCTTGGCAGTCCATGGTACATTCAATACTCTTCTCCAGCACCACAGCTCAAAGGCGTCAATTCTCCTTCTATCCTCCTTAGTCACTGTCCAACTATCTGATGTATAACAAGTGATTGCAAAAACCATGGCCTGTATCAGGTGCACCTTAGTCTCCAGAGAGACACTGTTGCTCTTCAGTATGTTGGAGAGGTCCCTAACCGTAGACTTTCCCATCGCAATAAGTTTTTTGATTTCCTGGCTACTGGTGCCAAGAGTGTTGACCGTGGAGCCGAGCAAACTGAAGCTGTGAACAATCTCAATCTCTTCGCCATCCATCCTGATGCTACCGATTGGTCCAGTGGTGAGAATTTTTGTCTTCTTGACATTGGAGGAGCCTACTCATCTTTCTCCCATGAAGCAGCAAGAGGATTAGAACCATGTATCTTTGGTTTGTCAGTACAGCTTCTTACCAACATGTCACTGAAAGAAATGCACAGATTTATCTGCTTTCTTCCTCCTCCTAGCCCAGTCCAGATTCTATAGAGGATAAGATAGAGAAGGACTGTGATGTCCTTCCTAAATGGGCCCTGGGAGTAGGCTGGCTTAATTTGGGGTTATGATTTGGCTGATTAAGTGCCCCCAAACTCTTCTTTCTGTCATCAGTGTTGTTGGCAAGTCGGAGGGAAGCTAAAGGTTGCTCTAGTGATTGATAAACCATTTGTGAGTATTGTGGAGATGAAATAAGACCTAAAAGTTGCTAGTTGTGTGGAGCATTTGCTAACTCCAGCCCTCCATTACTCTCATCAGTTTTACATAGGAGAACTGAAATATGCAAAAGCGTAAATTTTGGAACCAAACGCTTTTAGCCTTGGAATTTCCACAGTTAAAACTTCTGGGATTTCTAGTATCTGAATAGGATGTGCAGATGGTGATATTGAGATTCTCAAATACTGAGTACGGGGGGAGGGGAGGGAAAGTAACATTATCTTGAATTAAGCTTTGCAAAAGTGAAGGCACTGAAATATAAAACAGTCTAAAACTGAGCACTAGCAGCTTCAATCCATGGCTCATTCATTTGTCACTCTTTTCCCCTAAGGCATCTTAAAAGGTAAACACATGTCTTTACTTTTATAACCAAATTTGAAAAGTGCAATGAAGAAAGAACACTGACAAAACAGAGAATGCAATCAATCAAAGACATACAAGCCACTTTGTAACATTTCTGGGCATTAATTGAAAGTGATTTAATTATCTTTTTTAAAAAGTCTAAATTATGTGAAGTAGAGTAAAAGCAGAATGCCAAATATAATGTTTTCTGAAGCAAATGGAATAATTTAAGTGAGCTTTTGGCAGAACCAGTAGCTTTTCCATTAAATGATTAGATAGTTTTATATTCCTTTTACCATTTGTTTCCTGTAAAAGAAAAGCCTAGATTTATTTGCTTTTGTTTGCAGTCTTTTTACAAAGTATAAAAGTCTTATATATTAGAAAACAACATTTGCCGTTTTGCTTTTAACTGGAATCTTTGCTTTAGACAGCAATAATAAATATTAAACACTTACAGTGTTCCACATTGTTTTAATACTGTTGTCCTGGTTGATTGCCTTCGAGTCAAGCACGACTCATAGTGACCCTGTGAACAAAAGGCCTGAAGACCCTCTACAACTATCAACATTTATCAAAGTTCATAGAGTTTCCAGAGGCATGTTATTTAGCAAGTGAATGCCACTCCTGCCACATACATATTAATGAATTTAATCCACTCATTTGTTTTCATAGTATCAGATTTAGTATTTCAAAATAAAATTCTACTGGTGACGTTCTTGGTTAAATGTAAATCTGCAGGAAATTTGCAAAATCACTAAAGTCCATCTTCTACATTTCTCCATGGATACAGATTCCATTCTATTCAGGATATTTTAACAAGCCTAGAATAACTATCTAGGAAACTATTCCTTATGTAACTTCTATTCATGTTATGCATGTTAAAAGGAGAAGAAGCATGAGTAAAGTACATCATATATTCTGCATATATACAAGGGCTTACACTTTGCTGTTATGGACTATCCAGCTTATCAATTTATAATGCTGTACACATTTTATATTAAACAATAATGTATTAACAAGCAGAATACAAGAACGAGTGCTTTATTGACACCAGTATCTTGAACACAAATATTTCAGAGGGTAGCATCTTGCATTAGTGAGAACTACTCTGCCTTCCAATGCTTGCTTGTTGTAATTGCGGTACAGGGAAGTAAGCATTGGAGCATTCACCATGAGTACATAATGCCAATCATGTGCAGACAAAGGTGCTTTTCCCCAGATCTGCAGGATCATTCACATTACTTGACATGTAGACTCACCAAGCATTTATTGAATCCCTGCTTTGACAAGGTGCTGTGCTTGGTGTTAGGAATAAAGTCACTAGTTACAGATATCACCCTCATGATCTCTACAGTGTAATGTGAAAAATGTTATAATAAAATCATCTACAAAGTGTTATACAATCCCAGATGAAGGGCAGAGTATCTCTGACCCAAGTGGGTATTTAAAATTTAATGGGCAACTACTATACTTCAGGGTGCCCTGGTGGCATAGTCTGTAGGGGGCTGTGTTGCTGACCCAAAGGGAGCACATCTCTCATGGCTCAGAATCTGTCCTGTGCAATTTACAGCCTCCAAACACCCATCAGAGGATCAGCTATGAGTTGTGCCAACACGATTGCAATGAGTTGACTTGGATCATTGACTGTAGGTAATTCCCTACTTCCCTTCCAAGCTGATGTATATCAGTGATTGCAGGCGATTTTCTCATACAGTGGTTGCAGATTCTACCTCTAGTTTCTGCCAAAGGTATGACATTTTTAAATAAGAAAATTAGAACAATTTTTTTCCAAATCTGTGACAATATATTTATGCAAGGTTGTGCTGTGATTCGCTCAAAAGACAATTTAACATATTAAGAGAGAAAATAATAAAAATATTAGTTGTTGTTGCTGTTAGGTGCTACTGATTTGGCTCAGACTCCTAGTGGCCCTAAGTATTACGGGCAAGACAGTACCTGAACCTGCCACATCTTTGAAATCGCTGATGTGCTTGACCTTATTATTGCACCCATTGTGTCTATCAATTTTGCTGAAAGTCTTCCTCTCTTTCAATGACTGTTTATTTTTTCTCAGTATGAGGTTCCTTCTCTAGGGACTGATCTCTCCTGACAACATACCCGAAGTATGTGAGATAAAGTTTTAGCATCCTCTCTTTTAAGGAGCAGCTGGGGGATTGCATTCATTACAGCTGGTGGATTACATGAATTGCATGTCTTTGGGATTGGCAGAGCAACTTTTCACCACTAGGCCAAGAGCACTCCCCAAAGAATATTCAGGCTACACTTTTAAAAAGACTGATTAGTTTGTTCTTTTAGAGCACAATATATGGCATTTTCACTCTTCCTTATTTACTAGTAAACTTTCATGTGTTTATGTTTTTATTATTATGTGCTGTTGAGTTGCCTGCAACTCATAGGGACCCTATGTACAACAGCTCTGAACCCTGCTGTGTCCTGAGCCAAACTCATTGTCTCTGAGACACCTATCCCCATTACTCCAATCACTGAGTCAGTAAGTTTCATCCAGGATCTTTCTTTCTATTGCTGTTCCTTCACCTTCCCACGTATAATGTCACTCTCCAAAGTCTGGTCCCTCCTTGGAACATTCCCAAAGTCAGACAGAGCTTCAAAATCCTTGCCTCCAAAGAACATCCTAGTTTTTATCCTGTTCTTCTAGCAGTCCATGATATATTAAAGACTCTTCTCCAGGACCATGACTCAAAGGCATCAAATCTCCTTCTATCATCCTTAGTCAATGTCTAGCTTTCTTATGCATAGCAAGTACTTTGGAAGAGCATGGCCTGGATCAAGCACATCTCAGTCTCTAGAATGACATTATATCATGGCCTGGGTCAAGCACACCTTAATCTTTAAAGTGCCAGTCTTGCTTTTTATAATTTTAAATAAATCTTGCCACAAGATTTGCCTGTAACAATGTCTTCTCCCCCACCCACCCATGCCATGACTGCTTCTATGGGCATTGCTTGTGGAGTCAAGTAAAATAAAACTGATGCCAATTTCAGTTGTTCTCTTGTTTATTATGGTTTTCCTTGATTCCATAATGGAGAGGTGGCTTTGGTTCTGTTAAGCTGTATGTGTCTCTTTTGAACACTAAAGTCTTTGAGCTTCTTGAGTATTTTAAGTCTTCTTCATTTTCTACAGCAAAATTGTGTCATCTGCAAATTGCATGTGGTATAATCCTGATACCAGTTTTCTTCATATAACCCATAATAGTTAGCATTTGTTGCTGCACTGTTTTAACTGCTGTGTGTCCAAAATTTTTATTCTTAGGCTAGCCAATGAGTTGGGTCTTATGATCCCCATTTTAGATTTGAGAAGCTGGAGCCATAGAAAGATAATTTGCTCAAAGTATCTTGGCTAATTAAGATATGTTGTTGTGATGTGCCATCGAGTCGCCTGCGACTCATAGCAACACATAACAACAACAACATATCTTAATTAGCCAAGATACCTTGAGCAAATTATCTTTCTATGGCTCCAGCTTCTCAAATCTAAAATGGGGAAACATGTCCACATGACCTTCTAAGTACTATATTGTTTTACTAATGAAAAGTTTAGAACCAAGAACTACTAGACTAGATTTTCATTTCAGCTGCCTCTTGGCAGTTTTAACAAGATACTTACGTTTCCTCATCAGTAAAATTAAAATGATTATAATACTATGCTACATAGTTGGTGACATAATCAGATACATGAAAAGACCCTAGAATAGTGTAAGATAATAATGATATTACCTTGAAAATAATATAAAAATATGATTTTTCTGCAATTGCACATAATACATGCTTAAGACATGTTCGTTGTTTCTCTTGTTGTTTTTGTTATTCCCTTGAGAAGGATGAACTATGGAAATGAGTATGAGATAGGGAGTAAAGGACGGAATTGATACAAATTCTTCTTTTGTCAGTATCAGTACATTAAGTAAGACGCTGCATCATGTCATATGCATGTAGGAACCAGAAAATGAATAGAAAATACTGACAAAAGAAGCGATGCCTTTGAATTACAGTGTTGGTGAGGTATGAACCAAGGAGTGCCTGAAGTCAGACACATCTGTCTGGGAAAATGTACAGCCAGAATGCTGACATGCTTTGGACATATTATCATGAGGTGCTAGCTCTTGTTGAAGGAAATCATGTTTGCTAAAGTAGAATGTCAACAACAAGAACCAAAAATCAGAATCTCAAATAGATTGACAGTTGGCTGCAACAATGGGCTGGAACTGAGCAGTTTCTATCTTTTGTTCTGCACAGAGCAATTTCGAGCCAGTGGCTAAAAACAACAACAACAACAATATATACATGCATGCATTATAAACATGTTGTTGTGAGGCTATCAAGTCAAGTACGATTCATAGAGATCCTCCCCATCTTGGATACACTGGAGACCATTATTGCAGTCACCATGTCAATCCATCTCATTGAAGGATGACCCCCCCACCTTTCCAAGCATGATATTCCTTTGGCTTGGTAGCATAGTGTATTACTTATAGAGCTGTTTATCTACAGGTTAGTGGTTCAAGTCTACCAACTGGTCTATAAGAGAAAGAAGGGTATTCTCTTCCCATAAAAATTTAAGACCTCAGAAGTCCAACACAGGTTCTATGAGTTGGAACTGAATCTGTGGTCGTGGGATTTGGATACATTTTTATACTATATGGAAGCACTTTGGTTAAATAAAGCATTCAGTGTTATACAAAAGCTGGAAGTTTGGACCCACTCACTGTTTTGTAGGAAACTGGTGGTATAGTCCATGGTGAGCTGTGCTGTAATCCAAAGGCACCATGTTTTAGGGGCTTTAATCCCCCAGTGGTTCCTTAGGAAAAGGATGGGCATTCTTCTCTTGTATGATTTACAGCCTTTGAAAATTCACTGATGGCTCAACTCTGAGTCAGTTCTGACTGCATGGTAATTTGTTGTGGGTTTGGTTTTGTTTTCTTAAACTGTTCTATAAATGATCAATAATGAAAATATTGAAGTTATAAGACAATTCTATGAGTGAGTTCTATTTTTCCACCACAGGGTTGAATGAGTCAAAATCAACTTGATGGCAGTAGGTTTGGTTTTTTCCCCCCTTTTTTTAAAAAAATGCACTATATATTATACATAGAGAGAGAGAAAGAATGAAGTCAGAGAATGAGTATAAATTTCTGAAAGACTCTTATGCATGAGTGTTGTGCCCTTGGCTATGTACTATAATGAGCAAGTTAAACAGTCTAAACTGGCAGGGGAACTGCTAACCAAAAGACCCATTCATGTCCTTAAATGAAAGGACAAAGTATGTAAGTAGAAAAAAATTATTACAGGAATAATAAAACAGAGTTTGAGGTAACTTGCCACTGTGAAATATTTTATGGATAGCTGCCCAGAAAATGTATTTAAAAATGCATTACATTCCTCCATAAAACATTTGCATTGTGCTTTGGATCTTAAGAGTTAGAACTCCAAGACGAGCTATAATTGTACCATTTTACATACAAAAGAAATTTGACTTTCATGAAAAATGTAGTGTGCAGTGAGTAAAATTCCCATGCCTCCTCTTATTAGCTTGGTGAACTATATGACTTTTATCGGCCTTAGTCGTTTTCAGTGATCTTCTCTGTCAGCTCAGGAGAAATTTTCTTAAGGAAGCCTAACAAACTACACAGAAATATTTCCTGATATCCTCCAGGAGGTAAATGCCGAAAGGGGATTAACATACAAGGAACAAGAACTATTTCTCCATGAGCACTTGATGACTGATAAAAATAAAGAGGAGGGCAGCAGCAGTTGGGTATAACAAGTAATGGTCAGCAGAAATGTTCTATTGCAGAGAATAGAATGTATACATCACATACATTTTCCCAACAAAACTAACGGGTTTCTCAGGCTAGATATTGTGATGGAGCTGTACAATTGAATTACTTTCTTTAAAACAATATTAACTTAAAAAGTTAAAACTGCTGACTACTAAAAATAGGGAGCTCAGGTGATCTAGTCAGTAGGGAGTTAGGATACTATCCTGAAGTGGGTGTTTTGAATCTACTAGCTGCTCTGGGGTAGAAAGATTTGCACTCTCCTCCTGTACAACTTATTGTTGTTTGTGTGCCATCAAGTCAAAACTGACCTATATCTGACCCTCCAGGGGCCAGTGGGTTTTCAGAGGCAACAACCCTCTTGGGAGGAGATTGGCCATCTTTCTACCACAGAGCAGCTGATGGATTCAGACTGTGCCTTTGGGATCGCAGCGCAGCTTCTTATCTCTTCTTGTTGTGTACCTTTGAGTCAGAACCAACCCAGAGCTGACTCTCCAGTGGATTTTCAGATGCAGTTAATCATATGAGAGGAGAGGCCCATCCTTGTCCCTTGGGGCAGCTGACAGCTGGTGGACTCGAGCTTCATTTGGACTTGCTGAAGGACTTGCTTTGAGTCTGTTCTTACTTGATGTCAATGATTTGAATTGTTGGGGTTTCTTTAATATATCTATATATCTCTTATTATTGTACCAGAGTTTTGTACTACTCAGTATGGACACGGACTTGGGGAAACAGATTTTGTAACCTGTGGCTGTGAATTAAGCTGATGAAGACCTTTTGGAAATGATTTGGTAGTATCTACAGGCCAGTGGTCATGAATGTGGCACAAGACTGGGCCGTGAGTCATGCTTTGTACATATAATCATCCTTGGCTAGAGCTGACTCAGTGTAGCTGACAACACCTCCACCAAACATCAATTGATCTTACTCCTTAACCAAAGCAACCCCATTGTTAACAATGCTGTTTGCATTATTCCAGTTATTCTTAGTCTTAAGGAACCTTGATGGCACAGTGACTAAAGGTTCATTGGCTAACTGAAAATCTGTGGTTCAAAAATACCAGCTGTAACTTGGGAGAAATATGTAAATGTTGACTTCCATTAATATTACAGCCTTGAAATCCCTATGGGGCAATTCTGCTCTGCCCTGTGGAGCTGATATGTACGCTTTCCGCTGGAGAACACCTAGGTTGTTTTCTAACTTTGTCCAGCATCATACTTGATGTTGTAATGGATATACTTGGACTTGTGTAATTCATAGAATTGGGTTCCCAGTTATAGAGAAGAGGATATAATTAATTGTCCAGGAGTAAAAGTGGGAATGAGAAGGAACACTGTACACAAAATGTGATAAAACAGAAAGTTCTCCAGGTGGCTAACTGTATTGATCAAATGATATTGGATCAGAGGAAATAATAATAGGTTATGGGATTCAGTAGTGATTTCAGAGAAACAAGAATGCTTTGACATTGCTAAGGTAAAGAGTGAGGAAATGGTGACAGGAGATAATAAGTGGCATTTTTCTTAGCTAGATAAAAATAAGTTCACCTTTTCTCTTTGATCGTACTCTCAGGACAGTGCACTACTGTAACAGTATACCACAATGAAAGGTGTTAAAGAATAGGAGTTTGTATGCTTGCAGTTCCAGAGTCCAAATCAGAGTCTTGGTGATGTCAATTCATTCTGTCAGTAGTTCCTGGCATTCTTAATTCCTTAGTGTTCTTGGCTTGTAAATAATCTTGACATGGTATCTCAAACTGTGCCCCTTTTCTGTAACTCAGAAGTGATTACTTTTAGCATCCAACCTACTGAGGTATGACATCTTTAATACTTTAATAATCTTTAATCTTTAATAATGACATCTTTGTTGTTATATGCTTTTCAGTCACTTGTGATTCATAGCAACTCACTGTACTCATGCACAATATTTCTGAAGCCTACCTTGTCTTAAGCCAGTCTCACTGACTTTGACACCCCTACACACCCATTGCTCATGTCACTGTATCGATACAACTCATCCAGGGTCTTCCTTTCCTGTGCTGTCCCTCCAACCTGCCAGGCATGATGTCCTTCTACAAGGATCATTCCCTCCTGGCCACAAAGCCAAAGTATGTAAGATGGAGCTTCAAAATCCTAGCTTTCCATGGTAAACTTAGTTTCACTCTCTCCAAGAGAGACTTATTTGATTTCTTGGCAGTCCATGGTATGTTCAAGACTCTTCCAGCACCACACTTTAAAGGCATCAATTCTTCTTCTATCATCCTTAGTCATTATCTACCTTTCTGGTACATAATATATAACTGCAAAGGCCCTGGATTAGATCAGATGCACTTTAGTCTCTAGTATGACATTGTTGCTTCTCAGTACTATGGAAAAGTCCCTGACAGCAGATTTACCTAATGCAATGTGTCTTTTGATTTCTTGATTGCTGGTGCCAAGAGTGTTAATTTTGAAGTAGAGTAAGCTGTAACTTTTAACAACCTTAATCTCTTTTCCATCCATCATGGTGCTGCCAATTGGCCCAATGGTGAGAATCTTTGTCTTCCTGATGTTGAACTTCAGTCCGTCATATTTAAAACTACAGTCCTGGCCTAGTGACAAGAAGCTGTACTGCAATCCCAAAGGCACATGATTCAAGGCCACCAGCTGCTCTCTGGGAGAAGATGGGCAATCTCCTCCAGTGTGATTAACAACTTCTGAAAACTCACTGGAGGGTCACCTTTGGGTCAGTCTGAATTGATGGTACATAAAACAACAATGTGGTTCCCTCAAGCCTTTTCAAGGGATCAGACCTAAAGCTATTTTCCTGTTTATTTTGTTTTAATATAACAAAGAAAATACTCTATCTCTGATAAGTCATGTTTATAAGTGTAGAGGCCAGGACACAATAGTTTCCTCATGTTATCAAAT
The DNA here is from genome assembly GCF_000299155.1 of Elephantulus edwardii. NCBI lineage: Eukaryota > Metazoa > Chordata > Mammalia > Macroscelidea > Macroscelididae > Elephantulus > Elephantulus edwardii. The sequence continues at coordinate 3,068,131 of NW_006399772.1, forward strand.
TTTGATAAATCTCTTACTCAGTTTTGCAACATATATTACAGCAATACTATAAATCAAAATAGGCATGCTTGGTTGCCTATTTTGCATATTTGGTTGTCAATCTTATTGAAGTTAATATTAAAATTGAAGAAGTGTGGTTATGGATTTAGGATGCACTCTATGCATTTTACAATAATGACAATTTAAATATTTTTAGTATATGTGCTGATTGATGAATTAGGTTTCTCCCCCTTCCTTTATAGTGGAACTGAGTATAACAAGAGGAGTATTGTAAATAGCATACCTACAGATTTTTTTTAGAAGTTGATACTAAGTTATCAAGAGTTGCCTCAATAGCAGATCCTGAAGTCTTTAATGATGCTATCATAAAAATACATGAAAAGGTTTTTCTTACTCTTTTTTAAATCATTAAGCAAAAAATCTGAACTAACTTATAAACTTCAGAACCAATAAAGCTATTTGAGGAAGAATTTCATTTTATCATTAAGTAGCATGAGGACCAATTGGAAAGCCATCTGTCTATGTTTAACCAACATATAATTGTTTATATAGAATGATCGA
>NW_006399772.1:3073371-3074231 GCF_000299155.1 Elephantulus edwardii
CTGAAATACTCATTCTTTTCAATGTTAGCCATAGTTTGTTATGATCCACATATAAAAATGCTTTTGCAAGACAATTACACACAAATAGATAGGCTTCTAGCATTCTGTGCTCTCAGCCAAGATACAGAAGAAGTGAAATTCTTCGACTTCCTGAATCTTTCCAGTCATTACTTATATTTTTTTCTGTGTTTTTCTTCCTTTGTATCTTGCTTAAGAGTTTCATTTGCATGAAATAATTTATGAACTATAATGTGTTACATTTAATAATAGTCATTTTGATATACTTTCCTGAGAGATAAAAAAGTTAATAATTTCTATTAACTAATAAACTTATTCCACAATATATTACTTATATGCCTTATTATAACTTCAAAAGCTCTAATAATAAATAAAAGTGAAAATTACATTGCTACTTTGTCAAAGACCAAAACCTAAACTTGGCCTCCTTGTTCTCAATCCTTTGTACAAAAGCAAAATGGTAAAAGCAGAAGCAGGTGTTGACTGTTTCTGACAAGACACCATCTTCAGCCTTGGGAGATGATCAAAATATTTTTTATTTCAGCAAAAGGAGAAACTATTTTTAACATTGCCCATGAAAAGGCAATATTGTCAGTGAATATACTACTTCTGGACTTTAGCATTTTTAGTATTTCTGGGATGTATTGATACTAATTGTATGTTGTTGTTGTTGTTATGTGCCATCGAGTCGCTTGCGACTCATAGCGACCCTATGTACAACAGCCCTAAACCTTGCTCTGTTCTGTGCCAATCTCATTGCCTCTGACACACCCATCCCGATTACCCCAGTCACTGAATCAATCCACCCTCAAAGAGGGCCTTCCCCTCCTGCGCTGTCCCTC
>NW_006399772.1:3075947-3108355 GCF_000299155.1 Elephantulus edwardii
CCTGCACTCTTCCTGGATGATACATTTAACATCCTCCCACAACTCATCTGGTCTTCGCTCATTAGTGTTGAAGGCCTCAAACCTGTTCCTGAGATGATTCTGAAATTCAGGTGTTATGAAATTAAAGTCATATTTTGGCTCCTGTGTATTCGGTTTAATTTTCCTCAGCTTCAGCTTGAACTTGCATGTGAGTAGTTGGTGGTCTGTTCCACAATCTGCTCCTGGCCTAGTTTTCACAGTACTTAAATTTGGCTTTAGCCACACAGGAAAAGACTAATAAATGATTTCAAGTCTGTAGTCAGAGATCTCTCCCAGTTATTGAAGAGTAACGATGTCAGTTTAAGGAGACAGATGTGCCTGATTCAGGCCCTGGTCTTTTGCGTCACATGCTATGCATTTGAGACATTGACAGTGACTAAGGATAACAGAAGAAGAAAAATTAATGCTTTTGAACTTTGTTTTGGGAGAAGAGCGCTGAAGATCCCATGGACTGCCAAAAGAATAAACAGATACGTCTTAGAGAATGTGCAGCCAGAGTGTTCCTTGAAGACAAAATGATGAAGCATAGTCGCACACACTTTTGGTATGTTGCCAGGAGAGATATACCTTGGAGAGGGATATTGTGCTTGGAAAGGTGGAGAGACAGTGAAAGATAGGAAGACCTTCAACCAGGTGGTTGACTACAGCAATGGACGGGCTTGAGGGTGTCAGAGGTTTTGAGGATGGCACAGGATAGGACAAAAGAATGCTCATTGAGTTGCTATGAGTCATACTTGACTCTACAGCACCTAACAACAATAACAAAACATTTCTATTTAGAATTAATAATGTTCTTATATCAAAAAAAGCAAATTGAGCTCTTTTTTAAAAAATCTTGGTATTGGTAAGAATTTTTTAAATAAAAGAGACCTGATAACTTTTGTGCTTAGTTCTGGAAATAGTTTGTTATAAGCCTTAATAAAAAAAAAAAAACAAAACAAAACAAACAAAAAAAAAAACAACAACCATTCACTGGAACCAAAATTGAGGTTTAAAAAATAAATTTACAAAGCATCAAAGTGCAATTTGAGCAATTATGTATTACCTGACCATAGACAATGACAAAGTGTTGTGAATTTATTATACAGTTTATACACAAAAGCATCATTTCCCAAAGCACATTTTAGAATGCTAATATAAAATGGATTCTAAGAACAAATGGATTTGGGACTTAATGGGTTAACAAACATAAAGTTCTTGAATACAGGAAGTCTTAGCAGAGACAAACCTTCTCTCTTGTCTGTGACCTTGAAAATCATCCCTTTTGTATTCCTTGTATTAACTTACAACCCTCATAAACTTTTCAAGGTTGGAAAGGGCAAGTACTTTGTGAAAAGAAAAAAAAAAAATAAAAGCTGGCCCCAGGCAAATCTGTGAAGTAAGCAAAGTCTATTTTTGGCATCTCACCTTCAATATCATCACATTTTCTTTTTACTGCTGACAATTCACTCGGGTTGTCATCCCTCCTCACCACACCAGTACCATTTCCTAAAACCCTTTCCCAGAGATGTTTCAACATGGTCGATTATATCTGTCTAACCCTTCTCTCTCAAAGCTAGTTTCTGCTTAGGTTTCAACACTCTTTGAGTGTACTCTAATTGCGTTGTCCTTTAGAATGAAAGTTACATCTAGAAATTCAATGAACATATGCATTTGTTATATTCTATGCTAGGAAAGGTATATGATTAGAGCAAGAATTGTAGACTCCTGACAAGATAAATTGACACAGTCACTGTAATAAGGAGCTTAGCCGTATCAGAGCTTCTGAAGATGGTTCAGGGTAGGGCAAGATTCAGACCTGCTGTTCATAGGTTCAATGTGTGTCGTAATTGACTTGATGGCATTTAACAACAGTAATATATGTCTTAACTCAAGAAGTAAGGAGTGTTACTTAATGGACAAAGGGCCTTGCTGTCACCCCTCAAATTATATCTCATTGGTTACCTTCTATTTTATATTGACATTAACACTAGGGAAAAAACATGATTTGTCAGAAAGGTAGAGAAACATAATGCCATGTACACAGCTATGCCTTTGAGAATGGAAAGCTGGGGTAAAGATGTGGGTGTTAGTCTTTGTTATGAACTGTATCATTAAGCCTGATTGCAGTATCTCTTGGTTCATTGGAGTTAATATGTGTGCACATATGTGATGATGTTTTAATGAGATGCAGCAGTAGGTTTACATGTAAAGGAATGATCCTTGGTTTAGAACTTTTAAAAAAGGCTTGGTTAATGTGAGCTTAAAATGTGACTTACAAAACTTTAGAACTGATATTGATTCTAAAGATCATCAGACGTAATAAAGGACACTGTTCTTATCTATAGAGTGTAGACAGGACTAACTTAAAGTGGCGCTGGGACTGAAATCTAGCTTGAATCTGAGCTAGACATTTTCTTTCCAGTTCAGAACACTGCTCCTGTGTAATTGTTGTTGTGGTGGTGTGACCTCAAGTTGGAACCAACTCGTAGCTGACCCAAGTTGGAACCAACTCGTAGCTGACCCTTCAGCAGTTTTTCAGAGGTTGTAAATCACGTGGGAGGAGATTGCAGTCCTGAATTGCCCGTACAATGACATGAAAGGGGCTGAAATAGGAATAAATTAGAAATCTCAGCTACCTTTCAGTCAATCAAGAAGGAACAAGGGGTATGGTTCCATAATCTTAAGAAGTAGTGATTTGGCAACTCCATTATTTTACATAAAGCTAAAGTGTGTGGCATGGAAAACTTGGGAAAAGTGTTCAGTCACTTCAGAAATATGGATGCCTCTTCTGTCCTAGAAGACGGCCTGAATGAGTCCACAGTGTTTATACACCACCTTACTTATTCCCTCATCTCTCTTGAGGTCACACTGCCAGGCACATCTACTCCTACACTGCCAGGCACATCTACTCCTACACTGCCATCTAATTGCCCAAAGACCTTTATAAAGCTTTCTAGACACACTTACATTAACAAATTTCACTCATAAAGTAATATTAAAATATACCTCTATCCTGCACTAAATATAATTCTGATATAAAATAATTCATAAAAGATTCATCTATGTGTAATTCATTTAATACATGGTTGATTCTTGTTTTGAGTTTAATAACTATATATGGATTCTAAGTCCAATATTAAAGTAGAAACCCAAACCAAACTTTGACCAGCTCTGTGAGTAAGGCAAAGATGTATCATCTCTCTGTGAATGATATTTCTCAACTGTAAAATGGGAATATTAAATAAATTATAAAGAGTGTGAACAATACTGATCTTAAAAAAAGTTACTTAAAGGTAAATTGTACCATCTAAGTAGCTCTGATGGCCTAGTGGCAAGAAGCTGCACTACAATCCTGAAGGCACAGGGTTCCAGGCCACCACCTGCCCCAGGGCAGAAAGATGGGCAGTCTGAGCCCACGTGACTAACTGCCTCTGAAAACCTACCAGAGGATCGGCTCTGAGTCAGTTCTGACTCTATGATACACAACAACAATAATAACAAGTTGAGTATCAGCAAATACATATTGATCTCTTATTTTATCTATTTCAAAAATTTTAAAATGAAAATTGGACATGACTCATTTTAAAAATAATTTGCTGTTACTATGAATATTGTTTTGCTATATTATCATTATGCATTGTGGGAAACACTTGGGAAGTGAAAAAGCATATATAACATCTATAAAATGTTTCACATGTAATGAAATTTATATTTCAATTTAGCAGTTGATTAAATAATTCATAAAATGTAATATTTAGCAATTATGATCTTTTCTGGATATTTAACTAAGCTTTATTTGTTTGATTTTGCAGGTTTTGCATTTTAGAGATACTAATTATTAATTCAGGAACTCTGGAGGCTTGGTAGTAGGGAGTTACACTGCTAGCCCAAAGCCAGGCAATTCGGATCCAGCAGTTACTCCATGCGGAAAATGTAGAGAAACTCCTATGCAATTTATAGCCTCTGAAAACCTGCTGGAGGGTCAGCTATGAGACATTTCTGACTTGATGGAACATAACATCAAAATTTTTTAATAATAATCCTATCTATTGTTATATATGGACACAAGTTTCTCAAAAGATGGTAGGTTCAGTATCCCTCTTGCTTCATGGATAAATGCTCCAGTATTTATCTTTCCCCCCCTCACTCTCTTTTATTTGTTCATTATTACACACTTCCTCCTCCCTTTCCTCCCCTTCCTACAGTCCACCCCTCAGTGCACCCCTTGTTCCAGACTGTTGTCATATGTATAATGTACAATCATATAATCCTTTCAGACAATTCTTCCCCTTATCTGTTCTAAGAGTTCTTTATTTATCCACTTTCCCCCTTTCCCTCCCTAACACCCCCGTGTCTGTTCTATTTTATGAAAGCAGTGTTATGTTGTATTTATCCTTTTGTGACAGAGATCTTTCACTTAGCATAATGTCCTCAAGACTTGCCCATGTTGTGTAATGTATTACTATTTCATTGATTTTCAGTGTTGTGTAGTATTCCATTGTGTGGATGTACCATAGTTTTGCTAACCATTCATTTATTTATAGCCACTTGAGGTGCTTCTATCTCTGCTATTGTGAATAATGCAGCAACAAACATAGGAGTGCATACAAACGATAAGAAGGAGAACCAATACAAATTATATTGCCAGTCTGTTATTAAGGGTCCCTCTGATAACCTAGTTATAAAGAATTCTAGTGAACAAGGTTAAGGAGTTGCATTGTCAGTTCGAATCCACAAGCAGCTCCACAGAAGAAAGCTAAATGAGCACTCTCCTTTAGTGTAATTTTAAGCCTTTGATAACCTGCTGGAGGGTGAGCTATGAGTCAATTCTGACTTGATGATACCCAACAGCAACAATAACTTTTGTTATGTAAATGGCACAACCTTGCTCACTGAAATGAAGGAGGAGCCATAGCATCTGCAGAAAGTCAAAGACTGCAGTCTTCAATATGGATTGCAGTTCAACACCAGGAAAACAAAGATTCTCACCACTGGGCCAGTTGGTAGCACTATGATAGATGGAGAAGAGATTGAGATTGTTAAAAATGTCAGCTTGCTCGGGTCCACAATTCTCTTGAAACCAGCAGCCAGAAAATAAAAAGATGGCTTGAAGTAGGAAAGTCTTCTGTCAGGGACCTTTTTAGAGTGTTGAGGTATAAAGATATAAGTCTAGAAACTAAGGTGCACCTGATTCAGCCCATGGTCTTTGCAGTTACTTGCTTTGGGGCAAGTGTGTCAAAGAAAGTGAGACTGGCTCAGGACAGGACAGGGTTCAGAGCTGTTATGCATAGGGTTGCAATGAGTTGTAGGCAACTCAGTAGCACCAAACAATAGCTAGAACATTCTCAAATTCCAATATAGGCTGCAGAATTGACCTTAAGGGAGGTCAAGAAAGCCAGGTAAGTGCCAAGTTATCCATTTAGAAAGAAGCAGGAGACAGTTAAGCTGACTCAGGAAACCTGCATTTCTAAGCAGAAAGACACTTGGTGCAAGTTTTGATCGTGATTTACTTCAGATCAGAATATGAGGTTCTGTACTTGGCGATGATTGAATGATTAAACACTTTTTGTCTTTTTTATGTGAAATTACTTTGGCCCATTTTCTTAAGCCCGGAGTTTTTACCGACTCGTTTCACTGATTTCTTATTTCAGGCATAGGCACATTTGACATTAATACCAAACTCATTTAATTGGTCAGTCAGTCAAAAATCACTTGGCTGGTGAGCAGCAAAATGAAATCCAGGGAGGCAGCACGATGGTCAGCAGGGAGAGTGACAAGTTTAAATGGGAGCAGTGAGAGAGGGAGGGAGAGAATGAAGAGAGGCTCCAGGGAAAAGGTGGAAATGAGGGTCCTGGAAGTGATAGTGCTTCAGGTGAAAAACCAAACAAAACTTCAGATGAGAATGTGACACATCTGACGGAACTCAGGGAAAAACTACAGAGCTATAGAAAATGAAGGAATTTTTTTTAAATGAGGAAAGTTTATAAAAAAAGAAAGATGATAACACACTGTTGTTGTTGTTGTGTCAAGTACTATCGAGTCAGAATTGACCCCTAGCTGACTCCAGGAGTTTTTCGGAAGCAGTTTAATTACATGGGAGGAGATCGCCCATCCTTCTCCAGCAGAGCAGCTGATAGATTCGAACCACGTGCCTTCAGGATTGCAGTGCAGTTTCTCACCACTAGACCACCAGAGCTCCCAGATAACGCACTAGTTGGAGTTATATGGAAAAAGAGTTAGAATTATAGAAATAATGATAACTAAAATGGATTATTTCATTATACTGAGAAGAAAAGGAGAAGCAAAGTTGATATGATTTGTGATTAGTAGGATAAAACAAAAAAGAGAGGTGAATTTTAATAAGAGAAATTCAATATATAGTTGCTGTTTGATTGCCTTTGAGTTGAGCATGACTTGTAACGACCCTATGAGCAAAAGGCCTGAAGCCTCAACTATAGATATTTATCGAAGTTCATAGAGTTTCCGGAGGCATGTTGTTCAGGAAGTGGATGCTAATGTCAGGGGGAAACTCTAGAAATAAGAGGATTAAATATGGATTGAAGCTCACAAGGATTCTCACCACTGGGACAATTGGTATAACCATGATAGATGGAGAAGAGATTGAGGTTGTTAACAATTACAGTTTATTTGGCTCCACAATCCGCACTCTGGGCACAAGCAGTCAGGAAACCAAAAGACAAATTGCATTGGGAAAAATCTGCTGTTAGGGATCGCTGCAGAGTACTGAAAAGCAAGAATGTCAGTTTGGAGACTAAGGTGTGCCTAATCTAGGCCATGGTCTTTGCAATTACTTGCTGTGCATCAAAGAGCTGGACAATGACTAAGGATGACAGAAGGAAAATTGATGCCTTCGAGTTATAGTGCTGGAGAAGAGTATTGAACATACCATGACTGCCAAGAGAACAGATAGGTATGTTTTGGAGAGAGTAAAACCATGTCTCACCTTAGAGGCTAGGATTTTGACGCTCCTTCTCACATACTTTGGGTATGTGGCTAGGAGTGACCAGTCCTTGGAGAAGGACATCATGCTCAGAAGGGTGGAGGGACAGCATAGGAGAGGAAGACCCCAGATGAGATAATCTGATACAGTAACTGGGGCAATGAGGGTAGATGTGTCAGAATCAGTGAGACTGGCTCAGAATAGAGAAGAGTTAATAGTTGCTGTACTTAGGGTCACTATATGTTGCAGGCAACTTGATGGCACATAACAACAAAAGGATTAAAATATTTTTGAGAAATACAATGGAAAAATTTACATAAAAACCAATTTAAATGGTGGGCAGTATGAGGGTTAGGAACAGTTATCTTCCCCTGTCCCTTCTTGTAAATATCTATATGCATGTCATTGCCTCAAATGAAGGCCAAAAAAAAAAAAAATTGTGTTTCTAAGCATGATCTCAATTTAAAAGTTTGTGGCAATGTGTTATAAAAAAAAAGAAGTAAAAAACTATATGACCAGTAGGAAGCTCTGGTGACCTTGTAAAAAGGAGTTATGTTGCCAACTCCAGGGCATGTGGTTCAAATCTACTAGCTGCTCCATAGCAAAGAGATGGGCAATCTCCTCCTGTGCGATTTACAGCCTCTGGAATCTCACAAGAGAGTAAGCTAGGAGTTGGTTCTCACTCGATAGCAGATAGCTAATAATAAGATTTTTACTATTATTTTCATTCAATTTTAGGTCTCTTGCACTGAAACTTCATGAATGGATTTTATATCTTTAAAAGAAATACTGGTAACATAATAGTGCTTGGTGCTGATTGAGAAGGACAGCTCTTAATTGAATATGCCTTTTACACGATGAGTTTATACAGGACCAGCACACAGAGATATGGTAAAAACAAACACTGTGATTGTCCTGCGTAGCATCCTTGAAAGATCAGAGACTGACACACCAATGCCTCTAATCAGAAAGGCAGCTGATCCTCCATTTAGTTCTGGCAGCCGGAACCATTAGTGGGACTGGACGAGATGGACAAAAGGTGTTGTTAGTCTCATGCGAATGTGAATTACTAATCCAATCACTTTTCCTTTTCAAAATAGGCATAACTCTAGACGACTTTCAATTGCAAACTACAAATATATTTCAGTTTTCACCCCTGCTTTCACCAGTAGTTTTGTTCCTATGAAAGGATTTGGGGTGCTTTCCTTCCCCTACATTTTCTGGCCTCCTCACACAGTGTGTTCTATTAGCACGTGACAAGGGAGCAGTACGCTGCATAGGGAAAAAAAGCAGTTAATTGCCATTAAAAGCTCGGTTGATGAAATGAACAACGCAGATGTCAGGGTACGTGCACATCTGATTTTCATTTGTGAGAGATGCTCTCATTTCCACCACATTAGTCAGTGATAGCTGCTCAGATGTGCTGGTAGTTAGTTGACGCAGAACATCTGGCTGCACTGTGATTGCTAGGTGACCACATCTTCTGTTGTGACCCACAAGAAAAATGACAGTAACTCAGAGGGCCAGTTCTTGTTCCTTTTATCTTTTCTGGGTAAATTTGAATTGAGTCATAAAAATAAAAAAAGTAGAAAGGGGCAAAAGTGGTCATTAGGTCCCCTGGCCTTCTAGTAGTTAACTCTATTTTCCTTATTGCCCAAGAGGTTTCTAGGTGCTCTTTGAGCATGTACTATTTAAATATGATAATATCTTTATTGTTTGCTAATAGTATAGATTGATAATTTAGTATCGTGTTCCTTACTAATTTCCCATTAAAAATAATTTGGTTCTATTAACTTTCATAAACATCACTGTAGCAAAGACTTGCACATTGTATATAGGATTTTTTCTTCTGTCTCTCTCTTTTTTTGCATGTTCTGAAGACTAAAGACATAAGAAAAGCATGACTCTTTTTCACTCTCCAATATTCAGGAAAGACTCGTTCAGTCCTAAATAAAGTTAGTTGTTGCCTTTCTCTTTAATATGCCTAGAGTTTAACAGCTTCAGTTTGCTTAGCTCCTCAGTCAACACTCTTGGTATCATTAGCCAGGAAATAGACTAATTGTATTGGGAAAGTATACTTTCAGGGAACTCTCCATAGTATTGAAGAGCAACGATGTCAATCTGGAGACTAAGGTGTGCCTGATCCAGCCCATAGTCTTCACGATTATTTGCTATGCATCAGAAAGCTGGACAATGACTAGGTATGATAGGAAAATTGATGCCTTTAAGCTGTGGTGCTGGAAAAAAGTATTAAATATACCATGGATTGCTAGGAGAACAAACAGGTTTGTCCTTCAGAGGATGAACCAGGCTGTACCTTGGAGGCAAGGATTCAGAAGCTTCATCTGACATGCCTTGGGCAGGTTGCAAGGAGAGACCAGTAGTTGGAGAGGGACATCATGCTTGGGAGGGTGGAGGGGCAGCACAAGAGAGAAAGACCCTAGATGAGATGGATTGATTCAGAGACTAGAGTAATGGGGGCAGGTGAGTCAGAGACAATAAGATTGGCACAGGATAGAGCAGGTGTCAGAGCTGTTGTACATAGAATCACTAGGAGTTGCAGGTGACTCGACACATAACAACAACAACAACAACAACATAGTACTAAGGTTATGGGGCACCCAAGAGGATTTTGTGTAAAACTTTGAGCTAGATTGAATGTAGTCAAGGAGTTTAACTGCCGAGACAGAAGAGAAAATTTGTACTTCAGACCTAATCTATACAACTTACATAAATAATCCAGTCTATTCTTATTATAATTAGCTCTTCATTTTTTAAAACACTCAGTGTTTACATTAAATATCACAACTCTGCCTGCTCTAAAGCAGTTGTTTAATTTGTGATTGCTTATGAGAATGATCATTTTAATAAACTAATTTACACACTTTAGGAAAGAGCCAAATCTCACTCTTTCTCTCTCCCTTACTCTCTCTCTCTTTTTTAAAAACATCTATTTTTTATTGGTTTTTCACACAGTAATAAATATACATTTAGTTTCACGTACACCATGCTTTATATGATCTTTCATTTACATTGTATTTCATACAATCCCTAATACGAATTGTACTCCATGTAATCAATTACCGTTGATCTATGTTGTTGTGACCACATCTTCTCAAGTCTTCATCGAATCTTTCCCATTTCTTCACACACACACTCCCCCCCCATCTGCCCACCAAATGACTGCCCCAGCAATTTCCACCCCTGGTCCCTTTCCACCCACTTCCTCCACCTCCTTCCACAACTTCCTTTCCTTTATGGATATTTATACATATCCTACTAGTTACCTTTCTAATTTATACAATAATTGTCTTATGCAGTATTTTTCCTTATGAGACTAAGTTCATTCAGCATATTGCTCTCTAGACTACACAATGTTATATAATATTTTATACAAAATCATTGCTCTGTTGTGCTGTATAGTATTCCATTGTGTGAGTATGCTGCAATTGTTCAATCCATTAATTTATTGATGAGTATTTGGGCTCTTTCCATGTTCTGGATATTGTGATTAGCACTGCTATGAACGTAGTTGTACATATCTTTGTTCATGGTTCAATTCTAATTTTGTTGAGGTATATTCTGAGCAATGGAAAAGCTGGGTCATATGAGATTTTTTAATTTTAGCTTTGTGAGGAAATGCCAAACTGGCTTCCAGAATGATTCTTCCATGCTATGATCCTATCAGTAGTTCCTGAGAGTTCTGATCTCTCCAAATCCCAAACATTTATTGCTTGTTGTCCCGTTAAACTGTCCTGATACTGTGGTAAGATGGTATCTCATTGGTGTTTTGATTTGCATCACTCTGGTTGGTTGTGATTTTGAGCATTTATGTGTGTTTGCCATCCTAATATCTTCCTTTGTGAAAAATCTTGTCACGTCTTTTTTCCATTTTGTTATTGGGTGATCAGCCTTTTACTTGTGGAGGCTCTGTAGGATTCTGTAAACTTTCATTATGGGATGCTTGTCTGAGATGTCATTCCTAAATTGTCCCCACCACCAGTTTATTTTTTTTTTCCAGCCAATTGGAAAAAAGGTTTTGATGCACACAGGGACATGAGTTTTAGATGATCCCATTTGTCAACTTTATTCTTTTCTGGTTGTGCATTTCTGGCTATATTTCCAAGTCTCTTTATGCCATAGCCTAGGTTTTCTAAGTTTGGTCCTATTTTATTTCTTATGCTCCCTTTAGTTTGGGGCTTTTTTTCTATATCTCTGATCCACCTTGAGTTGATTTTAGCGTGTAGTGTGTGATGTTTATCTTGTTTCAGTTTTCTGCAAGTACATATCCTGTTTTACCATTTGTTAAAGATCTTGTCATATTTGCTGTACAGAGGTAACTCCTGGTTTCTGTGATGCTAAAAACTGTAACACTGATGTATCAAATGTGATAATGGTTACTCATGGTGGACAGTGTTTGGTGAAGCTTCCTGATTAAAGCAAGCTTGGAAGCAGGAGTGAAATCCACTTCTGAAATGGCTTGCCTCCAGAAACTTTATGAATATGGAGAAACAACAAAAGTTATAGAAGTGTTCATGTCTTTTGTTGATAGGGTCGCTATGAGTCATCTACGACTCGATGGCACCTAACAACAACAGGTCAAATATCAATTGGCTGTAAAAAGAAAACTATAGACCAATATCGCTCATGAATATGGATAAAAAAATTCTTAACAAAATGTTGGCCAATAGAATCCACTGGGTTTCATAGCAGGTATGCGAAGATGGCTCAATATAAGACAAGCAATCAGTATAATTCATCACATTAACAAAGCAAAAAATAAGAACCATATAATTCTATCAATTTATGCAGAAAAGGCCTTTGACAAAATCCAACACCTCTTCCCGATTAAAACACTGGATAAAATAGAAGGGAATTTCCTCAACATACTAAAAAGTGTAACTACAAAATAAAGACTCAGTATCATTCTCAATGGAGAAAGACTAAACGCATTCCTCTTGAGAACAGAGACCAGACAAGGATGCTCACTAGCACCACTCCTATTCAATATTGCATTGGAAGTACTTGCTATGATACTAAGACATAAGAAGTAAATAAGAGAGATCCAAACTGACAAAGAGGTATGCAGACAATATGATAATATATACAGAAAAACCCATAGACTTAAAAAAAAAATGTTAAGGCTAATAGACCAGTTTAGTAGAATGGCAGGATGCAAGATCAGGAAACTAAGAAAGCAATACCTTTTATTTTCTTTTTTTAGCAATATCATTTATGATAGCCAACCACAAGATGAACAAGATCAGATACTTGGGAATAAACCTCACTAGAGATGTCAAAGACTTTTATAAGGAAAAGTACAAAACACTACTACACGGAACAATAAGGGCACTAACTAAATGGAAAAATAATCCTTCTTCATGAAGAGAAGACTTCACAGTGAAAATGACAATTATATCAAAAGCAATATACATGTTCAATACAATTCCAATATAGGTACCAAACTCATTTTCCAAAGAGATAGAAAAGACAATCAACAGGTTTATTTGGAAAAGAAAGAGACCCTGAAAAAGCAAAGCTCTTCTAAAAAATAAAAATGAGGTGAGAGGCATAGCACGCTCTGATTCCAAAACCTTCTACACAGCCGTAGTAACCGAAAGCATGGTGTTGGTACAATGACCGACACACATAGACAAATGTTTTTCTCTCTCTTACTAACAATGATTTAGATCCGGCCCATCTGTGACCATTCAGCGGATTTCCAAGGCTGTAAATAAATCACATGAGAGGAGACTTACCTTTCATCCTGAACTGCTGGTGGATTCAGACCACAAAAACAAACAAACAACCCCCCCAAAAAAAATACCCCAACTTTTGTTTTAGGAGTGAAACTTCCCACACCAACATTAGTTTGTAGGCTGTAGCTCCCTGATAGAACACAGATGATCATTGTCTTTGAGCTATTTCAACTTATACTCTAGCATGTTTCAGAAGCTTTAATCACAGGGGAGGAAACCACAAATCTTTCTCTTGCGGAGAAGCTGATGGATTTGAACCACCAGAGAAACAGAACCTCTGAGTTAGCAGGGCAACACTCTATAAACTGTGCCATCAGTGTGAGGGTTGTTTTTTTTTTTTTAAGTTTGGTTGTTGTTGTTTTTTAAAGATAATTTTATTTATTTATTTATTCTTTTTATGTGTGTACCATCAAATTGGATCTGACTGGTACAGGAGGCGATAGTTCCTCCTTCTTCAGCAGAGCATCTGGTGGATTTGAACCGCGCACCTCTGGGATTGCAGTGCAGTTTCCTACCACTAGGCCACCAGAGCTCGCCCAGTGTGAGGTATTTTTAAAAACAAAAACACAAACATAAAAAAAAGAAACTTCTGAAAAAGGGAAAAAAGATGTCTGTTTGTCTTACATTTGTAGAACTTTAGGTGGATGAGAAATACTAATAGCTTTTAAGCTTTATGCAACAAAATGGCATGACCAGAATGAATCACCCACAATTTTTAAATTCTGATATTAAAAAAAATAGCTATAAGAGGTGATAAAAACATTTGAAACCTCATCTTGTCAGGAAGAAAAGGATACATGAGTTGTAGGAGGTCCTTTCAAATTCCCTACCTGAGCACCATTTAAGAAATGACCTTTCTCAGACAGAATAAGCATGCTAAGTAGAACACTAGGTTCTGAAAAGATAATTTTCCACCTGATCAATTAAGAACTGAGTCTTATTTTTGATCACTCCTTTGAGCCTTTTTCTGCGTCCTCTCCTCGCTCAGATAACTCCTGGGGTGTCAGCAGACCAAGAAACAGCCAAATTTCAGTGCCCTAAGAATACCTCTGCCTGCTGTTAAGAAAAGCTTTGACGCTGTAAGCATTTTATTACTCTGTGAAAAACTATGATCTACACACATGCATATAATAAAATTCTCTAATGTATTAGTCATACTCAGGAACAGATGCATAATTTATGGTGCAAGATAAAAATATAGGACTCTTTGTTTTAAGTGGGATGGTGGAGGAGATGCCATCAAAGACACTAAATTATAAGCATTTTCTTTTCTTCTGAAGTCTCTGGTCATGGTGGTTTTTATTTGTTATTTAATGTCATTCTAATAAAATAAAAGTTAAAATTTTATGTTATTAGGGTGAAATTCTCTTTCATCTTTGTATAATAACAATTTTGAGGGCAACTATGGAGACATTTAAGTCCTATGCAAAGTCACTGAAATGAGGCAATCTGTTAAAATATGAGGATGTCTGGTGGCTTAGTCTGTAATATGTTGTGCTGCTAACATCAAGGATGCATTGCATGTTTCTGGGCTGGACAGGATCCTCCCATTACGATTTACATCCTTGGGTACCTGACGAGTTGGAAATGTTTTTTGGGGAGTTAATACATGCAGTTGTATTTTATTCATACGAGAACTGAGGTCTTCTAAAGAAAAAGGATATCCATTTAAATATTGTGCTCAATTCTTTTGTTTCCTGTATATCTGAAAATTGGACAATGATTAAAGAAGACAGAAACAGTGATGTCTTTGAATTGTGGTGTTATCCTGGAGTATTGAATATATCAAAACAACAAACAAGTCTACCTTGAAGGAAGCACAACCCGACTGCCCCTTAAAGGCAAGGATGGTAAAATTTTATCTCACTTCGGGCATATTTTCTTTCAGAAGGAACTAGTTTTTGGCGACAGACATCATGTTGGGAAAGGACATCATGTTTGGCTAGCCAAAGAGGAAGACCCTCAAAAATATAGACTGACACAGTCAAAACCACAAGGAGCTTGAATGTGACTGAGATTATGAGGTCATCCTCCTAGTGTAGGCTAGGGCAAGGTTCCAATCTGTTGTTCTAGGGTCACCATGAGTCATAGTCAACCCAACAGTACCTAACCACAAGGACAGAACAGTAGAAACCTCTTAATACTAACTCAGCTGGTTTTAGTTCTCTTCTTGATTCATATGCCTTCTAACAATACTGTGCCTTCAACAACTGATGAGTATGTCAGTAGTCATAACTGGTCCCGGTACACCTGATAACATTGATAAATTTTGAAAAAATATTCTCTCTGCCTTCAAGTACTGATGCATCTTGCCAGAAACTGTGATGCAAGACGTATTTGTTTCTCTAATATTCATAGAGAAAACATCAGTCTGTATACATTACAGTGTCAAGCCTTAAACACCTCTAGTTTGTGCTCTGTTGATATTGCCCATGTTAATATTAATGTTCCAGAGACTGAATCATGAGACTTAATAAAATATCACTGCCTTAGAGTTCAAGTACCTTTCTCACTTTTCTAGGCAACCCTTGACACTATCTTACTAGCATCCCAAAGACTAATTAGATTAGAACTGGATACGAAAGAATGGCTAGAGAACATGTATATGCTGGTTTTACATTCACTGAACTGCTCATCTTGTCTCATGTATGTGGAAGCAAAGTTTTGTGGACATTACAAAAATCAATCAGATAAAAATCTTCACCTTAAAAAGAAGATCTAGGGGTAGGAAGAATTCATCTGTAGAAATGAAAATATCCTAGAACATGGAAAATACAGTAAGAAAAAAATATGCAAGGGAGTTTGAAAAATTAAATGCCTTCTTTATAGGAAATTTAAAATATTATCTGAAACACTGTGATTAAAGAAAACCAATTATGTGAATTAAATAGTTCATTAAGTTAAAAATAAACATAATAGGGAGCTCCAGTGGCCTAGTGGCAAGAAACTGTGCTGCAATTCCGAAGGTATGAGGTTCAAATACACCCTATGCTCCACTGGAGAAGGAGGGCTACTCTCCTCTAGCGCCAGTCTGATCCAATTTGACAGTACATGGTGGGTATTGAGGGGAGGGAGAATAAATAAAAAGAAACATAATACCAACCCTAGTTGGTAATAATAAGTGAGCTTTGGTGACCTAATTTGGAAGGAAGAGTGGCATACACTTCCTAAAAAACATGCCTCTGGAAACTCTATGAACTTTGATAAATGACGATAGTTATAGAAAGGCTGCAGGCATTTTGTTCATAGGGTCGCTATGAGTCATGCTCAACACGATGGCAGTCAACAACACCGTGACCCAATGGTTAAGGAGTTGTGCTGCCAACCCAAGCACAGGAGGTGATTGTAATCGATCAGTTGCTCTGTGAGAGAAAGATGCACAGTTTCCTGTAATTTTTTTTATTAATTTCAATGAACACTTACAGAGATTTTGGATTTCCATTCATTCACTGTTGCACTTTTCTCCCCACCCACCCCATCCCCAGTTCGCTCTTCTCCCTGAAAAGAAAAAGAAAAACTCCTTCATTGGTACACAATCCCCCCCGCTTCCTCCCACCCGACCCTGTGTATACTCCACTCTGCAACCCTCATTCCAAACTCTTATGATAATCATAATGTCCTAAAATATATTACTTTTAAACTGTTCTCTCCCTCATTCTTCAATGCAGTATCCATAATTTATCCAGTTTTTCTCAGTCTTACCCCTACCCCAATGCCAGCCTCATCCTACAATGGCACCATACAGTATTTGTCCTTTTGTGACTGAGATATTTCACTCAGCATAATGTCTTCCAGGGTCACCCATTTTGAATTATATTGCATGAGTTCCTTGTTTTTCAATGCGGCATAGTATTCCATTTTGTGAATATACCCCAGTTTCTCTATCCATTCATTTGTTGATGGACACTTGGGTTGTTTCCAACTCCTTGCTATTGTGAACAAAGCCACAATAAACATGGGTGTGCATATATCTGCTTGGATGTTGGTTATGGTCTCTTTAGGGTATATTCCCAGTAGTGAAATTGCTGGGTCAAATGGTATCTCTATTTGCAACTTTTTGAGAAAGCGCCACAATACTTTCCACAGTGGTTGCACCATTTAACACTCCCACCAACAGTGAATAAGGGTTCCAGTCTCCACAACCTCACCAGCATTTGTTGCTTGCTGTTCTGTTAAATTTTGCTAGTCTTACTGGGGTGAAATTATATCATAGTTGTTTTGATTTGCATCTCTCTTAGAGCTAGGGATTTTGAACATTTTTTCATGTGCTTGTTGGCCATCTGAATCTCTTCTTTGGTGAAGTTCATATCCTGTGCCCATTTTTCTATTGGATTATTTACCTTTATTTTGTTGTGGTGCTCAAGTATTTTATAAATTCTAGACTTAAGTCCCTAATCTGACATGTTATTACCAAACACTTTTTCCCAGTCTGTGGCTTCCCTTTTTACCCTGTTGGAGAAGTTTTGAATGTGCATAGGGATTTGATTCTTAGAAGGTCCCATTCATCGATTTTATCTTCTCCTGGTTGTAGATTTTTTAGGATACTTGGAAGATTGTTTATGTTGTGGCTTAGGACTACCAAAGTTCTTCCGAGCTTTTCTTTAATGAAGTTTATAGTCCTTGGTTTTAGTCCTAGGTCCATGATCCACCTTGAGTTGGTTTTTCCTTCTGTGAATTTTACAGTCTCTGAAAATCCACTGGTGGGTCAGCTGTTCGTTGGCTCCAAATCAACAGCACGTAACAACAAGTATAAAACCAGTGCTGGAAACAATGGCAGGAACACAAACAGATACTTATAATCATTGCACCATTTTTCACAATAGCCAAAACACAGGAAAAATAAAAATCCCTTAATAGAATAATAAATGATGAAAATGTGATATATCCATAGAGCGGGATATTATAGAGTCAGAGAGAGAACTAAAGTTCTGATGAACATGGATAAACTAAAAAAAAATAAGCTAACTGGAATGTTAGTCACAAAAGAACAAAGATGATATGATTTATATTAATTAAGAAAATATTTTTAAAAGCCCAAAATTATAATTACAACATTGAAATCCCACAAACTGAATAAAAAAAAGTCTTGGTGGGTAAGTACTTGAGGGGCTTGCCTTTTGAAAAAAAAAAAACCCTTCCCATTTTGATTGGGAGTTTTGACCAGAAGACCCAGAGAATGTAAGTACTATTTTCAGATTCATACCAGTAAATGTAAAATCAGAATTGACTCTGCTGACCTTCCAACAGGTTTTTGGAGGCTGTAAGTCACATGAGAGGAGAGTGCTCCACACTCCGACCCACAGAGATGCTGCTGGATGTGGATCACCAGAGAGCCTCTGCTGTGGGGTTAGCAGTGCAACCCCCTACGGACTACGTAACTAGAGATCCCTCATACCAGGAAAAGGCTCCTCAAAGACAATTTTAGGAGCCCTTATATAACCCGCCCCTGTTGATAATGACTGGGTAAGGGGTGTTTGTATTGTACATTCATGTTAAAAAGAACTCTAGGACTCAAACAATATATTACATATCATGGTCAAGTCAGGGCTTCCGACTGGCTCATTCCAGGGCCATTTCCTGCTGAGAAATTGTATTTCCACCCCGGATAACCAGAATCAAAATCTATACTTTGACAAGGCCCCTAGAAGGTCTCTATGTATATATGAAAATTTCCTGGGCATTGCAATAAGAAAGTCTGCTGTTAGGGACCTTTAGAAAGTTCTGAAGAGCAACGATGTCTCTGTGGAGACTAAGGTGTGTCTCTGATACAGGCCATGGTCTTTGCAATCACTTGTTATGCATCAGAGAGTTGGACAATGACTAGGGAGGATAGAAGGAGAATTGATGCCTTTGAGCTGTGGTGCTGGAGAAGAGTATTGAATGTACCATGGACTGCTAGGAAAACAGATTCATCCTAGAGAGGGTTAAATCGGCGGCTCCTTGGAGGCAAGGATTCTGAGGCTTCGTCTGACATACTTTGGACATGTTGTAAGGAGGGACAAGTACTTGGAGAGGGACATCATGCTTGGGAGGGTGGAGGGACAGCGCAGGAGGGGAAGACCCTCTATGAGGTGGATTGATTCAGTGACTGGGGTAATCGGGATGGGTGTATCATAGACAGTGCAATTGGCACAGGACAGAGCAGGGTTTAGGGTTGTTGTACATAGGGTCGCTATGAGTCGCGATCGACTCAATGGCACATAATGACAACAACAGAATCTAAAGGAATCACATGGGGAGCTTGTAAAAATGTACATTCTAATTCCTATCCCTGGGTTGAGGGGACTCTGGTAGTCTAGTGGGTTAGGAGTTGTGCCCAGCAAGGGCACATAACAACATCTCTGCGATGCAGATACAAATCCTCAGCTGAGGATCTGCCAGAATGAACTAGTTAGAAGTTCTAGGTTGCTAGGATTTGGATCTGCATGCAAGGATGATTGAATATTTATATTTTTATTTCTTCTTCAGTTTCCTTATCTTGGTGAAATATTCTGCTATATATTTATTTACCTGGTAAGCATCCTCAAATTATCTTTCAAATTATTTTATTCATTTATATATCTCATCAAAATTTAAAAAAGGTTTTTTGGAAAAATTGTTGTGTTTGAAGTTTGTGTGGGAAAAGAGAAGTACAAGAGTTGTCAGGATAATATGAAAAAGGAAAATTAGCAATTGTATCATGCCTGTGCATCTTCATCAAGGAAAGAATCAAGTACCTTATTAGTCACAGTTTAACCTATAAAAACAAGGTTAGAAACAGTCTATAATAACAAAGTTAGAAGCCATCTAAATGTCCATAAAGGAACATTGGCTAGCTGCATTTTATCACATGTATCTACAGTGTGTAAATGATGGGATGTTATAATCAGCAACTTACAAAGGCGTTCTCTATGGTGTTACTCTTGTTGTTATGTGCCATTGAGTCAGAACCAACTCATAACTGACCCTCCAGTGGGTTTTCAGGGCTGAACGTTTCATTTGTCCAGGAGATTGCCCACCTTTCTCTGGCAGAGCTGTTGGTGGATTCAGACCACATGCCCTTGGGTATTGGGTAGCCAACACAAATCCTTACCAGTAGGGAAATAGTCAAGTTAAAGGACCCATTATTTTAGACAGTATATACTTATAAGAAAAAGTAGAAATTGCTATCAGCATATCACTTTTTAGAGAAATGCAAACTTTAAGACTTCCCCTTAATGAAATAGAATCAGAAAATTAAATTTAATTATTTTATTAGAGTTAATATAATATTGCGTCTATATGAAACTTTTATAACTAAGTTATATAATTTTTAAAACATTATAATGTTTTATTCATTATGCTGAAAAGTCAAAGAGGGCAGATGAAATCAGCTCTTTTAAAATACATCCTCCACCAATGATCCATATCTCACTCTCATTTATGCCACCAATTACCCATAAGTAGAGATGTAAGTTTTCCTTCTAGTACTTGACTTACATCCTAATTATATCACTTTCAAATATTAGCATTTGTTTTAGGAGAAACTTTTTGCTTCCTTAAAGCAAATATACTCTCAAGCCTTTAAAACAATTGTAGTAATTTTTGTCAGAGTATCATATCTTGAAATAGCCTGATATTTACTGGTGATATGAACAAAATACCCCAAAGATTTGCTGAACTGCATTTTAAATAACATTTTTTAGTGATTCTGCTATCAAATATTCATAGCTTTTACACAACTATATTAGAGGATTATACACATGGTCCAAAATGAGACTTTGAGCTTTCCTCTGAGTCATTTGGACAATAAATTGCAAATTTGATGTAATTGTGTGTTTATTTTTGGCTTTGTGTGTGCATGCATATGTGTGTATGTGTGTTCACTTACTATTAATATTGATTTTAATATATGAGAAAACACACCTCACAAAGTAAAATTGTGTTAACTTGGATTTGACACTTATGCAAAAAGGCTGCTTGCAGAAAGTGAAGAAATCTTGAAGCACTTACTGAAGACTATGTAAGACAACAACCTTCAATGTGAGTTTCATCTCAACATTAGGAAAACAAAAGTCCCCACCACTTGACTAATAGACAACTTCAGTCAGATGGAGAAAACATTGAAATTATCAACAATTTCATTTTGTCTGGATCCACAGTCATCACCCACGGTAGTGGCAGTCAAGAAATCAAATGATGGAACATAAATGTACATGCATGAAGCACAATGTATCTGAATGATAAAAATATTTATTAAAAAAAGTAAAAAGATGTGTTGCTTTGGAAAAATCTACTATCAAGAACCTTTCCAAAGTGCTAAAGAGCAAGGATGTCTATTGAAAGACAGTTTAAGTGAACCTTATGCAAACCATGGTATGTTCAGTTATTTCCTATGCATCTGAAAGTTGGACACTGAATGAGAGAAAAAGAATCAATGCCTTTGGTTTGTTGTGTTAGAGAAAATTATTGGATATAACATCAGCTTCCAAAAGAACAAATCTGTCTTGCAGGAAGTATAACTAGAGAGCTCATTAGAGACTAGGATGTTGCCATTTGCTCTTTCATATTTTGAGCATAATGTTTGTAGAAGTCAGTCCTTGGTGGGGGGAAAAGTATTGCTGGGAATGTTAGAGAGTTAGTGGAAGAGAAGAAAACAAGACTCTCAGTGAGATAGACTGACACAGTTACTACAACATTGGACTTGAGTGTGATGGAAATGACGATAATGACACAGGATAGGACAAGGTTCAAATCTGTTATTCATAGTCTTAGTCTACATGGTGGCACCTAACAATAACAACAATATATTTTAAATTAGAAAAGTTGTACTATTTTAAGTTATAGGCTAATAAATAAGTAGCCATTTGTGGGTATCGATTTATGTGTAATCATCTTAATTCCATCACTATTGACCTTCAAGTAGTATTCCTAATTCCCTACTGGCTTATATAGATTTCTTCTTTACATCAAAGAAAAACACATAATGCTGGTCAGGCTTATCTTTTGAAATACCTGGGCATGATTTAGTTGGATGGATATTTCTCTTTGTATACATTTGACTATTTATCAAAATTTATGCTTTGCTAAAGGCAAACTAATTTTCTAGCAAGTGGAATGAATTGGCCAAATGAAGTGATTCATCCCTTGATTTACTGCTTTATTTAACAAACACTGCTGAATTTACTATGTAATAAACATGATGTTGGCTATAAAAATGCCTGTCATGTGGCAACTACCTTCTATGTGTTTTAAATATAAAGAAATTTGGAGCAAATCCTAGTATATATGAAGCATTATTGGCGATGAGTTAACAATTCTTTAAATGAATGATTAGGTATAGTTATATACATATATATATGTGTGTGACTACAATCTGAAGCAAGAGGTGCATTGCAAAGTGGACTGGGAGAGGGAAGAAAATATGCAAAACTAAATTAACTAAAAAGATAAAAAGTTTCCTTAATAAAAATATTTAGTTATATTTTTCAAATAACCATTAATGTCAAGTTAATCTAAATCATAGCAACAAACAGAAACTCATTGCCTTCAGGTTGGAATCAACTCACATGTGATTTTCCAGTGGGTTTTCTGAGGTTGTAGATCCCACTGTAGGAGATTGCCAGTCTTTGTCCAGAAGAGCTGGTGGTGACTTTGAACCTCTAGAAAGGTGCCACCTTTGGGTTACCAGCACCTATATATTTCATCACCAGAGCTGTTTGCTGAAGCTGTAAGAATCTGTGGGAGGAAACTGCCATGTTGCCTTCTTGCAACCAGTGGATTTGAACTGCTGTCTATTTGGTTAGCAGTGAAACTCATAACTCACTATGCCACCAGTGTTCCCCTCTTTTTTTAAATGTAAGTCCCTTTTCCAGCTGACTGTCTTTCATTGGAGTAACTCATTGCCCTGAGAAGAAATCATTGGACTTTTGATTGTATTTTTTTTCTTCTGGTTCTTTCTATTTCAAAAAAGTGTGAGATGTCTCCTTAACAATTTAACTATTTATCTACAGCATCAATTTTTAGAACATTATACTCCAGAAAAAATAACAATGTCCTCTCTGGTTATGTATTTCTAGATTTAGGACTCTGTGTGGTACTAGCCAGGTCATGTTGAACTGAGACTTTGCAGGCTCTCTCTTTCTTTCCATAATTTCGAGTTTTGTGTTTTGGTTATGATCCTCTCTGATCTTTTATCTGATCACTGATGGATTCAATCTGAATATCTCTGAATATATTCTTTCACCTCTTTCCTAGATCTTGAGTCCATGTATCATCAATGTTGAAGGAGGTTGATTGTTTGCACTAATTGTCAGGGATTTCCTTATTATGTGTAGTGATCTAAGTTTGCCTCATCTCATTGTGATAAAGAAGTCACATAACTTTTCATGAGCTAGTAAAAGTAAACAGGAGTACAATAGCAAGAGCTATTTAGCAGGAGCAATAATTCACTAGCATTATAGGACTTACAGAATCTGATTTTCATAAAGACATATTCAACAACCTGAAGGAGTGTTCTGAAGCTTGGTCCATATTCAGACTACTTAAAAATAGTAGGTCCATTTGGCAGTTAATTTTGTCTAAGGATGTATTCTTCAGCACAGGAATTTTTAGAAGAAATCATCAGTGATTTCCTTATCCCCTGCTCCTGCACCTTCTCATCTTGGACCCTCATGTATATTTTACTAGTTATCCTTCTATTTTTTACAATTATGGTCTTATACGATATTTGTCCTTATGAGACTGAGTTAGTTCAGTCAGCCTAATGCTCTTCCAATTTCTGAATAGAGAGTGGAAAGAAATGAGAAATATCCAGTGGGGACCTGAAAAGATGGGATAATGGTAGGCATGGTCCAGTGGTGATTAATTTTATAAACACAATATATGGTAAAGATTGTATGAAACAATGTCAATGAAGGAGAGTGTGGGGAAAGTCTGCATTAAAACAAACCAAAAAAACCCAAAACCCAACCCCAAAACAATAAAAAGCTCATCAGTGAGTTTAAAGAAAGGCAGAGCTGCATGCAGAAGAGGGAAGCAACATGCTTACAAAAAAAAAAGGCAAGCAAGAGAGTTGGGCAATGACTAAGGAGGATAGAAGGAGAATTGATGCCTGAGCTGCAGTGTTGGAGAAGAGTATTGAATATACCCTAGACTGCTGAGAGAACAAACAGGTTCATCCTGGAGAGGGTTAAAACAGGCTGCTCCTTGGAGGCAAGGATTCTAAAGCTTTGTCTGACATACTTTGGACATGTTGCAAGGAGAGACCAGTCCTTGGAGAAGGATATCATGCTTGGGAGGGTGGAGGGACAGAGCAGGAGAGGAAGACCCTCTATGAGGCGGATTGATTCAGTGACTGGGGTAATCGGGATGGGTGTGTCAGGGGCAGTGCGATTGGCACAGGATAGAGCAGGGTTTAGGGCTGTTGTACGTAGGGTCTCTGAGTAGCAAGAGACTCAACGGCACGTAACAAATCAAGAACACTAAGAAGTTACTGACTTTTTCCATGTGTTTTAAGATTACGTTAGCTGTGTTTCTTAGTGCTGCTGTAAACAAAAAACAAACAAAAAACAAAACAAAAACAATAAAAACCACAGATGGGTGGCTTTAAAGAGTAAGAATTTCTTTTTTCACAGGCTAGGAGGCTAAATTCCAAGTCCAGGATTGCTGTAGGAGGAGGTCCTTCCCTTGTGGATGATCCTAGGAGTGTGGGCTTCTGATACTTCTTTGTGTGTCTATCTCTTGGTCAGTGTTAGGTTTGTTTTTGTTTTTGTTTTTTGGTTTGGGGGGGTTTTTTTTATGTAGCTCAGAAGTGATTTGGTTTAGGCCCATCATAAACAAGTATGACCTCAGTGTTGTTGATTGCCTTCGAGTTGAGCACAACTCATAGAAACCCTATGAACAAAAGGCCTGAAGTCCCTCTACAACTATCGACATTTATCAAAGTCATAGGGTTTCCAGAGCCATGTTGTTTAGGGAGTGGATGCCGCACCTGTTTCATTAGCAACACTGAAAGAAGACACTTTGTCCAAACAAGGATCCATAGATACTGGGGTCAGAAGTTCAACATAGATTTTGAGGGGATGAAATTCAGTCCGTAACACTGGTTATAAAGAAACAATGATGGAACTTAAGTCAATGCTAATACTAACAAAATTAAAAGCTCTAAGAAGTCAGAGACCTTCTAACACTTGTAAGGGAGCTCTGGTGGTACACGTAGTTACACTTTGGGGAAAGTTGTGCTGTGGACCCAAAGGCTTTGGCTATTCAGTGATTTGAATCCACCAGTTGTTCCGTGGAAAAGAGATGGGCACTATCTTTCCATTGGTATTTATAGCCTCAGAATCCCGGTGTAATGTTACTATGCTGTGGCACTGACCCCATGTCAGTCAGTGTTGAATATAACACAGAGAAATAGATGTTGGCAATGTGTAAAGAAGTGCTACACTGTTTTTCATATGGGAAACCTTTGTATGTTAACTATCATAATTATAATAATTTTAAAATCTTCTATACAGCACCTGTTCTTCTGCTGGTTACACAGATAAAGCTCAGCAAAATAATTTTAAGATCTCTTGATCCTTTTCTTAGAAATGAAGAGCAATCCTTTCACCAATGTTGTTATTATGTGCCGGCATAGAGACCCAATGAACAATAGATCTAAACTCTGTGCTACCTTGAGTCAATCTCTCTGAGAAACCTCCCCCCATTACTGTATCAAACAATCCATCTCATTGAGAGTCTTCTTTCCTATTACGATAACAGAACTAAAATACTAATGAAGGGCTTTTTCTATTTTCATCTCTCGTTATCTACAGAGGGCAGCAAAGAGCTTCAATTCAAACACCAGCAGGTTGGCTCACAGCTTTTCAGAACTGCTTTCTGATTTGAAGCACTGTAAAACATGTCAAAATCAAGGTTCAATTTGTTAAACTTCCATGATTGTTGTCTGGCGTATGTGGAAGAGAGCAGAGTCCACCGGTTGATTGTAGTCAAGGAAAGGCACATTCGGTGTGTCAATCAGTTTATTAACACTGCCCCAGATCTTGATACTAGCAAAGATTGTTTCGCTAAAATATTACTAAAAATAATACTCTGGTTCTCATTAATATGGCTATTATTATTAAATTAATAATTATTAAATGAAATTAGGATCTAATAAACATGAATAAGTAATTTAGAATATTCTGTAATATTTTAATGTGAATTGAATTTTAGGTCTTTTCCCATAAATGTATCTGTATCTCCAACTCAGGACTATTTTTAAATTTTTGTGACATCATAAATAAGGAGCTGTGATGGCAGTGCTTAGCTGTTAACCTCAAAAGGTTAGCAGTTCAAACTCCTTCAGCAGATCCTTGGCATTCTGTCCCTTATAAAATTCAATAGGGAGTTCTGCTCTATCACATGCGTCATTGTGTGGCAAAATGGACTTAATAGCCCCTCCCAACAGAAATAACATGGTATTATAAAGTCCAAAATATATCCAAGAGCCCATCTGTGTCCAGAACAGTAATTTATTGTCACAGATGGGTTTCATTTTCTGGGTTGGAGATTAGCATGTTGGATGTTTATTGAAATACTCCATAGTTACACTTTTGAAGTGGAGGGAACAAGGGACCGAAAGAAAAGTCAGGTTGTAATTCAAGAGCAAGCCTAAAAGGCATTCAGGGCATATTACTTACTTTTAATTGTCCACACTATTCAGGCCTAGGGTTGAGGCTTTTATGCTCCCAACTGGTCAGTACGTGAATATAGGTATGTTGTCATCATCGTTGTTGTTGATGATAAGTGCTGATGAGTCATAGTGACTCTGTGAAAAGTCCTGAACACTTGTGTAACTTTCATCATTTCTCCAAGTTCACAGAGTTTCTGGAGGCAAGCTATTTCGGAAGTAGACACCACTCCTGCTTCCAAGCTTTTTTTAATTGGGAAGCTCCACCAAACACTGTCCACCATGGGTAACGATTATTGCATTTGACACATCAGTGTCCCACTGTTTAACAGCAACTATGAGTTAACTCTGTACAGCAAATGGACAGACCAGTACTATATCACTTAGAAGAGTGTTTGACCAAGAACAATTAAAACCATGCCTGAGGGCCACAAATTAAGATCATCTACCTTTGGCTTGGTAGCATAACTTTCTATCCACTAGGCCATCAGAGCTCTCCCATTGTTGTTGTTGTTGTTGTTGTTGTTAAGCACTGTTGAGGTGGAGACATCTCATAGAGACGCTATGAACAAATGACCCTAACACTTGTATAACTTTCCTCATTTCTCCGAGTTCATAGAGTTTCTGGAGACAAGCCATTTCAGGAGTGTCACTCCTGCTTCCAAGCTTGTTTTAATCAGGGAGCTCCACCAAGCACTGTCCACCATGGGTAACCATTATTGCATTTGAGACATCACTGTCACAGTGTTTAGCATCACAGCAACCACAAGTTGACTTTGTACAGCAAATGGACAGACCAGCACTATACCACTTTGCCTTTCAAGATCATTTTTCTAGCAGTATTTGAATGTGGATGACTGACCATACGGATGGGTGGGACTGTGAGAATGGAATGTGTTGGCTTATCCACAAATGGATTGACTATCTACCATTCCACAAAGGGACTGGCCTGTCTCAACATCTACAAGAGGAGGGGCTAGTCTCATCAATAAATTGAAGAGCTTTAGCTGCAGCGATGGGATCATCCCGCATCAGAGGAGAAGAGAGAGACCTCCTCCACCCACGTGAAAAGAAGCAGGAAAATTAGGACATGCTCGGAGAGAGCAGAAGCCGCAGTAGTCAAACTGGATGGAGACGTGACCTGAGATGAGGTCTTGTTGGCGGGGGTTGAGGAGTGGGGGAGAGCTGATACTGGCAGGACTAAGAACTCTGTGAACAATTGATAACGGAAAGCTAATATTGGCAAGACTGAGAATTCGGGAACACTGGCCTGGAGTAATGAGACTAAAAGCAGAGGTGCCTGCATTCACATGTTTTTGCTAGCTATCTTGACAATGTTGTTTTGTATACCATAGAGTCAGAATTGGCCCATAGCTGACTTTCTAGCGGGTTTTTAGAGGCAGTTACTTGCAATGGAGGAGACTGCTCATTCTTCTCACGTGGAACATATAATATTGTGGTCTTAATCAGGATTATAACTTTTTTTACTTCCTCCAATACGGTTTTGTTGTGGTCTGTGAATTAACATGTCAGATTTTGGACCCAGAAAAGCAATAAGATTGGTGTTGAGATGAGTACAAGGATACATGGGGCAGGAGGGCATGTCTGATCCCATGGGAATTGGTTTTGTGTTATTGATGCTGTGAATGGAATAGTTCCCCTTTGTGAAGCTGATAAAGGTCAGACATGACCATCCCCATGTGGTCCTTGCTCTTTTTACATTAAGCCTCCCTGTAAAGATACCTTAGTTGAAGGTGCTTAGATCATCTTTGTTGTTGTTGTTGTTATGTGCCATCAAGTCGTTTGTGACTCATAGCGGCCCTATGTACAACAGCCCTGAACCCTGCTCTATCCTGTGCCAATCGCACTGCCTCTGACACACTCATCCCGATCACCCCAGTCACTGAATCAATCCACCTCATAGAGGGCCTTCCTCTGCTGTGCTGTCCCTCCACCCTCCCAATCATGATGTCCCTCTCTAAGGACCGGTCTCTCCTCACAACATGTCCAAAGTATGTTAGACGGAGCCTCAGAATCCTTGCCTCCAAGGAGCCACCTGGTTTAACCCTTTCCAGGACAAATCTGTTTGTTTTTCTAGCAGTCCATGGTATTCTCAATACTCTTCTCCAGCACCACAGCTCAAAGGCATCAATTCTCCTTCTATCCTCCTTGGTCATTGTCCAACTCTCTGATGCATAACAGGTGATTACAAAGACCATGGCCTGTATCAGACGCACCTTAGTCTCCTTTACCTTAAAATAAAAGAAATGATGTTTACATGATTAAAAAAATGTTATCTTTTAGAGCAATACTTATTTCTTCCAATGTAAGATGCACTTGTTCTATTAACAGCTCTATGTTAACTACTTCAGGAAGTTCTGGTACTTAACATGTGAATTGAATGTTATTATGTGCTGTGGCGTCAGAAATAACTCATAGCTGACCCTGCTGTGGGTTTTTGTAAATTACATAGGAGATTGCCCAACCTTCACTTCCCTCTAAGCAGCTAGTGAATTCAAACTGTGTGCTTTTGAGTTGGCAGTGCAACTCCCTACCACTCAGCCACCCTGTGAGCTGCATAACAAATGAAATGCTAAGGAGAAATAATATTTAAAACGTAATAGCAAAAAAAAAAAAAAGAAATGAAAAAATAAACCCCAACATAAGAGCTAAAATCTTGTTTTTTAAAAAATCCTAGAAGACAAAAGAGAATCTTGCTGGGGAGTGCTTAATTGTATTTAGCAGAACTTCTTGCAAAACCTTCAGGCATTAATTTTTAAAATAAAATCAATTTAGATAAGTACAGTTGATGTATTAATTTGAAGCCTTTCTAAGCTCCCTATTTAAGGAAGTCCTTAGAGGAATAATACCAAAGAAAGATTGTCACAATGACATTGTATATGTTAAGATGCCGATCTTTTATTCACTGAGTTGCTATGGGTAAATTTGATGTCATTTAAAAACAACAATAATGGAATTATATATTGTCAGTCCTATCTTCTATGGTGTTTATAGGGCAAAATTAGAGGCAATTAGGTAATAAGGTAATTATTTTCCATGGCATGAGATGATATGATCAGCCAATCACATCATACTGGGGGTATGGCCTGTAACGTCACACTAGAGATAGTAGGAGATGGGTGCATCAGTCCCATCAAGAAAGAAAGCCAGGAATGGAACAAGTTGTTTGGACCATGCTCTCTGTACATTTCCAATATTCTTGCTTTTAGGTGCCATTAAATCAACTATAAGTCATAGGTCCCCTATAAACAATGGATTAAACCTTGCCCAATGCTGTGCCATCCTCATATCATCCAACATGATCAGGCCCATGTTACCATCACTGTGTCAGTCCATCTCTTTAAGACTCTTCTTCCCTTTTGCTAATCTTCAACATTTCCCAGCATGTCTTTTTCTCAGAGCTGACACCTTGTGACAACATGCGCTTAGTATATGAAATTAAATTTTACCACCTGGCCTCCGAGGAGCACCCTGGTTGCATTTCCTTCAAGACACATTTGTTTGTTGTTTTGGAGGCCCATGATATATTCAGTTATCTTCACTAACATCACAATTCAGTCATCAATTTGTGGTCATTCTTGACCACCTTTCCCATGCATAGGAAGAAATTGAAAAAGGGAGGAAATAGCTTATAGAAAGAAAAGACCTGGCAAACACCATTATCCATAAATCTTCCAAAGTAACATTGCTAAGATTGGGAGATATCAGCAATCTGTTTCCGGGATGTATGTAAAAATGCTTAAGCAGAAATTCATTAAAGTCATATCACTTTAATCTCCAGATGCACAGAGGAGATTCAATAATAAGGTGTTTGAAAACACAATCCGGTAAATTAGAATAAAGAAAATTGACAAGAGTGGGATACGTGGTCAAGATTAAAATATTTTAAAGAAGATAACAACCAAATTTAGTGAGCGATACCTGAATATGAGATTAAACAATAAGTGAAAAAAGAAAAGAAATTTCAAGTACAATTATGGAATTATGAATATTTTAAGGAATTCTAGGAAAGACCTTCAGGGCTAACCAGAAAGTGGGTGGTTCAAACCCACTGGCCTCTCTGCAGGAGAAAATATCTAGCAATTTGTTCCTGTTAAAATTACAGGTTGGGAAGCCCTGTGGAGCAGCCCCACTTTCTAGGGTTACTAAGAGTGAAAGTTGACTCTATGGCACACACCAATACTAAGTGGTTATGAATTACTGTCAATTTTCTAAGTTACAGTAGCAGCACTTGGTATTTTAGAAAGATACTCTTATTTTTAGAAAGAGTTGCCTAAAGATTTGAAGGTATTTTCATGTCATAATATCCATAATTTACTTACACGGGTTTTCATCAAATCCACAAACTTGTACACACACAGAGCAAGAGAGAGAGATGTGGAAAGGAAGAAGTGGAGAGAAAACTGGCAAGATGGCAAATTGTGAAGTACCTGTGTAATGGAAATGAATGTAATCCTTGTACACTTTAAACTATTCTCAATCTTAAAAATTATTCTGGAGGGGGAAATGTAGGGAGGTGGAAGAAGGCATCTGGGAAGATTGTCAAATGCTGCCGAAAGATTCAGCAAGGTAATGATGAGAAAAGATTCCAACAGGATGAAGGCTTGCCTTGTTCTCTTTTTATTGACAACAATATTTAGATGTGTACCATTAATTACAAGGAAATTATAAACAAGGAGAAGGAAATAGTAAATTTACACAACAATTTAAAGACGTTTGGCAGCTTAGAAGTAGAAAGAGAAGTCCAAAAACTGAGAGGAATATGAATTTGAAGGAAAGTCTTTTCTGTGAATTGCTTTTGTTTATATTTTTCCCTTCTCATTTTTTAGGTATGATTAAGTTAGTTAGGGAGCTCTGGTGGCGTAGTCATAAGGAGTTCTGCTACCAATCCAATGGCATCAGTTTCAACGATTGTTCAAAGGCCATAGAGTCAGCTGGGGAACTAGGAATATCACATTTATGACACTTGACTGAATCACAGAATTACCAGAATTGTTGGTTAAAGCAGACTCCTGGGTGGTAGGTCTGCAGAGTAACCCAAGAATTTGCAAATCTAACAAATTTCTTTGATCTTAATGAGATGAACTGTCACTGTAGCTGCAGCAATGGTTATAAGGATGACATTGGACAGGAGCAGGCATTGTTTTCCTTTGTTGTATAAAATCTCTCTCAGTAGGGTTGACTGTTGAGCCCTTAACATCAATAACCAGAGGATGTTAATGTTGCAGGGAGGGTAGGGAGAAGGGATATCTGACTGTTTAGAAAACTGGAGTCAAGATCACTGTTGTTATTGCTATGTACCTTTCAGTCAGAAAGACAGAATAGCTGACCCTCCAGAGGATTTTCAGAGGCAGTAAAACACATAAAAGAGGCCAGGAGTCCACAATGGAGTGGACTGTGGACTTGGGGGGGGGGGTTATTGCATAACAATGAAAGAGTTTTTCTTTTACTTTTCAAGGAGAGCAGTGAATTGGGGGGAAGGTGTGGGCAGGGAGAAAAGTGCAACAATGAATGACTGGAAACCCTACGTCTCTGTAAACTTTCATTAAAATTAATTAATTTTAAAAAACCTGTTGTTGTTGTTATGTGCCATCGAGTCACCTGAGACTCATAGCAATCCTATGTACAACAGCCTTAACTCTGCCCTATCCTGTGCCAATCTCACCATCTCCAACACACCTACTCCCATTACCCCAGTCACTGAATCAATCCATCTCATCGAGGGTCTTCTTCTCCTGCACTGTCCCTCTCTGATGACTGGTCCCTCCTTGCAACATATACAAAGTATGTCAGACGAAGCTTCAGAATCCTTGCCTCCAAGGAGCAGCCCGGCTTCATCCTCTCTAGGACAAACCTGTTCATTTTCTTAGCAGTCCATGGTATATTCAACACTGTTCTCCAACACCACAAATCAAAGACATCAATTCTCCTTCTATCATCCCTAGTCATTGTCCAACTCTCTGATGTATAGCAGGTGATTGCAAATACTATGGCATTTACCAGGTGCAAAAGA
>NW_006399772.1:3108455-3135112 GCF_000299155.1 Elephantulus edwardii
AGGCTCAGCTCCTGCACTCAGCTGAGTGCCGTGTCTCTCCTGTTCTGTCACCCTTGGCATTTTTCTCTCCCTTCCCTCTTCCTTTGCCCTTTCCTCTCCTTCCTCCCCTTCCTCTTTCTCCTCCTCGTCTTCTCTCTTCCCCTCCTCCTCCTTCCCCTCCTAGTACTCCTTTCTTGCCTCTTCCTTCTCTCTCTCTCTCTCTCTATTTCTCCTTCCTCTCTTCCCCTTCATTTGTCACTTCATCACCACAAGACGTCCTTTGGTGCACCAGTCACACAGACCTGACTGTGTAGAGGGCAGCGAGAGGGCCTCTTCTAAATCCAGCCTGCATTTCAGGCCTCGAGAAGAGGAGAGGAGAGGAGAGGCGAGGGGAAGGGAGGGGAGGGGAGGGGAGAAGAGAAGAGAAGAGAAGAGAAGAGAAGAGAAGAGAAGAGAAGAGAAGAGAAGAGAAGAGAAGAGAAGAGAAGAGAAGAGGAGAAGAAAGCTGAGTCATCCAGGAAAAGAAAAAAATCCATTAAGGAGGAAATAGCCCATCTTTCAATCACATTAAGCAACTGATAGATGTTAACCTCATGGTTTTTATTGGCAGTGCAACTCCTTATAAACCATTGGAATTCCCTAAAACTTAGTACACAAGTTGTGAAGTTTTTGGCTTGTGTCAGAAAAAGAAAACTTTTTAATGATTTTTGAATTATTTGTGAAGAGATAAATTCATTCTCAGGAATTGAAGGAACAGACTCAAGTAGGGATAAGGACAATCAGAAAGGAATGGATGATTAGATATCAATTGACAATCTGTAGCATGACATGCATTACAAAGTGAGTCAGAGAGGGGGCTGGAAATGGGTAGCAGTGGATGAATGAAACCCAACCTTTCTGTAAACTTTTACTAAAATCCAATGTGAAAAAGGAATTTTAAAACAAGCCTTGATAAAGACCATTTCGAAAACATTTCTAAAGAATGTATAAGTGAGAATACTAATAAAAAGTATTAAAGAAATCTGGAATTTTTTTTAAAAAAGAAAATGGGAAAAATAGTTGTGTAAGATATGAGGAAATTGTCTATTTGCATTGAATTCCAATCTATAAAAATTTAATACTTTTCCTTGTAATTAAAGAGAAGGGGGAGCCCTCATGATGCAGTGTTCAAAGAGCTCAACTTAGCCAAAAGGTGGGTAGTTTGAATCCAGTTGTTCCAAAGGAGAAATATTTGTCAGTATGCTTAAATATTATCACCTTTAAAGGCTTTTGACTCTGGTTTATAAGATTATTATGAATCTGAATTTACTCAAAGTCAGTGAGTTTAGGATTTCCACCCCTTTTGGTAAAGTGAAGAAAGGCAAGAGCAGAGTTTCTTAGATATACAAGGAACAAATTCTAATAATAGCTGGAGAATGTCTTCTGGATAAGGAGAAGAGTTGGGAACAACAGATGACAATGCAAGTTTAGAAAACTATAGTTTCTCTAAGGATTGTATTACAGGAATGGATTAAAAAATAAATTTAAGAATTATAAAGGGAAGTAGATATTGCTAATCACAAGAACTGCATTAAGACCTTACTAAAGATTGCATGCTGTTGTTTTTACTGTGGTGTTGTGTACCATCAAGTCAGAACCAACCCATAGTGGGTTGAACCAACCTCGAGTGGGTTTCCAGAGGCAGTTAATTGCATAGGAGAAGACTGTCCATCCTTCTCCCATGGAGTGGCTGATGGACTTGAACATCCTGCCTTTGAGATTACAGTGCATGCTGGTTCTTGCCACTACTAGAGCTCTCTAGTGAGTGTATGATTGACTGAGTCAAAATGGCTATCGGATAGAAACTAACTATTGCATTCAGAGGGTAAAGTATTTTTATAATTATTAATAAAGAGACAGATGATCAAGAATGAGATAGAACAGAGAGCATAAAAAAACAGGGGGCCAGCAGTTCTTGACTAAAGACCCCCATTCCAGCTTCCCTGTATCTTTATTGAAAATTATCAGGAACTAAATCACAAAGACAATTCAATGCAAATGAAGCCAAGCTCTTTCTATTGAAAACCTTCCTCTTGACTTAGGAGGGAGGGGTCAGCAAATACAATGCAAGAATCCAGTAAACCTTTAAGGATTGCCTTAGTGCCTCAGGGTGAACTCCAGCTTGAACCTCAAATAACAGTTCAGTTTATTACAAATATTTAGTATTGGTTTCCCATAACTAACTACTTCTATATACTGACAACACACATGTACACACACAAGTCTGTAGTGTCTTGTTTGAATGCATTTTAGAAGGTCTGTATTTTTGCATCTTTGTTAGTGGTACCCACATACGCTCATTGTGTACCATCAAGTCAGAACCAACTCATAACTGTCTCTCCAGAGAGTTTTCAGAGGTTGTAAATCACAGGGAGGACATTGTCCAACATTGTCCCTTAGTGGATTCAAAATGACTGGGTTAGCAGCACAACTTCTTAACTACTAAGCCATCAGATATGCCTACAACACTCAAAGATATCTGAGAAGTTATTTCTAGGTAGTTTATACTTGATGAGAACTTGCTACCTAATAAATATATATCCTTTAAAACTCTTAAAATTGCGCCAACAAGAATCTGTCTCTAGGTGTTTAAGTCAGCCCTAACATGTAAGCACAGAATAAGGACTCTGTTGTTGGTATGATAATGGGTTTGCTATCCACCAGGAGTTAGCTGTTTTTTTATGAGATTATAACTACTTCCTTTGCTAATATTTCCCCTCATTTTTTTATAGATTCTGAAATATATTCCTTGTTAAGATTGTTATCTTTTGACTTGAGATTGTTATATGTACTTAAGAAATCCCTGGTGACATGGTTGGTTCTATTCTGTGCTGTTAACCATGATGAAGGCTCTCTGGCAGTTCAAAACCACCTGCAGATTCTCAGTTCTGTTCCATTGATGGTATATGTCGATCATTGTATCAGTACCAATATGTCTTTGTTATTACAGCTGCCTAGTAGGTTTTGAGATTAGGGACTGTTATGCCTCTCACTTCATAAGACCTTAAGAGACAAAATGAAACAATACTTATAGGCCTAAAGTATGGTATAAGGAGCCTGACAAATATAGCCAGGAATGCACAATCAGAAAAGGATAACATCGATGAATGGAGCTTTCTAAAGATTAAATCCCTATGTGCATCAAAACCTTTTTCCAGTAGGGTGAAAAGAATACTTACTGACTTGGAAAAATATTTGACAATGTCATCTCAGATAAGGGTCTCATAACTAAAATTTATAGAATAGCAAATGTTAGGTAGGTCTTGGCTGAAAGCAAAGAGTACCAAAGGAATGTCTATCTGTGTTTCAAGTAACTGTGTGAGGTGAGATGAGCTGGACTGTCCTCAATGAGATGGATTGACTCAGTGAGTAGGATAATGGGAGTAGGTGTGTCAGAGACAATAAGGTTGGCACAGGATAGAGCAGGTTTCAGGACTATTGTACATAGGGTCACTATGAGTCACAAGTGACTTGACAACATATAACATCAACTACAGGGTCTCCATAAGAAAAAGACATAACTCAATAACAAAATGGGTAAAAAACATGAAACAAATTTGTCACAAAGAGACATTAGGATGGCCAATACTCATAAGCTCAAATTCACTGGCAATCATAAAGATGCAAATCAAAACTACAGTAAGATATCACCTCACCCCAAAATCAGTAGCAAAATTTAACAGGACAGCATCAGTGAATTTTAGAAAGGATGTGGAAATATGCAAACTCTTATACACTGCTGGTGGCCTTGTAAAATGGTACAACCATTCTAGAAAACAGTTTGACATTTCCTTAAAAAGTTGACCATAAAAATTCCATATGATCCAACTATTCCATGGCTCGTAATACAATCTGAAAAAAAGAGAACTCACACACAAACACAGATTGGTACAATGATTTTTATAGCAGCATCATTCACATTAGCAAGAAAATGGAAATGGCACAAATGTCTGTCAATAAATGAATGGAATTAAAAATTGTGGTACCTTCACACAATGGAATACTATGCAGCAACAATTTTGAAAGATATTCTATAACATGGGAGAGGCTGGAGAGCATTATCCTGAGAAAACTAACCCAGTCTTTTAAAGACAAATACTACATAAGACCATTATTGTAAAAATAGAAAAAAAAAAAAAACCTAGTAAGATATGTTGTTGTTGTTAAGTGTCATCGAGTTGTAGGCGACTCATAGTGACCTTATGAATGAAAGTCCTCAACACTTGCGTGACTTTCATCCTTTCTCCAGGTTCATAGGGTTTCCAGAGGCAAGCTATTTATGGACGTGAATGCCACTTCTGCTTCCAAAGTAAGATATGTACAAAGGTCTAATGGGAGAAGGGAAATGAAGAGGTGAGAGAGACATAAGGTGGCAAAGTTTGGAGGAACAGAGTAAGGAGCTGAAGGAATTAGGAAAGATCCCCTAGGGACCTGAAAAGATTGGTAATAGTGGGCATAGAGCAATGGTGATTAATTTCGTAAAACATAATATAAAGGAATGATTGTATGAAACACAATGTGAGTGAAATAATATGGGAAATACAATGTATATAAATGAAACACAATGTATACAAATTTTGTATGCAAACCAATATAAAATAAAAATAATTAAAACAAACACAACCCTCAAAACCCCCAACCACATGTAGGTAGAAATGCAGGAGAAAAAGGAACCATCTCCTGTCATGTGGTTTACGACCTCACAGACCCAATGGAAGGTGAGCTGTAAGTCAGTTCTGAGTTGATGGCAGTGAGTAAATTTTATATGCACTTTGTAAGTATTCAGCGTTGTCTTATAAAAGTAAACTGGAATCAGATCTGAGAGTTGAGCAGGCAAGAATATATAATTGTATTAATTTTTTAAAAAACCATGAATATAATAATAAAGATTAAAACACTACAGGGAGTATGTGTCTGTAACAGTTGTAGGTGTTAATTATGCTGTCAGCACTAACAGTGAAAAATCTAACCTCCAAAATTTGGGTCTTGGCAGGTTAGTCAAGAATCTGATTTCTTTTTTTCTATTGTTATTAAAATGCATTTATTTGTCATCCTTAATATTTTTGCTCCTGCAGACTTTGAACAATTTAAAATATTTTACATTTTGAAATGTAGACAGAATCAGACATACACTTCTATGTACTGAAACTGCATGACTGAGCAGATATACTAATGTGGACTGGATATTTAAAGAGTGTCTGGGCTTTGATCACGGTGGGGAAGCCTTCAAAAGTCAGAGGATCTCTATTAACATAGGCCACATAAAAAGCTGCATTTTTTTTGCCTCTGGCACTTGGAAGTGTTAATCTCTTTCTGTACTCCCTGGTAAATGTAATTCATCAGTAAAGCTAAAATGTTCTGAGAATTAAAAAAAACAAAACGAAACCCCAAAAGGGCACCTAAATGAACCACTTAGCCTAATGCCTTGTATGATCTGTAAGATGCTGTTTAGTATGTAATTAGTATAAATATTTATTGTAACTATGATTAAAAAAACAAGATTTTCTCTCAGTTCTTGCACATTCTGATTTTAAGATACAGAATAGCTTTTCCCCCCCTTTTTTCTTATAATGTGGAGGATTCAGTAGTTTCTATTTCTAAAATAAGGAAATCAAATATAAGAATTTACATGAATGATTGACTTGCTAATAGCATGGTTTGATTTTGAAAGTTTTCATACCTGAACAGAAGCAACAGTCTTCTAAAGTGATTATCCTAAGTGTTAGCATTACCGGGCCTGCTAAGGTTTCTATTCTGTTGAATCTCTATGAGACGGACCTAACTCGATGGCTCCCAACAATAACAAGAAGCACTCAGAACATCTCTAATCTCCACGACAAAGGTGAGATCTGAGAAAAATATCCTCGAGATACAAATAACTATATGTACAAAGGTAATATGGAGCTTGGTGGGGTTTAAATCCAGATGACAGAGGGCACACCTCTTCCAAGGAACTGAAAGTCAATACTGGTGTGACTGGAATGTATCAGCTAAGAGGAACATTGGTGTGGGATGATCTCTAAACTGAAGGGGATGCTAAAAATCCTAAGAGTTTTGCTGAATGTTATGCCTTCATCATATAGGAACTTATAGCTTTATACTTCAATCTTGAGATGGTTCCACAACTCTTTAATTTGATACACTTTTGTGTTGATATTGACCTTTCATCCTGTCCTTGGATGAGCTGTCCACTCTACCGCAGAACCTTTGTACATTCTATCCTGTCTGACTAAAGCATATATCTGCTTCTTATTTCCTCCTATTTCACTTTTGTAATTTCCTGGACAAAAGCATTCTTTTCTGAATTCCTTCTTCCCAACACCCCACCAATTTAGGTAAGTTTGTTACCTAAGCTTTATGATGATTTATTTTCTTTCCAATTACTTTATTTAATGTGGAATTATAGGTTTAACAGTGCAAACACAAAATGCAAATGCGCTGGCCTCAAGTATACTCAAAGGTGACCTTCCAGCAGGTTTCTCTGAAGCTGTAAACCACATGGGAGGATATTGCTCATCTTTCTTCTATGGAGCTGCTGGTGAATTTGAACTACTGGAGAAGAGCCTCCAGGCCACCCGAGCTCTCACTAATCAGTGAGTTGTTGAATGAATATTGATTATGAACACCTGACTCCCCCATTAAGTTATTAGTGGTTACTAGTTATCAGACCTACTCTTATCTCCAGGGTCTAGCACAATGCTTCATATTTGAAAGATACTGAATATAATGCTTATTGGATGAATACACGAATTAATAAATAAACAGAGTTAATACTGGAAGAATGTGTGGCTTGCTTATTCATGAAACCAAAATGTTGATTATCACAAATAAAGGCTACACTTGCAAATAAGCAAAACACCTCTTACAATCATTAACAGCAAGTCAGCGTCAGCCTCAAGCCTGCCAACCAATTGGCATCATCACTATGATTTTGATGTTCTGGGATATGCCTTGTGAAAATGTTAATAAACTCAAAGTAACAAAGGCAGATGGTGACCTAGACATGAGATGGAAAGTCAACAAGTCCCCATCCCTTCCACAGGTGGACGAAACATAAGGAAAAGAAGAATATAGCCTGAAGAGAGTTATAAAAGCCATAAACAAAATGGATTTGGACTGGCAGGATAGAATTTTTGCCAAAGGTTAGTTTTGGGAAGGCATTTGAAAGAGTAAAAGAGCAGAGGACTGTTCTAGCCATGGAGATAAGAAAGAGGCAGAAATGAAGAAACCAAAGGCAAACAGTAACGTTGGGCAAGACTGACTGAAGAGTCCAGCTGGTCATCCAAATTTTAGGTAGACAAAACAGTTATGATCTCTTAGATTTTGTCCTCTGCTTGATAAAGTTCCTGCCAATTTAAGTTCTTCTGTGTTAGCATTTAAATCTCTTTGAAGACATAAGAAAATTAAAGACGTTCAATAAGCATTTTGTTGTTGTTTTATTTTGTTTTCCTTGAAATCTCTATGCTGATAATAGCTTTGGCATCTGTCAGTATTACTAGGAGGTGATACAAACTCAAGTTCACTGCTATCAAGTCAGTTTTGATCCTAGCGACCCTCCATCGGGTATCCGAGCAGTAAATCAGTCTTCCTAGAGATGCTGGTGGATTTGAACCAGGAGTAATGTACAGCCTTGGAGTCAGCAGTGCCACATGCTAGGGACTGTACCACCAGAGCTCCCTAGGGATATATACACAGAAGTTAATTTGTGATTTTACATTAGCATCAGCAAAGACTGGCATTAGCAAAGCTTCTTCATAGATAATCAAAACAAGATCATATGTCACCAGATTTGTAATAAAGCAACATTTTTTCAGGAGTCGAGAAAAGAAGTACAGGCATGTAAATAATAGCCAGCAAAGTTGATATATTTTCTTTGACCTTTGCCAAATGATGAAATCGGACTTTTTCATCAGTGATATTGCCTTGATGAATTTTGCAGTTGCCTTTAGAAAAGAACAAATGGGAAATGTATCTCATTTGGATACAATGAAACTAACCCCTACCTGGTGAAAGATATCTGAAAAATCATGATCTCCAATTCCTAAGTTATGGATGGATCTCTAGAACTATTTTGTAAGTAAGAAAAGGAAATATTAAAAGTTCCAAGAGGTTGTATATAATTAGAAATTAGAATGTAAAAAAGAAAATTTATTTAAAGTTATTGATGGAATTTTACCAAGAAGATGGCATATAAGTCATTATCTTATAATTCTACTTCTAACATGGACTTTGGGCTACCTACCTAATGCTTTCATTTTGACATGGAAACTGTTGAGACTTTAAGTTTATGTATCAAATCACCAGAAAAACCAGTCTTGAAAGTAATGAAGCTTTATCTGTTAATCTACCAATATTTGTTCTTATTCTTCAGAAGTCCTTCATCATAATAAATAAAAATGAATAGATTAAACTCTCTGCTTAAACCTTTACTACATCTTCAAATTTCCATTACATAGACCCCTTTTGAGCCTCACCGGCAGCCTTACTTCAACTCACTGTAGTCCACATTTTGTTTTTTTTAGAATCTCAGATTAATGCCATACCTCCCTTCATCTTATAACTTTTATGTATACACTCCCTCCACCTCATGCTGCCAGTTAGCCCAGTGGTGACAATATTTGTCTTCTCGATGTTCTCAATCCATATTACAGACTACAATGTTTGATTTCTGCAGCAAAGGATAGTTGCGGGGTGGGGCGGGGAACAAGTTCAACTTGCTCAGCTCCACAATCAACACTCTTGGCACCAGCAGTCAGGAAACAAAAGACACATTGCATTGGGGAAATCAGCTGTCAAGGAACTCTCCAAAGTGCTAAAGAGCAATGATATCAGTCTGGAGACTAAGAAGCATATGATTCAGGCCATGGTCTGTGCATTTACTTGCTATGCATCGGACAGCTAGACAAAAGCTAGGGATAACAGAAGAAGAATTGATGACTTTAAATTGTAATGCTGGAGAAGAGTATTGAATATACCATGGACCACCAAGAGAACAAACAGGTCTGTCCTGAAGAGAGTGAAGCCAGGCTGCTCCTTGGAAGGAAGATTGTGAAGTTCCGTCTCACATACTTTGGGTTTGTGAGCAGGAGGGACCAGTCCTTGGAGAAAAATATCATTCTTGGAAAAGAGGAGGGATAGTGCAGGAGAGGAAGAACCCAGGTGAGATGGACTGACACAGTAAGTGGGACAATGAGGGGTAGGTGTATGGAGACGGTAATACTGGTTTAGGATAGGGCAAAATTCAGAGATGTTGTACATAAGGTCTCTATAGTCACAGGTAACTTGGTGGCACACAACAACAGCCCCCACCTGGCTGAGATTTCTGTCCTCTTCATCTCACTTGCTCTGTTCATGCATATCTCATTTCAAAGCTCAATGCAGAGGAGGTCTTGCCTGCTGTCCCTCTAACTAGATACAGCCTTCCTGCTATGAAGAGATTTCATGGTTTCTTAGGTGATTTCTTCAAAGCATTTATTACAGTTTGTAATGGTGGTGGCTATGTGCCTCAGATTTCATTTTGATGTCCTGGTGGAGCAAAAGTCTTGGTTGTTAACGAAAAGGTGGTAGGTTAGGAGCTACCAGGAATGTACCGTGGGATAGCTATGAGGTGATTTAACGGTTGCCTCTCTATAAGGAAGGACGTTAGCAGTTCTTTTATTTTATTGTTTTCTGGATTTCAGTAGATAAACTGTGAGTCTCTTTAGGTCAACTCTGTCTGTTACCCACTAGTGTTTCCCAGAACCTAGTAAGCAGTTACTGAACACATGCAGAACTATATGAAGTTCATAGAGGGCATGAAACAATGATTTTTTAATCAATGGAATCAATATAATCAATGGTTTATAAAGCTGACCACATTTAGGACAACTAGAAAATTTTATGACTCAGAACTAATTTACAACTAATCCCTGCAGTAGGTTTTTGTGCATTGTTGGGTGCTATTGGGTCAGAACCAACCCATAGTTGACTCTCCCCTGGGTTTTCTGAGACAATTAATTGTATGAGAGAAGATTGTTCATCCTTATCTCCTGAGAAGATGGTGGATTCAAACCACGTGCCTTCAGGATGGCAGTGAAGCTTCTTACACTAGGCCACCAGAGCTCCC
Source organism: Elephantulus edwardii (assembly GCF_000299155.1). Taxonomy (NCBI): domain Eukaryota; kingdom Metazoa; phylum Chordata; class Mammalia; order Macroscelidea; family Macroscelididae; genus Elephantulus; species Elephantulus edwardii. Next base: position 3,118,579 of record NW_006399772.1, read on the forward strand.
TCCAGCAGGCTTTAGGAGGTGTCAATCCCATGAGAAGAGACTGTCCATCTTTCTCCTGAAGAAAAGCTTGTGGATTTGCACCAAGTGACATAAACTTTCTCACTGAGAGAACTTTTCTTCTGAAAGTTAAGACCTTCAGTTTTTAATATGGATTTCATCTCAGCATCAAAAAAAGTATTCACAACTGGGTCAACTGGCATCATCATGGAGAAAAGATTGAGGCTGTTAACAATTAAATCTTTGTTCAGATCCACAATAAAAACTCATGGCACAAGCAGTTATGAAATCAAAAGAGAAATTGCTTAGGGAAAATCTGCTGCCAGGGACTTCTCTAGAGTGCTAAGGAGCAACAATATAATCTAGAGACTAAGACGCATCTGATGTAAGCTGTGGTATTCTCAATTGCTTGTCAAGCATCTGAGGCCTGGACAATGACTATGGATGACAGAATAAGAGTTGATGCTTTTGAGTTGTGGCACTGGAGAAGAATATTGATATGGAACACACCATGGACTTCCAAGACAAACAAGTCTGTCCTAGAAAGAGTGCACCTAGGCTGCTGTGAAGCTCTGTCTTACATACTTAAGGCATGTTGTCTGGAAGGCCCAATCCTTAGAGAAGGAATAATGTTTGAAAGGGAAGAGGGCGAACACAGGATAGGAAGACCCTGGATGAGATGGATTGACACAGTGACAGTGGTAATGGGATAGGTGTATCAGAGATGATGAAGTTGACTCAAGATAGAGCAGGGTTCAGAGCTATTGTTCATAGGGTCTCTATGAGTCATAGTCAACTTGATGGCACATAAAAATAACTTCCACCTTGGAATGAAAGCACAGCTTCTTAACAACTCAACCATCAGAGGGCAGTTATATTTCCCCCTTCTTCCGTTCTCTCCCTCTCTTCTTCTCCCATCCTCTGTCCTTCTTACTCTATCCTGCAAGTGCATATGTCATTGGAGATAAAAATACTAATACAAGAAAAGAACACATTTTTAAAACAAAAAATGGGGAAAGTTTAGTCAGATGCCAATTAAGAAAAAATATTGAATGTTTTTGTTCTTTTAGAAAGATCTCCTCTGCCTAAAGGCTTATTTTAACTTATGATTCCTAAATTTATAGTTGTTGTTGTTATGTGCCATTGAATTGCCTTTGACTTATAGCAATCCTATGCGTAACAACATGTATAATGGCTCTGAACCCTGTTCTGTCCTGAGCCGGTCTCACTGCCTTCAATGCAACAATCCCTTATAACCCCATTGCAGTGTCAATTCATCTCATCCAGGGTCTTCATCTCCTGCCCTGTCCCTCCACCCTTCCAAGCATGATAGCCTTCTCCAAGGACGTGGTCCCTAATTTTATTTAAGGTAAAGCATATAATTCCTGAATAGGAATATTATAAATTAATACAATTATAAAATATGTTTATTAAAGATATTATCATTACCTCAGGGAGCTCTGGGAGTCACACTGCTAATCCAAAGGCTGAAAGTATCTGGTGGTTCAGATTGGATAGCAATTTCTTGGGACAATGATGAACTATCTTCTCACAAATGATTTAACAACCTCAGAAAACCCACTGGAGGATCATATGTGAGTGGATTCTAAGTCAACAGCAGTGAACTTTATATATATTTTTGTTATGTGCCATCAAGTCACTTGTGACTCCTAGTGATTCTGTACAGAATAGCTCTGAACACTGCCCTATCCTGAACCAATCTCACTGTCCCAGACACACCTACCCCCATTACCTCATCACTGAGTCAATCTATCTCATCCAGCTTTTATCTTTTGCACCATCCCTCCACCTTTCCAAGTATGATGTCTTTCTCCAAGAAATAGTCACTACAAACAACATGCCCAAAGGATGTGAGGTAAAGCTTTAGAATCTTTGCCTCCAAGGAGCAGCCTGGTTTCATCCTCTCCAGGACAGACTGACTTCTTCATGGCAATCCAAGATTAAGTGTATGTTCAATAGTCTTCTTCAACCCCACAAATAAAGAAAAAAAAACCAACATCAATTATTTTGTCATCCTTAGTCATTGTTCAGCTTTGTGATGCACAGTAAGTAACTGCAAAAATGATTGCCTGGATCAGGTGCACCTTAGTCTCTGGAACAGACATCATTGCTCTTCAGCACTCTGGTAAGTTCTCTGAAAACCAATTTTCCCAATGCAGTTTGTCTTTTGATTTTCTGACTGCTAGTGCCAAGAGTATTGATTATGAAACCAAGCAAGTTGAAATTGTTCTCTATCTCGTCTCCATCTATCATGATGATGTCAGTTGGCCAGTGGTGAGAATCTTTGCTTTCTGGATGTTGAACTTTAATACATACTGGAGATTTCAGTTTTTAACCTTTTGTAGTAGCTGTTTCATGTCCTCGTCAGTCTCGATAAGCAAGGTTGTATCATTTGCGTAGTACAGTTTCTTGATGAGTCTTCTTCTTTATATACATAACAAAAGTGCCATTTCAAACTTTCTATATATACATTAATTATTTGGTATTAATTATATTCATCATGTTGTACAGCTATCTCCACTGTTTTTAGAATTTTTTTTTCCCATAACCTTTAGAAACTCCTCATTTTGACTGACCTCCAGTCTGGGCTCTGCCTCTAATGCTATAACTATGTGTATTCCTCCACTGTTCATAGGGTTTCCTGAGGCATGTTATTTTAGAAATAGACGGCCAGTCTCACTTCCTAGTCTGACTTAATCTGGGAGCTCTGCTAAAATCTGTCCACTGTGTGAAACTCTTGTGGCATTTGATACACCAATGGCATAGCTTTCAGTATTACAGCAACCCTCAAGTTATTTCACCCTTGATACTAGCAGTCAAGAAATCAGGAGACACATTTCACTGGGAATATCTTCAGTCAGGGACCTCTCCAAATTATTGAGGAGTAATGATGTCAGTTTGAGGACTAAAATGTGCCTGATTCATGCCAAGGTCTTTTCAATCAATAGCTGTGCATCTGAGAGCTGGACAATGAATAAGGATAACAGAAGACTTAGTGCGTTTGAGCTGTGGTGTTGGAGAAGAGAACTGAACATCCCATAGATAGCCAAAAAAACAAACAAATAAATCTTGGAGAAAGTGCAGCCAGAGAGCTCTCCTGGGAATTCTTAATAAAGGCATCTGATTTGGTCTGGGAAATCTATATTTTAAGAATTACTCTAATTTGGTAAAGAATTTCGTGTTGTCATCAATATTCTCTTCATAGCCAAAATCTATATGATGTTTGATATTATTCTTAGTAAGTGCCTGCAGTTGAGTCCACTATGATTCAAAGAGACACTGTGGATGATAGATCAAAACCCTGACCTACCCTAAGGCACGACCTTTATGAGCTTTGCCATGGTCAAGCACATTGTGCGAATCTCTGTGTCATTCCAGCTCCTTAAGGGGCTTTCTCTTTTTCACTGAGCTTGATGTGTTCTTTCCAGGGACTGGTGTCTCCTGACAACACAATCAAAGTACTTGATGATTACTATGTGCCAAAATGAAAACCAAAATCGATGTTATTGAGTCAATTCCACTTCATGCTGAGCCCCTGCAGAACAGGACTTCGTTCCATTGAGGCTTCAAAGCTCTTGTTTCTACAATAGCTCACAAGGCCTTACTTCAGAAGTGCCACTAGGTCATTTCAAACTGTCAACCTTTGCTTAGCAGTCTTAGTAACACCTATTCATCTGTGCCATCCAAGAAAGTAACACAGTTTTTATTATTCACTGTAATTATGTTTTATAAAAGCATCATAAAAGATAAAAATTGGCAAATACTAAGCCTTTGTCTAGGAGCAAGACAAGCTTAATCTCCTTCTAGATGCATTTTATTATGTGATCAGTAAGTAACAATGTTTCATGTGTGCTTCTGTTTGAAGACACTTTATTTACTATATGTTGTTATTGTTGTGCACTGTAGAGTCAGAACCGACCCATGGATGACTCTTTGGTGGGTTTTCAGAGGCAGTTATTTACATGGGAGGAGATTGTCCATCTTTCTTCCGTGGAGCAGCTGGTGGCCTTGAACCATACGCTTTTGGGATTGTAGTGCCTCTTCTTGCTACTATGCCACCAGAGCTCCCTATATATCTTTCTAACAAAAAATTACATGGAATATTTTCTGTACTAAAACACAGTAGAAGAGCTTAACATTTTCCTGACCCTCAGAAATGAGACTATAAATTTTCCAGGCTTCTAGCCTCAAAGATTCTGTCCTCTAATTTTTTTTTAATTCTTTGTCATGTCATGAACCTACAATTTAAAGCTAGTTTTCCATCACTTCAGCATACGTTAATGTTACCTTGACACTCTTCTAGAGTAGCCTCGTACTCAGATGGTCTTTCCCCCTTTCCCATTTTCATTATGTACTATTATGTTGATTCATTAATATTGGACTCATGGCCGATAGCACCCTCACTCACTTTTCCTTAAGACCATTCACACTTAGAACACTGCACAGTACATTCAGCACCAAGCTTAAGGGCCATTTCAAACAGTGGAAACAGCACCAGAAAGCACAAAATTCACATAAAATGTATTCTTTATAGAGCAGGAAATGGATACTTGTTTGCAGTTTGAGAGTGGAAATAAAAATGTTGAAGCCGCACTTTCTTTGATCTCAGCCAGGAACCAGGGAGTAGAGATACTCAACCCCACCCCTACCCCTCAGCTCTGCACATGTTCACAAATGGTTACAAAAACACCAAGTGTTTGAGAGTTTAAATGAATTTTACCACATAGGCAAAATTTCAAATATTAGAATCCGTGAATACTGAGTGGTGACGTATACCCCAGGCACTGGAAAACCTTGCCTGGAAGGTTCTGTTTTTGTTTTTCTTCAATAGTCTGTGTGAGACATTTAATACCCCCCCCCACACACACACACACACACACACACGGCCAGTAGTTCATATACACTTGAGTCCTGTTATTCAGTTTTTACTCATGGAATAAGTTAGATTTAGGTGGGGCTTTTTAAAATGTGATTTAGGACAAAGCTTGACACCGTTTAGGAAAGGAAAATGGTACAAACAAAGTCAGAACAGAGGTATGACGCCATTAAGCCATGACAATAGTTATGGAGGCATCTCGGTTCTTCAGGAGAAAGACTTTTAAGCTAAAATTACTATGAAAGCATGTCTGTATGCCAGTATAAAATGCCAGTATAAAATACTATTGATGTAGCTACATTTTACATGAAACTGTATAAGCAGATAGAATTAGAAGACAGAGCTAATGGAAGGATAACTATTCACAAGTTAATAATTCCTAATATAAGTTATTGGTTACTTATTTGTCTTTTTTGCACACATGAGGTCTCCATGATTGCCAGTAACTAAAACTGGTATTGGTTTATTCTCATATATCGTCATCTTTTAAAATATTGCTTGAGATTTAAAAAGTTGTAAATTTATATACATACACATAATCTGAAAACGTGCATGCATAGATGTCTGCATTTCCAGAGAAAGAAATTTCCCTGGTTGGCATGAATGTTTTGTGCTTCGCTACTAACCATAAGATTGGTCCTTTGAATCTACCCAACACCACCAGGCAATGTAGCATGAAAGCCCTGGAATGTACTTTTGTAGAATTGCAACCATAGAAAGCTTCATGGTGCACAGTCCTACTTTGGAACACATGGGGATAATAAGGCAGAATTGACTGATTACAGTAGATTTGATTTTTGGTATCCGTAAAAAATATCTTCTCACCTGTCCTAATGGTGAGAAAGCCCTAACAATTGTAGAGTTTAGTAAGAGGCAGACGTTAGGGTAAGCATTTCTCAGCATTTTCTTACTTTGCAACAATACCAAAGAACAGCTTCTTTTATTATCTCATTTTGATAATGAAGTCTAATGAGGGTTAGACTGCTAGTTTCATACTCAATCCTAGTAACTGATGAAGCCAGGAATAGAACCAGGATCTTAGTGGAGCCAAAGCCTAGTGGGTCATTCTCTTCTTTGTGACCTCATTGCTGATGCTTCTAAAGTTTATCTCCCTTGTGAAATTCAGCCTTCCCTTCTGTTTTTCGGGCTGACCTGAGTATTTCTTTTTGTTGTTTTGCACTTATTCTTGACCCACTCCATTCCCTGATATTCATTTATTCTTGGTTGTAGTTCACCTCCTCTTTCCATTTGCTTTAAGATTTACCTACCCTACCTATCTTCTTTCTCTTACATTATACAGTTCTTTCCCCAGTAGTTATATTTCCTCCAAATTTCCCTGAATAGTTAATACCTGCTTTGATGTTTGCCACTCTTAAGCTAACTAGGGAAAGGGCCTCTTTTGCTGTACTGAATAGCCCGTGGACTGCCAAAAGAATGAATAGGTATGGTTTGGAAAGGTGTAACTGGAGTTCTCCTTGGAGGTAAGGATGACAAAGCTTCATCTCACTTACTTGGTACATCTTAGGAGTGGCTATTCCTTGGACAATGATACCATGCTTAAGAAGGGTAGAGAGTCAGAGAAAGAGAGGAATCCCACATTAAATAGAGTGACACAGTGACTGCAGCGATGAGATAGCGAGGTTGGCACAGGATAGGACAGGATTCAGGTCTGTTGTTCATAAAATTGCTGTGAGTCATACTCAACTCTTTGGCACCTAACAACAAGTGCAGAAAATCACTATAGAAGTGGGTGTTATGTGTCATTGAGTCACCTGTGACTCATAGTAACCTTATGTACAATAACTCTGAACCTACACCTATCTGGAGCCAGTTTTACTGTCTCTGGCACACCTATCCCAATTACCACAATCACTGTGTCAACCCATCACATCCAGGGTCTTTCTCTCCTCCGCTTTCCCTCTACAGTTCCAAGCATGACATCCTTCTTCAAGGACTGGTCCCTTTTGGAAACATGCCCAAAGTATATGAGACAGAGCCTCAAAAGCCTTTCCTCCAAGGACCAGCTCAGTTTCACTCTCTCTGGGGCATAATTGCTTGTTCTCTTGGCAGTCTATGATATGTACAATACTCTTTTCCAGAACCATAACTCAAAGGCATCAATTCTTCCCCTATAATTCTTAGTCACTGTCTAGTTCTCTAATGCATAGCAAGTAATTGTGAAGATGATGGCTTGGATCGAGCACAATATAGTCTCTAGATTGATATCATTGCTCTTCAGTACTCCACAGAGGTCCCTGGCAGTAGATGTGCCCAGTATAATTTGTCTTTTGACTTTCTGACTGTTGGTGCCAAGAATGTTGGTCATGGAAAGAAACGAGCTGAAATTGTTAATTATCTCAATTCCTTTTCCATCTGTCATGATGCTACCAATTGGCCCAATGTTGAGATTCTTTGTTTTCTTGATGTGAGCTTCAATCAACATTGAAGACTGCAGTCCTTGATGACTACAGCAAACACCTCAGGTCCTTCTCAGTTTCAGCAAGCATTATGTTATTTGAATAAAGCAGATTGTTGATGAGTCTACCTCCAATCCTAACACCACATTAATCCTATCATATAGAGTCCAGCCTCCTTGATGAACTATTCCACATATAGATTGAAAAGGTATGAAGATAAGCTGCATCTCTGGCATACACCTTTCCTGATTTTGAACCGTGCAGTGTTTTCTGCTCTGTTCTGACAACTGCTTCATGGTCTAAGTATAGACTTTACATGAGTACAGTCGAGTGTTCTGGGATTCCATCTTCTCAAGGTCAGCCACTGTTTGTTGTAATCCACACAGTCAAATGCTTTCTCATAGTCAATGAAACACAGATAGACATTCCTTTGGTAATCTAATGTTGGCTAAAGTATCCCGAGTGCCACAGCCTCGTCTAAATCCATCTTGCACGTCTGGAAGTCTCTGTTTATGTGCTAGTTGCAGTCAATTTTTTTTATAATCTTCAGCAGGATATTGCTTCCATATGATATTAATGATATTGTTCGATAATTTTCACACTACTAACAGGAATAGCTTTGTCTGGATTTAGCCAACATCAATAGATAGCTGCTCCAACCCCTATCCACCCTCTGTAGACCAGAGCAGTACACTACCTGATTCTGAGTCGTCACCACCACCACAGGCTTGGGTCCATTGTCTTAACTACTTTGCCAGTCGAGTTCACCTCAATGAGGGTCTCCTCAATCCTCCCTGGAATCCTGTTTTACTAAACATGACACTCTTCTCTAGTTATTGATCCCTCCTTCTGTTATGGTCATTGAGCTCTGGTGGCCTAGTGGGTAAGGAGTTGTGCTGCAAACCCGAAGATAGATGGTTCCAATTCACCAGCTGCTCTGCAGCAGAAAGATGAGTGGTTTCTTTCTCTGTGATTTACAACCTCTAAAAACCCACTGGACAATTAGCTATGAATAGTTTCCTAGTCAATGGTAATGAGTTTGAGTTGTTTTGGTTTTTTATGATGTATCTAAAGCAAGAGATTACAGGACAGTGTTCTGTTCTAATCCACAAGGTTTGTTTTGGTTTATTTTCAGTAGTTTATATCCACTAATTTTTTTTTCTCACCTGTCTTACTCTTGAAGCTCTGTGGAAAATTAACTATTTTTTATTGTGTCGTTTCTGGAGTTTAAAGTACTTGTTTTATAGCTTCCAAAATCAAAGGATCATACATGATCAAAGGATCATGGCAAACTGACAAATAGATGGTGAGGTTTTAGTCAAAACTTGTGATGGATGCTAAAGATACAAAGATGAATGCAAGAGAAATCTTTATTTCCAGAAGTTCACAATATATATCTGGAGAAGGTGGTTTTAAATAATTGCAAGTTATTATTTCAAAGCTTAAAGGATTATTTGAGTTGAAACTGATACTTTAACTTGTAAAAACTCAATTTTTCTTGCAACCAGAGATACAGGACATCATTGTATCTCCAGTTAGTTCTAATGTACCATCATGTGTTTAAAATATTGATGATTTAGGAGGTGAAAATTAGATACAAAATCTACCTGTAAATCCTCACACTTGATTCACAGAATTACCTGGGGAACTTTCTATAATTTGGAATCTCATAGGGAGTTGGATATAGCACATTTGAAATGGGACTTGGAAATCTGTATAGTTTAAAACAGACCTCGCTCCTGGGCTTCTGATCACCAATCTATCTGAAATAACTTGTGCCTTGAGCTTGCAATGAATTTCTGTGGAATAGCATATATATTGGTACAACCTGAATCTCAAAAACAGGCAGAGTTTATTTTTTAATCCCCCCAAAAAATCTAAAAAAAATTGAGGTTTTTGAAGATAATTGATGCAGCCATTGATTTAGTTTTCATTTCTAAATCTTTCCTGTCAAAAAGCACAAGATGCTTTGCAAACATTAACCCTGGAAGAAATATTAATCTTGACAAAAATAACATTAGCTAGGTAAAATGCTTTTAGTAAATGCAAAATGTAATTCTTACTTTCAAATTGAATTTCAAATGGCATTTCTTGCTCTAGTGACTAGTGAATCTGTTGCTTTATTGGTGACAAATATTTAACATGTAATAAACTTATACACTGTACTTATACACTGTATAAACTCATATACTAGTTGAAACTTCTTTTCCATATATGCATTAGCTTTTAATCATTAAATAGGAAATCACACATTATGTCTACAACTTACGTGCTAAAGTGCTACACTGATTTGTAGGAATGGCATCTATTTCCTAAACAACATACATCTGGGAACTCTATGAACTTTGATAAATGACCATAGTTAAAGGCTTCAGGCCTTTTGTTCATAGTGTTGTTATGAGTTGTGCTTGATTCGATGGCAATGAACAGTAACATGTGCTATACTGTATTTTTTTTAATTAACTCAACCACCACAAGGTGGTATCCTCAAATTGCAATGCTAGGTGGCATTACTTAAATCCATTTTTTGTCATAAAATACTATAACATTGTCACTTCTTTGCACAAATAGCTACCTGAACTGGAAAAGCTACTGAGAAAGATGGTGTTCCTTTCTATCTCCAGGCCATTTCTACTTCTAGCAGTTTCTGTCCAAATCTATTGGGAAATCACACCTCGATCTCTTATATGCACAAGCAATCTTGCTATCATCTTATTTTGTTAAAGAGGTTTTTACCCTCTTCTCAGATTTATTATTATCCTATGTTAAATATCCTGAGGTTCTAGATTCAGTTTAGGTGTCTCTTTAGAAAAAGTCACAAAAATAACTTGCCTAAGATAATTTAAAAATTGTTCATCTTTCTAGGGGCTACTCTTATTTTACACCCATAGTCACATTTTATTCACTCTAAAATACATTTTTTTAATACCAAGAAATTAGAGGCTCTCCAGTTGGTTGGCAGGGTCTCTAGCAGTATGAGTCAATCATGTCAAATGGAACAAATACTAATACAAATCTCTCTCTCTCTCTCTCTCTCTCTCTGTCTCTCTTTCTTTCTTTCTCTCAGAATAAGAATTCTGTGGTAGCTTAGTAGGTATGAAGTTGCAGTACCAACACAAAGGTAGGCTGTTCAAATCCATGAGTTGCACCAGCGACGAATGATGGGCAGTTTCTTCCCATACAATTTACAGCTCTGAAAATTCATTGGAAGATCATCTATAAGTCTGTTCTGATTTGACAGCAATGTGTTTATTTTTTTTTTTTTAGTTCTTTGAGAATATTTCATTATGAACTGGATAAGATCAAGATTTAGGGTGGGGGAAATCTCTAATCTTACTTTGTGGGCACCTAATTTACCTGGAGGGAGCTTTGGTGGCAAAGTCTACAGAGAGTGACACTGTTTGTCCTAATACAATGGTGGGTCCAACTTGATGGCAATGAAAGGAGAATTTAACTGGAAGAGCCTTGACAATTGTGCATAACATGCTGGGGTGCTCACCAAAAAATCCATGATTTAAATACTCCAGTCCCTCTTGGATGATCAACAGGCTTCTCCCATATCTCCCATAAAGACTTACAACGTTGGAAACTGAGGTGAGCTAATATGAGTCAAAACCAACTTAAAAGTAGTAGCTTTGGTTTTTCAGTGGTAATTTCACTGGAGCTACATCGTTAACTATGTGTGTGCTGGATTGTTCTCCTTTTAATGTAATTGTAGTTGCTATGTACCATCAAGTTAGAACAAGTCAGAACTGGCTCATAGCTGAACCTCTAGCAGACTTTCAGCAGCAGTAAATCACACAAGAGGATATTATCTTTCTCCTGTGGAGCAGCTGATAGATTTGAAACATGTGCCTTTGGTTGGCAGTTCAACTCCTTACCAATAAGCTATTAGAACTACATTTTATGTAATTAGTCATTTTATTTCAAAGAAAGTATGCTTAATACCCCTCAAAATTAAAGAAATCCATAAGCTACAAGTGAAGGAGATCCTTTAACTTCCCAAAATTCATTCTTTCCAAAATATAGTAATACTTATTGAATGACTCTATGTTTTAAAAAAGCACATGGCTATATTTCTCTGAAGCAGAATAATAACAATGTCAGTTTCAATCGATAAAATAATATTCACAATTTTCACAAACTTCATATGCATAATCTGGTAACATTAGATATATTCAACATGTTCCGTCCCTATGAACTATTTGCCAATTTTTCTATCACCCTTAAGAGAAGTTTACTGTCCCTTAGCTTTATATTTTTGTTTGCTCTTATGTAGCCACCTTGGCTTTTTTTTTTTTAAGAAAAATAAAAATGGAGGACAGGGGAAAGATGCACCAGGCTCTGCTTATAAATAGAAGTCAGCAAATGTAGACTCTAATGTAAATTGGAGTGTATTCAATGCTCTTTACATAGTGTACTTTTAAAAATATGTTATTAATCAGCCTTCAAAATAAAACTTTTAATGGGACACCTGAATTGTCACATGGCAAAATCTGTAGGTGATTGCACTGCTAAACCAAAGAGGATGCCTCTCTGGTGGTTCAAATCCACCGTTACATCCATGGAAGAAGATGGGTAATCTCCTTCACTGCCATTTACAGCCTCTGAAAACCTACTGGAGAATCAGTTTTGAGTAGGTTCTAATTCCAAGGTAATGAGTTTTGAGTGAATGGAGTTTAGTTTCTGTTGATTTTACAATATCACAAATGTATTTCAGACTTGACATCATTGAAATAGTTGGATTTATTTATGAAAAGGAATGAAAAATTGAATTATTGCTCCCTGATAGGAAATACCATGTAATCATTCTTGAAGGTGATATTATGAAATATTTATTCCACAATCAACACTCTGTGAAAATATCAAAATGAAGAAAAATAGTAGTTTTAAAGCATATTATTTATATAATTGAATATGCGGATAAAGTTCTCTTTTATACAGAGACAAATGAGTCATTCAATAAGGATAAATTTCTGCCAAGTGCTTCTTAATTTAAGATTCATCTCAGGGGGAAATGTCTAGGAGAAATTGTTTTGAAACTTCCCAGGAAAAAAAAAGAATCTGCAACACATTTATGAGGAAAAAAGATATATTTATTGAGGTTAATACAGTCTTCATTAGAATTTAGAAAAAACATATCAAAATGGTAAACTTACTATTTGGTGATTTTTTGTTTGTTTGTTTGTTTTAAAATTTCTAATTGTGATGGTTTCAGATGTAAATTTATCCTTTTTATTCTGGAAAAGAAAATGTATACAGATGTGTGGTGAAAATAAAAACTTTTGGCAATGTAACTTGTGCCTTTGAACTGCCTCTTACCTGCCACCGCTAACGTCTGGCCCTGGCCTTTTCTGATTATTTGCCCTGCCCTGCCCTAATCTCTATAATGCATGGTTACCCTTGAGATCAGTCTCTCACTGCACACACACACACACACACACACACACCCCTACATGACTAACTCCAGCTCAGTCTTCAAGATGTCTTTTAAACCTCACCGCTCTGGAAATCTCCGTTTTCTGACCCAAACTCTTCATATTAACAGAGCCTTCCTGCCCTCTGTTTAAGTCTGAAACACCATCAAAATTAAGAAACATTTCTTTAAAAAACGAAATCACAAAAAAGCTCTAATAATTTCATTATCCCCAAATAGACAAGGTTAACATCCTGGCTGAAAGCTGAGGATATCAGAAGAACTTTTATCCGTGTTTTATTGACTATACAGAAGCATTTGACTGTGTGGATCATAACAAACTATGGCCAATATTGAGGAGAATAAGAATCCCAGAACACTTAATAATGCTCATGTGAAACCAATACTCAGAAGAAGAAACTGTTGTATGAATGGAGCAAGGGAACACTGCGTGGTTTAAAATAAAAAACATGTACATCAGGATCACCTCCTTTCTCCTTACCTATTCAATCTATATGCTGAGCAAAGCATTCAGGAAGCTGGAATCTATGAAGAAGAAAATGATTGGTGGAAGCCTCATCAGTAACCTGTGGATAATACAACCTTGCTTGCTGAACATGAGGCAGAGGACCAAAGACCACAGCTTTCAATATGGATTGCATCTCAGCACCAAGGAGACTAAACTCCTCACCACTGGACCATTAGGTAACATCATGATAGATGGAGAAAAGGTCGAAATTATCAACAATTTCACCTTACCTGAATCCACAATCAATACCCTTAATACCAACACTCAGGAGATAAGGAGACATATTGCATAGGTGCTGGCAGGGATATTTCCAAACTATTTAGGAGCTGGTTTAGGCCATGGTCTTTTCATTCACTTTCTATGCATCTGAGAGCTGGGCAATGAATAAGAATGACAGAAGAATTGATGCCTTTGGGCTGTGGTGTTGGAGAAGAGTACAGAATGTTCCATGGGCTGCCCCAAAACCCGACAGGTATGTCTTGAAAAAAAATGCAGTCAGAGTGGAGGCAAGCATGGAGAAACTTCATTTCACATATTTTCAACGTGCTGTTAAGGAGAGGTTATTCCTTGGAAAGGAGTATTATTTTAGAAATATAGAGGGTCAGTGAAAGAGAGGAGGACCCTTACCAAGGAGGACCCTGACACAGTGACTACAGCGATGGGCTGAGTATGTCAGAGATGATGAAGATGTTACAGGATAGTACAGGGTTCAGATAGGGTCACCATGAGTTGTACTCAACTTGATGACACCTACGAGCAACAACACCTCCACTGAACACAGTAATTCTTCAAATTATTTAGCAAAGCTGATAAAGTGAGAACTAAGTAACAGGTTGCTCAAATACATTTTCAAAGATTATGTAGCAACAAAGCAGCAGGCCTTTGATGTAAAGGCAGGCATTAAGTGGCAAAACCTGTGTTCTTAGCCACCTGGTCATCTCTGGTGATCTAAAAGGAGATTGTAACATCACATTAGATCAAGTCCGTGAACAAGGCAGAAAGTGTGTGAATCCATTAGGTCATGAACACTAAGAATCCTACTCTTTTCAGGCAAAGAGATAATGTGAAAGAACAGAAATCCCCTGTGAGAAGGAAATACACTTTTTTATAAAATTAAATTATACCAGTCAGAGATCAGATCCTAAATGAAGCAAGATGAAGTAGTTGTTTTCGTTGGCGCTGGATAGTTGAGTCTGACTCGTGGTAGCCCTGTGTACAACAGCTTTCAACTATACTCGATCCTGTGCTTTCCTCAAGATCTTCGCTCTGCCCACACCCATTGTTGACATCACTGTATCCATCTTTTCTATGAGGAGAGCTAAACCATATCCTCTTCTCTGACTCAACACCTTTCCAGTCATGATGTCCTTTTTCAGGAACTGGACCTTCCGGACAGCACGTCCAGATTGTGTGCCATGAAGTGTCACATATTTTATGTCACATAATTTATGTGACATGAAATCTCATCTTCCTTGCCTCTAAGGAGCACTCTGGCTGGACTTCTTCCAACACCATCTTATTTATTCTTCCGGCAGTCCATGGATATTCAGTAATATTCACTGGCAATATCATTCAACTGGATTAGTTCTTTTTTTAGTCTTCTTTCTTCCATACCCAGCTCTCACATGCATATGAAACCTCACTCATTACCATCCAGTTGAAACTGACTCATAGTTGACACACCATTGGTTTCTGAGGCTGTCAGTTGAACGACAGGTGAGCACCCATCTTTCTCTTGAGAAGTCATTGGTAGATATGAACCACTAGTGGGACATGACTTTTGTATTAATAGTGCAGCTCCCTATGAACTGCATCGCCATATCTTCCTACATGCATATGAAGCAATTGAAAATATCACATGCACCTTAATCTTTACACTGACATCCTAGCTCATTAGCAATATAAAGAAGTCCTTGACAGCAAATTTGCCCAATGCACCACATATTTTGATTTCTTTACCACTGCTCCCATTGGTATTGTTTGTAGAACCAAGTGAAATGAAATCATTGACAACTTTCAACCTTGTCTCTATCTTTCATGATATTGCTTTCATAGTATAAATTTTTGTTTTCTTGATATTGATGTGTAATCCGCACTGAAGGCTGCAGTCTGATCTTCAGGTATCCATTTAAGTTCTCCTCACTTTCCAAAAGCAGGCTTGAGTCATCTGAAAGCGGTTGTGAGGTGGTAAGGAGACAGAAGGGCTGCAGTCCCCAAATTAAGGAAGTCATAATTCAGCATGAGTCCCTGGGAGGAGAGAGACTGACATGTCGATTGGCAGAAAGCTCAGCACGGGCAGCTGTTGACTCCCCCAGGAACGCAAACTTAATATCTTTGTAAATTTGCCTGCGGCTGATTCTGCTCTCGCTCATCCAAATAACAAATTGTGTCCAATTTTGTGTACCTCTATCTGAAGCTCACAAAAGGTGTCTTTTTCTAATTTGTTAAGCAAGCACAGAAGAACAGAGTGTTGGGTTATAGAGCATGTGAAGGAACATAGTGTTAGGATAACTTTTAGGTCATTTTCTTTTAAATGGAACAACAAAAGGAGATCTCTCCAATTCTTCAGATTCTACTGGCAAAAGCAGAGATATAAAAAATGAGCGAATCGTAACTGAGTTGATTAGTCCTTGAAAGTCCATCTGCCTCCAACGCTGGAAACTCAAGTTGTTGACTGGGCCTGAGAGAACTGCACTATGTAGAGCAGCACTCTGTGGCTGTTGTTTGAGACACACGACTTGTGCCCTACGACCAACTTCCTTAATCACCAATCGAGTTTTCCCTATTTCACTTGCATTAGCCTTGCCTAGAGAGAAATGAAGGTGTCAGACATAATGTGCTTCTGATTTCCTAAAAATAAATGCAGAAATGAAAATCCCTGGGGGTTTCTCTTCCAGCGTGGCGAGGGATCCTGAAGCCATATGCTCTGTGGGCTCTTTGAAATAGACAGCGAGCACGCACATTCATCCTCTTGGGACTGACAGTGCAGACAGTCCGTGGTTTATGGGCTTTTTTTTCCAACCTGGATTTTCACCACAGGAATAGATTAGGCCTTCCCATGTGCTCACCCTAATTCATCTTTCTTTTAGTGGAAGCTTGCCAAAATTACATTTTGTTTAGTTGTAGCTGGTTTCTTTCTTTCTTTCTTTCTTTCTTTCTTTCTTTCTTTCTTTCTTTCTTTCTTTCTTTCTTTCTTTCTTTCTTCCTTCCTTCCTTCCTTCCTTCCTTCCTTCCTTCCTTCCTTCCTTCCTTCCTTCCTTCCTTCCTTCCTTTCTTTC
>NW_006399772.1:3135212-3164637 GCF_000299155.1 Elephantulus edwardii
CCTTCCTTCCTTCCTTCCTTCCTTCCTTCCTTCCTTCCTTCCTTCCTTCCTTCCTTCCTTTTTCTGAGCTCAGGGATCATATTATAATAATATTCCCCTCTGAAGACCAAATCCACAGACTATTATTTTAGGAACTCATGTACAAGAAAACTGCACATCTCCCATTGTTCCCTGGGAGTCCAGCAATGAAAGGACTATGGCATAGGAGCAAATTCATATCTCCACTCCCCCCACACACCCCTCCCACAGCCCTACATATCTGCCCATGCACGTTACAGCTTTCATCCAAAGACTCACCAGAAGATCAGCTATGAAGCTTTAAGTTGTCCCTCTTGACAGCATGAGACTGCATAAATGTGTATGTTTAAAAGGAAGGCAAAATATAAGACAGGATCATATATTTTTAAAGTGTGTTTCCCGCAGGAAAAAGAAACTATGAAGAAAAGTCAATTTCTTTTACCAAGTAGTGTTAAAATTAGTGTATTTGTTTTCTAGTTTTGTGCATTTTTTTCCCTTGTGTACAAATGTTATCAAACAACTGAAGCAGGCGCGGCATTCTCTTCCTAAACAGCATGCCTCCGGAAACTCTGTGAACTTTGACAAATGGCAGTGGTTGTGGAAGGGCTTCAGGCCTTTTGTTCATAGAGTCACTATGAGTCGCTCTCGGCTTGAAAGCAATCAACAACAACACTTCTTCAATTATAAAACCAGGGAGCCCTCTTGGCACAGTTCCAGTGCATTTTGTTGCTAACCAAAAGGCAGTGTCTGGATTGTCTGCACAGTGCCATTCGTCCACGTCGCTTAGTGTGTCGTTGTGTTGTTGTGTGCTGTCAAGTCAGGACTAACCCATGGCTGACCCGCCAGTGGATTTTCAGACGCCGTTTAATTACATGGGAAGAGACTGCCCATCCTCCCATAGAGCAGCTGGTGGAGAAGAAAGAATTGTCCAAGTTAACTAGCTGTATTTCTAAAGGCTGAAAGGTGACTGGTCACTTTGTAATGGAAACAATATGTCAGCAGCTGTCTGGTAGCTTAGTCTGTAACTTGTCAGACCACTCATCTTCATTGATCAGAATCCATCAGTGTGTTAAGGGGAAAAGGTGATCGGTCTCCTCCCATTAACATTTACAGCTCCAGAAACGCAACACAGTTGACTCAACACCTTTGGTTTGTTTTAGTCTTCTTTGCACATTCAGCTTGCCACTGTGCAGCAGTTAATACCAGCATTATTGACACACACTATATAAAATTGCATTCTATCATTTCATTTAGAGAGTGAAAATTCTTTGTACTGATTACACTCAATTTACCATGAGTGCTTTTCCAGATTATAACAAAGGAAAGAAATGTGTAAACAATTTGTTTCAGAGATCTTTTCTTTTCACTCCCTATATCAGAGAAAACTGAAAAAAAGCCATATTTTTATGATAGAAATAAGACATGGCATTGCCTGAGATGTCGTGTGAGGCATGGCATATGGAAATGCAGCTGATAGCAGTTTCAGAAAGATGACATGTGTCACTTGTCAAAGAGCAAGAAAAGTAGGCGTCCTAACTGACATGTTGCCTATTTATTGCATGGAAAGTTTTCCAGCTGCCCTTCTGGTGAATCAGAGAGAATGGCTGGAGACAATCAAAACACTAGAAAGGACGGGATCAATTTAAAGGATGGGGAGTTAGATAAAGGAGCGAGGGTTGAGGCGAGTACTAGCAGTGAGGCAGGTAAAAGAATAGATTCTATAGGTCTTTAGACTTGTTCTCATTTTATGACATACTGTCCTCATGTGAAACCTATACTTGGACCAAGAAGCAGTCCTCAGAACAGAGCAAGGTTCAGAATACAGAAAGTAGTGTGTCAGGGATGTGTTCTGTTTTCAATCTCTATGCAGAACAGATCATTTGGGAGGCTAGGTTTTATGAGGAGGAATGTGGAGAAGACTCATCAACCACTTGCAATATGTAGATGATACAACCTTACTTGCTGAAACTGAGAAGGACCTGAAGTGTTTGCTGCAGAAGGTCAAAGACTTTGGTCTTCAATATGGATTGAAGCTCAACATCAGGAAGACAAAGATTCTCACCACTAGGCAAGTTGGCAGCACTATAATATATGGAGAAGAGACTGAAGTTTTTAACAATTTCAACTTGCTCAGCTCCACAGTGAACACTCTTGGCACCAGCAGTCAGGAAATCAAAAGATGAATGGCTTGGGAAATCTTCTGTTAGGGACTTTACCAAAGTGCTAAAGGGTAATGATGTCATTCTAGGCACTGAGGTGTGCCTGATCCAGCCTGGTCTTCAAAATTATTTGCTATACATCAGAGATCTGCACAATGACTAAGGATAATAGAAGAATAATTAATGCCTTTGAGTTGTGGTGCTGGAGAAGAGTATTGGAGATACCATGGACTGCCAAGAGTTCACATGGGTCAGTCTTGAAGAGGATGAAACCAAGTTTCCCCTTATAGGCTAGGGTTTTAAAGCTCCATCTCACATTCTTGGGCATGTGGCCAGTTGCTACCAGTCCTTGGACAAGGACATCAGGCTTAGTAGGGTATATGGACAGTTCAGGAAAGGAAGACCCAGATGAGATGGATTAACATAGTAACTGGGGTAGGGGCACAGGTGTGTTGAAGTCAGTGAGACTGGCTCAGGATAGGGCAGGCTTCAGAGCTGCTGTACACAGAGTTGTGGGTGGCTTGATGACACACAACAACAATAAACAATAAATCCCCATTAATTCCCTAAAATTAAACTAAAATAGTAGAAGTATTATTTCCAATCATTACTACTCACAGACATGCACACATGTGCTTAGACACACACACAAAACCTCATTCTTCATATTCTGTTTATTTAGTACAAGTTTTTGTATCTTCCAACATTAGTAGCCCAAGACTGAATGGAGCATACAGCTTTAAGAATGTAAGTTTAGGAAAGGAGAGAAATAAATACCCAATGAAAACTATTCAGTCATTATAATAATACAAATTATCGACTGAATTCACTTGCTAATACAGGAAAGAAAACATATTTATTGCATGCTTCAGTTACATCGGTGATTACAACAGACAGTAGTGTGGAAACATGAAACAACCAAGCAATTCAAATCACAGGACAGATAAAAGATGTGGAGAATCAAAGAGAACACTGTTGTGAAATGTATCACCTGAGAGGTTATTTCTGGTTAAACTTGAAATATGCCTATATTGTCTGTAATTCATTCCACAGTGTGAAGGATCTGGGAACGTATGCTCGTCGAATTATGATTCTCAGAGGATGTTAATTTTGTATTGATTTTTCTTATCCAACAGATGTATAGGATAAGTAAGTAGGAAACAACAAGGTATTGGTCCATGCCCTTAAGATAATCTTCATGAAATGAGAAACATTAGTATTAGACTGCATAAAAATGCCATATTATGCATTATAAACCAGAAATTATATAGATATTCAGACCATAAGTGTTCTATGAAGCTTGAAATTGTTATATACTAGAACTTGAGCCTCAAATAAGAAGGTGTTAAGGATTTATGTGAATACAGAAAAGGAACTATTACCACAAAGTTTCAGTTCTATACCTGCAAATGTTGGGGGGGGGGCAGGAAACACCACAAAATTTTGGAGACAGACACTGGAAGTAGAGAAAGCAAATCTCTGGTTGTCAAGTGACAACTGCGCTGCAATCCTCAAGGCATGTGGTTCAAGGCCACCAACTTTTATGGAAGAAGGATGAGCAATCTCCCATGCATTTAACTGCCTTTGAAAACCTGCTGGAGGGTCAGCTATGGTTGGTTTTAGTCTATAATACACAATATATTGAAGACAGGGGTTAAGAGCTTCCCAAGTCTGTCTTTAGTTCTCAGCAGTCTTAATGTGGGGAAGACACAGGACGTTGGTATGAGAGATACTTCACAGTATCTCCTCTTATGCTTGTGTTCCAGCCTGGTAACCATGTCCTGCACTAATTGTACTAATCTTGTCAGTGTTCCAGGGACACTTTGCCACTATCCACAAGTCATGACCTAAAGGGAGTAACTAACCGGCGATTGGCACAGCAGACTGGAAAAATAGCAAAGCTGGATTATAGGAGTGGGCAGGCAAACTCAACAAAAGGGCTTCAGAAAATGATCTTTAAAGCTAGAGGATGTCAGATATATTTTGTTTTTGTTATTGTTGTTGCTGTTATGTGCCATCAAATGGCCTACAACCCATAGCAACCCTATGTACACTAGCTCTGAAACTTGCCCTATCCTGAGCCAATCTCATAGTCTCTAACAGACCTAATCCCATTTCTCCAGTCATAGTGTCTATCCATCTCATCCTTGGGCTTCCTTTCCTATTCTGTCCCTCCATCCTTCCAGGCATTTTAGAACATTTAAAATTAACCCCACATGACTTGGCAGCACATAACAACGACAATAACAACAACAGCAACAAAACTAATCAATTGTGTTCACCTTTGTTGTTGTTATTATGTGTCATGAATTACCTGTGACTCATAGCAACCCTATGCATAACAGCTCTGAAGCCTTCCCTGCCCTAAGCCAGTCTCACTGACTCTAACACACCTACCCCCATTGGCCCAGTTACCGTATCAACCTATCTTGTCCAGGATCTTCCGCTCCTGTGCTGTTCCTCCACCCTTCCAAGCAGTACTGCCTTGGACAAAAATCCTCTCCTGAAGCTGGTATATGGGATTTTTACTTAAAGCCTCCTAAACGTGACACACAAATTGATGTGAGACCAGCAGCATTGCAAGGCACAAGACATCACAGAAGTGAACCATGGCCTAAGCCATCATATCAAGGGGAGGCTGGGTGAAAGCAAGTGCGAGATGGGATAGGCAGGGGTACAAGGGATGCTGATGTAGCAGGGAAAGAGAAAGGACAAGAAATACATGTGAGGGTAGGGAAGTACTGAATGTATTGTGTATCTCGTTAAGGGGAAGTGTCTTTCATCTGCTCTTTTCCGTAAAATGCTTGTCTGTCAGATATTGTTCAAAAGCTAAGCATCCAAATTAAGACAGATTAGGAAGAAGAATTGTCACCCACTTCCAAAATATAACAGGCCTTCAAAACCCCTATGTACTATATGTTTTTTCTTTGAAAGGTCTTTACTTACAAGTAGTAATTAAAAAGGAACTCGTTGTGCCCGAGTAGAGGTGAGTTTACATTTGAAAGTCAAGACTCTCTCATGTCTTCATTTCCATCTACTTTATGAAACTACTGGAAGTAAGAGCCACGCTCACTGTGATTTGCAAAGTAGGTAGAATTGTTGAGATTAAACATTAGGTGACATGTAAGTTGTTTATTTCGTTGTTTTGGTTTGGGCTTTTATTTTTGTTTTTATAAAAATTTGTGTTCATTTATTTAATTGTTAATGTTAAACTATGGAAACAGCCATTACATAAAGATATTAAAGTAACTTTTTAATAATTATACAGAATTTTAATAACCAAATGATATATTTTCATCAATTCATATTTGGAACTTCCAGTTACTCACTAACATGCTTCCCCTTTTCCATCAACCTTCTTTAGAACAAATATAATTCTCCCACTTCCCTCATTATACCTGTTGTCTAGAAAAAGTTCAGTAAGTAGCTGCTATTAAGAAAGCCATATGTTAAGTGGGATGGTACAGGTTTTTTTATTTTAATTGGTACCTCTTAGTTTCATCCTAATCTCAATTGTTAGAATAACTCTTTTCGTTAACTGGAAATGTCAGGGTTAGAAATAGCGCTGTAAAGACACACTTTTGTGTTTAGAAGTGGAATAGAGGACTTATAGGGAAAGTACACTGTTTTTCCCAGATAACTTTTGTATTCACACTCCGGATCTTTTCTGAAACAAGTCATCTCAGCATCACCTTGAAATAGATTTAGGGATGGGAACATCGATGGTTTAATTCTATAGAGTTTAAAGGGATTACAGTTATAGAGAAGTTCTCAAATGTAGTCACTTAGCCCAGAAAAGAATTTATTATATTAAAAGCAAAATCCTTGCCACCTGTTCACACCTACCGTTGGAAAATACTATTTCTTTCACAACACCCCTCAAGTAGATTGATCTTTTACCTTTTAGATTTTTTAAATTAATTTGAGTTCTTTCTAAAATTTCTGAATACACTATGTAATGATTCCACTCATTTTACTTAACTTACACTCAGCTTTATAAAAGGAAATATTGAGGTTTAAAAAAAAGTCCAGGCTTTGTATCCTTTAGAGGATGTAATATTTTGACTTACACATATTCTTAAGCAAGAGTCTTAATACTCTGAAGAATAGGGTCAGCTGGGTAGCATAATAAAAAGACAACCTTGAGTCTTTTTCAGAGAATTTGATTTAATGAGCAGGATGGATAGTTTGCTACTGTTGCTATAAAATGTTACAACAAACTCAGTACCTTAAAATGCACTGCAGTAGATTGAATTACTACCACCCCCCCCAGAAAAAAAGAAAGTATATATCAACTGGCTAGGCCATAATTCTCTATATAATATAATGTTCCTCTGTGTTTAAATCCTAACTCCTGTGAAGTTAATGAAATCTGACTGGGGAAGTTATGTATATAAGTTATGTATGTAATTATATATTCATTCCCCATAATGTGATCTGAGAGGGATCAGCCAATCAATTGTAATGGGATTTGAAGTTAGTGGTATGCACCATTTTTAATAAGGTTACAGTGCATCTAATGAAAGGAAGCATCTGTGGGATGTCACTGGAATAATGTTTGTCTTACAAGAGATAAAAGGATAGAGAAGGTAGACTTCAGTGACACCAAGAATGGAGCAAGTTAATTGGCTTGGTTGTAGAAAGTCCTAACACAGGAGGTGGTTAAGAGCTAGAGTGATCCCCAAGGAGTGCCTGACCTACAGTCCCTGAAGGAAACCAGGACCTATGCAACCCACTGAAGGAAGTGAGAGCCTTCTTCATGAGCTGGCATCCTGAATTTGGATTTATATCCTCCTAAACTGCAAGAGAATAAATATCTGTTAACGCTATATCTGTTTTTGCATCAATAGATAACCAAGACAGACACAGGCTTATTATATTACGGTTCTGGGATCAGAAGTTCCAAGTGGGTTATATAGGTCAAAATCAAGGTTTCCATAGAGCTATGTTCCTTCTGTAAGGAATCTGTAAGGAAGAATGTATTTCCTTGCCTTTTTTAAGTCCCTACATTCCTTGATTCCTGGTTTCTTCCTTCATCTTCAAAGTGTAACATTTCAATCTTTGCTTCCATACTCACATCTCTGCCTGGACTCACTCCTGTAACTTCTTCTTTACCATACAAAGAACTTTTATTACACTATTTCCACTCTGTTAACTCATAATAACCACCCCACCTCAAAGTTTTTAACTTAATCATGCCTGAAAAGTCTCTTCTGCCATGTTGTGGTTGTTATGCACCGTCAAGTTGCCTCCGACCCATAGTGACGCTATTTACTACAATAGCTCTGAATCCTTCCTTTTCCTGAGCCAGTCTCACTGACTCTGACACATCTACCCTCATTTCCCTAGTCACTGTATCAATACAACTTATCTGGGGTCTTCCTCTCCTGTTTTGTCTCTCCATCTCTCAAGCATTATGTCACTCTCCAAGGATCATATCCCTCCTGGCTATTTGCCCAAAGTATGTAAGATGGAGCTTCAAAATCTTAGCCTCTAAGGAGAAACCTGGTTTCATCCTCTCTAAGACAGGCTTGTTTTCTTGGCAGTCCATGGTATGTTCAAGACCTTCTCTAGCACAACTCGAAGGCATAAATTCTTCTTCTGTTATCTTTAGTTATTGTCCAGTTCTCTGATGTGCAGCAAGCAATTGTGAAGACCATGGACTGGATCATGCACACCTTAGTCTCAAGACTGAAATCAATGCTTCTCAGTACTCTGGAAAGGTCCCTGACAGCAGATTTACTAATGTAATTAATCTTTGATTTCCTGACTGCTGATGCCAAGAGTGTTGATTGTGGAGCTGAGTATGCTGCAACTGTTAACAACCTCAATCTCTTCTCCATCCATGATGGTACTGCCAATTGGCCCAGTGGTAAGAATCTTTGTCTTCTTGATGTTGAGTTTCAATCCATACTGAAGACCACAGCAAGTGCTTCAGGTACACCTCAGTTTCAGCAAGCAAGGTTGTGTAATTTGAATAATGTAGGTTGTTGATGAGTCTTCCTCCAATCCTGATGACTTATTCCTCCTCATAAAGCCTAGCCTCCAGAATAATCTGTTCTGCATATAGATAGAAAAGGTATGGAGACAGGATACATCCCTGATTTTGAACCATGCAGTGCTTCCTTGCTCTATTCTGAGGACTTCTTCCTGGTCCAAGTATAGGTTTCACATAAGTGCAATCAAGTTTTCTGGGATTCCCTTTCTTCTCAAAGTTAACAACAATTTCTTGTGATCAACACAGTCAAATGCCTTTGGATAGTTAATGGAACACAGCCAAATATTCCTCTGATACTCTTTATTTTTTTCCAAGATCCATCTGGTATTGATGATAATATCTCTAGTGTCATAGCCTCTTCCAAACCCAGTTTGTATTTCTGGCAGTTCCCTATCAACGTATAGTTCCAGTCGTTTCCGGATAATCTTCAACAGGATTTTGCTTGTGTGTGATTTGAGTGATATTTTACGATGGTTTCCACATAGGGTAAATTATTTCACTTCCAGGCATAGGAAATTATGTCATCAACACTTTGAAAGTCCATTATTTTCCAACTGCAGAGTCCAAGAATCTTTAGTTTAGCAAGTACTCTGGGTCTGCTATTAGTGGATACTTGTCTAGGCAGATCAAGATCTTAGCAAGAAGGAAGCATTGTTAGAGTCATCACATCTGCTGAGTAGATACAGTGAACCAAGGTAAAGAAAGTGTTTCATCTCCAGCTTTCTCATTCTTCTCTCCTTCCCTGTTTGGCTTAAGACTCTTGTGGTGTGCAAGTATATGTGTAAAGCAAGGTAGAGAGCTGGTGTTGTCTTGAGTTTTTAATACTCATTTATCCATTTTCTGAAGTCCAGTGTAAGAGAAGAAAAATGAGTTGCATCATATGACTCTGTAATCAGAGATTTTAGAAGTACCATTCAAAAGCCCAAGAGTTAATGGTCAAGCTACTTGAAAGGTGTGGTAAAAGAAAGAATATTTGCTACTCGTAGATTTGAACAGGGGGCAAGGATTTTTTTTTAATAGAATAAATTATTCTCTGGGCTAAGTGAACACATTGACTAAGAAGCAAACTTTGAGTTATTTCTGTGAAGGATAAGAGGTTCCTGTTAGGCCTGAGCATATGGGAGACAAGGTGTTATTTCTTCAATGTTTACTGCAGGTTCACGTGTCTAACGTCTTAATCTCCCTTCACAGCCAAAGCCAAATTATGGCAAATGAGGCTCATGAAACTAAGCTAGCATTTCCAACTGCTCTTTGTTTGTCAAGGTTAAATGTTATGCCTGGTTGTCTGGTTCTTAACCTTGTATGTAAAAATTAACTAGAAAGAGAAGATAAATATATTAAATATGTGTATGTGTGTATAGATATAGATATCTTCATGTTTCCCTGGTAAATTTACATTTTGAGAAAAAGGCTTTAACAAAGCTTTTTTGTTTTGTTGAGATCATCCATCAGAATGAGGGAATGGAGCGGGAGGCATAAAGGCAGCCAACTTGCAATGGCCGTGGAAGTAGAAGAAGACTCTAGGGCCCAATTCACATTTTGCCTAGAAAGCAATTCTTCCTCCAGCCTATAAATCACACTTCTCTTTGACATGTATGAGCTATGAATATTTCATTGGTATGTTCTACATGATTTTGTGTTGCTTCTGAATACCCAGTGCCCATGAGAAGGATGGGTAATATCCTCTCTTGGTATTAACTGCCTCTGAAAACACACCGGCATGTCAGTTCTGACTCTACGATACACAACACAACAATGTGTGTTTGTAGAAGTATCTCTCTTTGATAATGGAGGCTGAACAAAACAAAGACAACATAATCTATGAATTTCTGATTCTAACATGTTGTTGTTATGTGCTGTCGAGTCGCTTGCAGCTCATAGTGGCACTATGTATAACAGCCCTAAACCCTGTTCTATCCTGTGCCAATCGCACTGCCTCTGACACACCCATCCTGATTACTCCAGTCACTGAATCAATCCATCTCATAGAGGGTCTTCCCCTCCTGCACTGTCCCTCCACCCTACCAAGCATGATGCCCCTCTCCAAGGACTGGTCTCTCCTTACAACATACTTTCTTCATTTAACAAATGACCAGTTAAAGCAACCTGCTACACAATTACTTAAAAATAATATTGCCTTATTTCTTTCATAAATAGGCCTATTTTTATACTGCTTTTCTTACTTTATTTTTACCATTTCACTCAACTCTACCTGGAGTGATGAAAATTGGTCTTGATACACATTTCATTGTATAACATTAATTATAACACCGACAATATGATGGGCATTTTCCTGTTTTCCTCCATATAATTCTCATTTCCATTAATACCTATCTGTCTTGTCTGTCTGCTTATATATCTGCTGTATTTCTTGTGTACCTGTCTGTGTCTTTCCTTTTTCTTTTTCTCTTTTTTAGAGAAACACTTTTTGTAATAAGACTTTGCAACTGAAAGATAATTTCATAAGCTAAGATTTTCATTATTTTAAATTTACTTATTTGAGAGTTTGCTTTGGCATTCTGAGTCAAACAGAAGCCTGCTGTTTCATACGACCTAGTAAGAAAGATAATGCAGGCATAATATATAGGGTTAGGGAGTTCTGGTGGCCTAATGGTAAGAAGCTGCCCTGCAATCCTAAAGGTATGCAGTTTGAATCCATCATTCTTACTTTAAATATTACTGAATTTTTTCAAGCTGTATTTACTTTTACCACTATGACTTGAAAGCATAAAAAATTGTCAAACTAGAATGAGATGAACTTAATATCTGTAGTTACATGGGCATATACTTATCAGTTACTTTTGGGTCAGTTTTGATCCTTGGTGACCTCAAGTGAGTCCGAATAAGCCTGTGTCTCATATGGATTTCAAAGACTACTTTTTCAGAAGTAGATTGACAGCAGTTTCTTCAGTGGTGCCTCAGGGTGGACTTGACATTCCAACTTCTTTGATGGCAGCTGAATACACTAATTGTTCAATTACAACAAATAAAACACTTTTGAGAGCCCTGAAGATCTGTTGAGTGTTTACTTATTTTTAAATGTTTGAATGTTTTCAAGTTTAAAAAACAACGGCACAGATATTTTAATAGAAATTAACAGAAATTTAGCTAGTGTTTTGCCAAAGCTAAATACCATTTTAATTCAAGAGAATTTTAAAAATACAGTAAGATTAAAACAAGAGACAGGAAGCAGTGTATTTGTTATAGAAGTAGATCTTCCCTAAATCTGAGTTATGTAATTATTTTGAAGGGGCTGCGATAGGATGTGATGATACTAGTGCAAATTTTAGAACTCAAAAGCCCAGGCTTTTTCCTTCCTCATCTTGGTTGAGCCTCAGTTCCTCACGTGAAATGTTATCTGCATTTTATGTTTTATCTTATGGAAAATTACTGCAAGGAAGATCATATGAAAGGATTAATAATAAAATATTTTTACAATAGTTAAGCATTCTTCAGATGCATATTTAATTTACAATGTTTTATTTCTAATATATAGCGTCTGAGTGTATTTGTGAAAAGTGGGAAATACTGGTATGGTTTCATTTAGAGCTTCTGTGGTTATGTAGTTGTTAATATGACTCTCTTTGTCATGAGCATTGGCTTTCACCACATGGCTGGGTAGAACTTTGGTCATGTAGAATGTTTGCCTCACCAAGAACACTAGATAGATTGCTAATGGTGTGAATAAGGTAAATCTCACCTTTTGGGTGGGATCATGAAAATAAAGGGGGCTCTGGTGGCCTCGTATAAAGAAGCTGCCCTGCAATCCCTAAAGCACGTGCTTCGAGGCTACCAACTGCTGTGCAGAAGTATGGGCAATCTCTTGGGCGATTGACTACTTCTGAAAACCCACCAGAGGGTCAGTTATGGATAGATTCTGACTCTACAGTACACAAAACACACAAACACCCGAGTCAAGTGGGTTATAATTCCATAGGATTGGTTTCTAAACCATCTAGTAGTTGTTATTTTGTTATGGTGGCTCAGAAACTAATGTAGCAAATGAGTCATGAAAATTCTGATGCAAGTTCAGGAGAGCTGAATCCAGCAACTGTACTTCACTTCATGCAATTTAATTGTCATTTGTGTTCTTATTACTAATATCTACTAGCCCGAGGTCATGCACAAATTAGGAAAAGGGATCCTTTCAGGATACTTGACTTTCGGTGCTATCTCTTGGAAAATTATTGAAATAATATGCAAATACAATGATATGTAGGCTGTGAAAGGGGCCTCCTTAGCTATGGCACCCTCATGTGACAAATAAATGGTACAATCAGTTGTAGCACTATTTTGTCTGTAAAAGACAATGCTGAATTAATCCTTTTTCATTTATGTTTCTCATAAAACAAAAACCTTGTTAGGTATAATTACAACAAAAGGGGGAGAAGTTAATAACCTTTTAAATGAATTACAAACTTTTTCTTAATCTGAAAAATGTCTCCAAAAATACATATCCGTGAGACTAATTGTGAAATGAGTGCACATGTATTAATTGCATGATGCTGGCAAACATTTGTCAGGAAACATGGCAATTTCACCAGCCCAGTTCTGCTTTACAAGGAATGTAGAGCATTTCCTTGCTGACACACAGCAGGCTTTTAATTTCACACCTTTATCTCTTTGCTCTGAAGCTGCCTTTATTATGACAAAGTTCACATTGCCATCGCTTTCTGAATTTTCACTCAGTGTTGTCTTTGGTATTTTACTAAACTGTCACTTTGCTTCTTAAAGCTCCATGACCCAGTGTGCTAAGGCTTAATTCTTTGCAAGTATTATATTTTAAAAAAATTATTGTGGAAATAGCTTCATCACGGTGTGCTTTCACTGCCTTCTATCACCAGTAAGCAACATTAAATGAGCTCATTGCCAGCATCAGTTGTAACAATATTATTGCATTTCCTAATTGGCGGTGGGAGCAAAGACTAAAAAGAAATGTTATCAGAGTTAACAGACCTAAAAGTTGTATTTCATTCTAACTAGAGTAGTATTGTTTGTTAATCAAACTGGGAGTATTATACTTGAATTATAAATGAATATACTGACACAAACTTTGCCTTTAGAGGATGTTGTTGTTGTTATGTGTCGTCGAGTCACTTGCGCCAGAGAGAAAGACCCTGGATGAGATGGAGTGACACAATTACTGTGGCAATAGGGGTAGGTATGTTAGAGACAGTTAGATCTCCTCAGGACAGGGTATGGATCAGAGCTATTGCTTATAGGTCTCTATGTGTTGTTGTTGACTGGATGCCACATAAAAACAACAACTGCATTATAATGTTGAAAACAGAGCACTATTTTATTTTGTTCTGCCTCACAGAATTTGTGTGAAGCTTTTCTGGGATTCTATTAGTATAAACTAAAAGCGATGGTCTCAGTTATTTAATGTAAGAGAAAATGCAAGGCCACACTTAGAGTAATGTTCTTGTTGTATACCATGGTTTCAGAACTGACTCATACTTGACTCTCAAAAAGGTTTCCAAAGGCAGTAAATCCCACAGGAGGCAATTTCCCATCATTCCTCTGCAGATGGTTGATTCGAACTGTGTACCTTTGGCTTGGCAGCATAATTCCTAACTACTAAGCCACCAGCACTATTATTAGAGATAGGGATATAGAGATAGATATATAGTTTTGAATAATGTTGCAGTCCCACTTTCTGAAGCACTGATGTCAGCTAAGGGAAGTCACAGCACTTCATATTATGTGTGAATCCTGAAATTTCTAGGTAAAGAAAGAGATAAAGAGGTTGGTTAGATTTAAGGATTTAACAGGGATTGTAATTTGAGTTGTACTAGAGAGATGAGAAAATAAAAATTTTAAGGAAGAGGAAATGATTTAATTAGGAATATTTTGAATACTTATGCATAAGATGTTTTACTCTGTATATAGTTTTACTTTGTAATCTCTCTTTTCAGGCATGGCTACATGCAGGACATGTGCTCTGTTAAAAGAGTCTGTCCTTCTCGCTCCTTTTTTTCTTGGCTTTTCCCATCATGATATTCTGTACATAGCAGGAATCCTTCACTGCTCAACTACAGATCTCTGTTAGTAAAACTGGAAAGGAAATGTTCTTTCTAGTTCCTTCACAGAAATCATGTTTAAAACTCTGATTATCTCAACTCTCTCACTACCTTTTCTTTGTGGCCAAGGGAGGGGTATGGACACACATCTTGATTAACAGCTTTACTAGGACCATAGGAAGTGGGGAAGAGTTTCCCCAAAGGATTACAATGAAGACTTGGGAAAGTACTGGAGAGGTAAATAAAATTATATCCACCCACAGCTCTGTGATACAAGTTCTTTGAATTTCCACGAATTTAATAATACACATCAATAGCTGATGTCTAATTCATAGTTCCTAGATCAGCAGCCACTCACTCGAGCAGTGTTAGTTCCTGCTTAATTTTGTCCAGTAAGTACATGGGTTCTGGCAAAGGTAGAGAGCAAAGTACTATATCACACTATAGCATGAATGTCAGAATCAAAACTTTCCTAATCTTTAGTCTCCCCATATGCAAAACTATAATTTCTATTTTCAATTACGTGAAGAATCAGCAAGAATCAATGTTAAAAAGATATGAGTCAGATCTTAAACACATACTATCTACTCTATAATAAACATGTTGTTGTTGTTTTGAACCATCAAGCATAATATGGCTCATAGCAATAGACTGTTCCATTCTAATTTTGCATATAAAAAAAAACAACAACCAGAAAATACAGGCATCTCATCTTGGAGAAATGCCCTAATGGTAACAAAACATCAGGAATCGCCAAGTGTTAACTCATTCACTCTTTCACTACTCAGCCTTAATTGACCCTCCATTGAATTTCGTGGGCTGTATATTGGAATCTGAGGACACTGCCCATCTTTCTCTTAGGGAGCTTCTTATGGATTAAAACCACCAGAGAGTCACAGTCTTTGGATTATCAGTGTAACTTGCTCTTGGTTTAGACCACCTCCAGAGCTCTCCCTAAGAGTAAACACATAAGAAAAGTGAGGAACCTAGTGATTTAACCAAGTTTACACCACTGGTAAGTGGCAATACCAAAATTTGGACCTATAACTTATTTAAGAAGTCAATCTTTTGTGCTATTGTCCTTCAAATGTTCTAAAAGCAAATGGTTGGATTTTGTTTCTTTCTTTCTTCCTTTCAGTGTTTGTTTTTTTTAAAAGAAACTTCTAACTCAGGCAGACAAGCCAAGTGACAAAAGGAGATTTAGAACATTCATTTTAGAAGCCAAATCCTTCTATCATCTTCTGCTTTCTCTTTTAGCATATTTAATCTTTTTTTAAAAAGGAAGCTGTCAGAGTCTAATGATTTTTGTTCTGACTCAAAAATATAAAGTAAAAATGTAACCAATTTCAAACATGGAAGAACTATTTCATGTAGCTGGTTTATTTGTGTGCAAAAGAAAATGTGTTAAATTAAATCTGCTAAAAAGAGTGATAGAAAATTACTCATTTCCTTTTTGATAAATTTCTAGATTTATACATCTTTATAATCATTATGGCTACCATTTTAATCCTTCTATCTACATATCATTATTTGTAACAAACCATATGGTTAGATTTCCCAAGATACTTTTGTCCTGCTCTGTAGTAGTTTTATGACCTGGTGGTTTAGCTTAAATTTTTTCAGTATTAATGAATGCCACAGCTACAGAGAGGTCTCTGGAGGTATGAGTGAAAAGTTTTTCTTGACTATGAGTTATTCTATGTTTTCATGGTAAAATTAAATAAAGATATTACCAGGCATGTTTAGCTAGTGTGTTTATAAAAGGATGAAAGATAGAGATAATGCTCATGGACCCTGACTCATTTGAGCAATAAGACCAAGTCTAACAAGATGGAATACAGTAAAGATAAACAAAAGATAGAGTTATATTTTTAAAAAAATCAATTGAAGAGTGATGTTTTTATTCTCAGGTTGCCCTGGGAATAAAAAAAGTGATAAAATAGCTGAATATAAACTTTGAAATAAGATAGAAAAAGTAAGATAGTGTTTAATTTATGGGTGTAAATTTCCTATGGAAAAATTTAGGAGACAGAGTTTCTGGAAAAAGTCAGTGCTCGGACCGATATATTGTTTTCTCAAAGGAGGAGTAATCAGAATAAAGAGAAATCAAGATAAATACCTAAGGAAGGCTTGCAGATAGTTGACAGATATTAACTGATGCTTCTTTTATAAAGTCAGTTTACTTGGGAATTGAAAGACAGTGTTTAAATTATTATCCCAGAAATTTTAGCATAGACAGGAAACATAGCTTCACTGGAGACGACAGTGTAGGAGCAAGGAGGTGGTTGACAGGGCCAGGAGAGTTCACTGGGGTTCATTTTCTATACACGAATCACCACAGTGGAATATGTGGTGATTTGACCCACAACATGGAAATGTGAATGTGCAAATTACTAATTTACAAAAAGAAAGATAATCAAGTATATCCAGATAATGAATAAATAAAAACTAGTACTGATGTCTGAATTTACCTCCTGTTAGGTGGTAGAGGAAGCACTCAGACCAAGTAAAGGCATCAAAGTCTAGAGAAGAGGTCTATTAGCACCATGGTTTTACATAAATCCACTGAATGGGTTGCTTTTGAAGTCATAATTGATTTAGCTTCTCTCCATGTTAAGAATCTATATTTCATTCTAATTTTGCTGATAACTTGCATAGGTCACATTATGGCAGCCAATTGAGTTATTAGCTGGTATTTAATTAAAGGTTCTCTTTGTGCTTTTACTCTCCTTTTAGCACGTACTTGTTGACATTAAAAGCTAACGCCACAGAAAAAAATGTGGAGGTAGTATTATTTGTATGTTTATCCTGGTCAATGCATTTCTGATTTTCTTGGCAGAAGTATTAACCACAAGTAACATATGTCACTATCCTAACACTCTTCTGGTAACACCAAACTCAAGAAGAAGTGACATTGTTTTGAAAAACCTGTAGTATAAAATCCCAGCAAGTATATTTAAATAGAGAAGTCTGGTGGCACTGAAAGCCAAAGTCTATCAGCTGTTCTGGATGAGAGTGCTGGGGGTATCTATTTCCATAAAGATTTACTGCCTTGGCAACCCCATGAAGCAGTTTACCCTGTTCTGTAGGGTCGCTATGAGTCAGAATGAACTCATTAACAGTAGGTACATATGTACGCTTCCAGCCCTGGCGTGTCCACTTGCCACATAGAGGTACCTCGTGGTTGCCGTGAAGCTGAACCCTGTGACACTGATGTGTCAAATTCCATAACGGTTACCCATGACGGACCGTGTTTGGTGGCTCTCCCCTGTTGAAACAAGCTTGGAAGCAGGAGCAGCATCCGCTTCGTAATAGCTTACCTCCAGAAACCCTATGAACCTGGAGAAAGGATGAAAGTCAATCATGCAAGTATCAAGGACTTTCTTTCATATGGTTGCTATGAGTCGCCTATGACTGGACGGCACTTAAAAACACAACAACATGTATGTATGTGTGTATATGTTATTGGTGGTATTATGTACCTTTGATTTAACCATGTCTCCTGGCAACCCTATAGCAATGGCTCTGAACCATGCCCCATTCTGAGCCAAGCTTACTTTCTCTGACATAGCTGACCCCATTGCCCCAGTCACTGTGTCAATTCATCTCATTCAGGGTCTTTCTCTCCTGCATTGACTGCTGGTGCCAAGAATGTTGTTTGTGGATCCAAGCAAGAGGAAATCATTAATGACCTCAATCCTTTCTCCATCTACCATGATACTGCCTACTGGCCCAATGGTGAGGATCTTTGTTTTCTTGATGTTGAGATACAATCCATATAGAAAGCTGAAGTCTTTGATCTTCTGCACCAAAATATTCAAGTTCTCCTCAGTTTCAGCAAGTGAGCAAGGCTATGTCATCTGCATAATGCAAGTTGTTAATGAGTCTTCCTTCAATTCTAATGCCACATCCTTTTTCATAAAATCTGGCCTTCTGAATGATCTGTTCTGCATATAGATAGAAAAAAGTATAAAGGTATGGAGAATGTATACATCCCTGACACACTCACTCTTTGATTTTGAACCATCCAGTGTTGCCTTGTTCTGTTCACAACAGTTTTCTGGCTGAGATACCAGTTTCACATGAACACAATCAGGAATCCTTGGATTTCCATTATTCTCAGTGTCAGCCATAATTTGCTGTGATCCACACAGTCAAATAAATGCCTTTGCATAGTTGATAAGACACAAATAAATATCCTTCTAGTACTCTCTACTTTCAGCCATGATCCATCTAACATCAGCAGATACTACTAATTCCAATGGCCTCTCCTAAATCCAGCTTACATTTCTGGCAGTTCTCTATTGATGCTGTTCTAGGCTTTTTTTTTCTTCTTTTTTTAATAATCTTCAGGCCTGTTTTTCATTGTTTTTGGTCAAATATTCTTCTAGGTCCTATAGCTCTGGTGTGTCCACTTGCTATACAGAGGTAACTTGCGGTTGCTGAACACTGTGACACTGATGAGTCAGATGTGTTAATGGTTACCCATGGTGGACAGTGTTTGCTGGGGCTCCCCGATTAAAACAAGCTTGGAAGCAGGAGTGGCATCCACTTCTGTAATAGCTTGCCTCTGGGAACCCTATGAACCTGGAGAAAGGATGAAAGTCACTCAGGTGTTGAGGATTTTTGTTCATAGGGTCGCTATGAATTGACTACGACTCAACGACACTTAACAACAACAACAGTCTTCAGTAAGCTTTTGCTTGTATGTGATATTATTGATACTTTAAAAATAATTTCCACATTCTGTAGGGAATGGGAATAAGTATGAATCTCTTCCAGTTAGGTGGCCAGGTATCTGACCTCCAGATTTTCTGGCACAATCTGGTTAGAACATCCATGTATTTGTTGAAATATCTAAATTGGTATTCCATCAATTCCTAGGGCCTTATTTTTGCCAGTTCCTTCAGAGAAGCTTGAGCTTCCTCCTTTTTGGTTCTTGATCATATGCTACGTCCTAAAAAGATTGACACTGTTCTGTGTCAGCCAACTATTTTTGGTGCAGTCATTCTTTGGTACAGCAATTCTTCCATTTTCTTTTGATGGTTCTTCGGTCATTCAATTTATTGCCTATAGTATCTTTAAATTTCACAACTCATGACTTGAATGTATTCTTTAGTTCCTTCAGCTTTAGAAACAGTCAGTGAGTTCATCCGTTTTGTTTTTCTCCAGCTCTTGGCACATGTTATTTTAATACTTTGCTTTAACTTCATGAGCTACTCTTGAAAATCTTCTCTTCAACTCTCTAACTTTCTCATGTCTTACCTTTGTTTTGCTCCCCTGTATTCTAGCACACTATTAAGTCTCCTCTGACATTCAGCTTGGTCTTTTCTTCCTCTGTTTCTGAAATGACATTTTGCTTTCTTGATCAATGATATTCTTTATATATATAAATCTATCTATCTATCTACCTATCTATCTATCTATCTATCTATCATCTATCTGTCTATCTATCTATCTATCTATCTATCTATCTATCTATCTATCATCTCTCTGTCTGTCTGTCTCTCATCATTTTTTTTTTTATGTTTAGGAAAGTGGAGCCTCAGTAGAGTTCACATAATATAAATATTACAATATCTTGTGTGTGGTGGCACAGTCCAAACCTACTGAGTATTAACTTAAAAAATATCACCAGCTGAAGTCCACCAGATTCTCCAAGGACAATCTCCTCTTCTTAAGATTTAAAGCCTGGGAAACCAAATAAAAGGCCTCTATGAATTGCTGTTGACACCATGGCAGTGGATTATGATTTCCTAGTTCATTTGTAAATGAAAATCAGTAGCAAGCATCAAATGCAAGATTAAAGTAACGAGATGTTGATCTGTTTATTGAGTTTATTGTGGTTCGCATTTTTTGACCTTGTAACAAACAAACATCTGTTAAACTCTCCATTTTTGCTCTAAATAAATCAGGAGCTAGTTTATGCAACATTTATGTCCAGAATTATTATGACTCATTTAAAATATTTGCTAGTAAGACATCATGGTTGTTGTACCGAAACTGTTTTGTGTGTATTTATAAATGCATGTTTTAGTTGATTTTGTAATACTCTCATTATACTAATTAGTATTAACAGTGAAACAAAGAGTATTGTTCTTGAAGTCAATATATATTATGGAAGCTAAATTAATTCTAGAAATCTCAACAGTTCTATCTTGCAAGTAATTTCAACTAAAATTGAGCATATTTAGAAATTCCCAGTAAGGCTCTTCAACATGTGTAATCTGTGCAATAAATAAGACCAGGACTGTAACTTCTTGTTGTTAAGAGTCATCAAGTCAGCTCTAATTTATATTGACCATGTGCACAACAAAGGAAATCCAGCCCAGTCCTGTACCATCCTCACAGTCTTTGCTATGCTTAAGTTCCTGGGTGCAGTCACTGTGTCAGTGAATCTCAATCAGAGACTGTATTTCACTGACTTTTCTGTTCCAAGCATTATGTCCTTCAAAGACTGCCCTCTCTTGATAACATGCCCACAATTTGTTAGCGGAAGTCACACCATCTTTTGTTTCACGCTTTCAAGACAAATGTGTTCATTCTTTCGGCAGTCCATTTATAGCCAATATTCTTCACCACCACCAAAATTGAAAGGCATCAATTCTTCTTTGGTCTTCCTTATTGATTGTCCAGCTTTCATATGAGTATGAAACACTTTGGAATATCATGGCTTGTGTCAGGCACACCTTATTATGACTTATTGCAAATGCTTTTAAAAAATATAAGCAACAGCTATACATACGAACCTTGCCTGATGAAAGATAGACGTGTCAAATCTACTACATCTGTAGAAAGAGACAGTGAATTTATAAACTCAATATCATCAGTCAGAACAAGGACAAGGCTGAATGTGGAAAAGACCATCAATTGCTCCTGTGGAGTTTAAATTGAATCGGAAGAAAATGAAAACATATCCACAAGAATCAAAATATGGCTGGAAATTACCAATATAAA
Organism: Elephantulus edwardii; assembly: GCF_000299155.1. Taxonomy (NCBI): domain Eukaryota; kingdom Metazoa; phylum Chordata; class Mammalia; order Macroscelidea; family Macroscelididae; genus Elephantulus; species Elephantulus edwardii. The sequence goes on from NW_006399772.1 coordinate 3,156,368, forward strand.
TACACTACATGTACCATAGCTTTAATTCACTGTGGTATATACATGGTATTTATACTAATGGGTCACACCAACAATTCAAAATGAGAATGAAAGGTTATCAGACTACAGGTTAAATAGTCTATGAAGATTTTCCTAAAGTGTAATTCAGTCTATTCCATGTTCTTTTCTATGCACCTGTTAGCACAGATAACATCAGATCTATGCAAACTTAGTCGAGTTCCTATATTTAGTAACAAACAAAACTGCTATCAGTTAATGTCTAATTTGAAATAATTTTCATTTAAGCATGTGAGTCAAAAACTGTGACTCAGGGCATCACTTTCTTTATAGTTAATCTTCTTAATTAGAGAGTTTCTTTTGGTTTCTATGCATAGCAACTACAGATTATCATTTTTGAAACTGTAAATCAGCAAAATATAGGAGGGGTTTTTTGTTTCACTATACTAGAAATTATTTTAAATTTAGCCAAGTTTCCTCATTTCTTGTCCTTTCCTTCTATGTCATTTTAGACTGGTATAAGGAAGGACAACATATAGAAATCAGGAGGCTGAGAGCTAGAGTTTTAGTACCTTCCTTAACTAGAGCAATTTTATTTTTATTGGCGTCTTTATTGTTAGTTTCCATCAAGTTAGCCTTCCAATCTTGGTGACTGTATGCACAATGAGATTAGAAATTTATGACATGAAGGCTTGTAATTGGGTGATATTTAGAAGCAAATTGCCAGGCACTTCTTCCTTGTCCTTCTTTGACTAGAAGTGCCCCTGAAATCTGACTGACACATGAGTAGCTGTGTTTGGATATCAAACCTGAGTTGCTTGTGTCGAGGTAAGAATTCTGATGCTCAGCCACCACTAAACTCTTCCATTTTTAAATGGGGAGAGTATGTAGAACTCTAGCTAATATTTTGTTTTATATAAATGCTCTTTTACTTAATGAAAAGAGAAAAAGAGTGAAGACCCCAAGTTGAGTTTATTTGATGACCCCAAGCTGAATTAATCTGATGAATGAGTACTTTAGTTAGTTCTTTAGTCAGAATTGATTTGTCTCAACAAAGTTAAACTCTGAGCCAAGTAAACTCCTCACTCAAAATGGTTTTCCTTCCCTCTTGTCAACAGCATGCCAGTGGCGTGTCACCACATACTGGTTATTTCTGTTCTGTGTGTGTAATGCTAAAAAATACTCAGATCATGCTGGTGCTTTGAAATTCTGTTTCTTTGAAACATATCTTGGAAAATAACTATACATTTACATTCCTTATCAAAAGTGAATTCATAGTTGCACACTGCAACTTATTTATTAAAGGGAGAAGGACCCACTAACTACTGGTTAGCTATGTAATTATTGTATGAAGCAGACAGCAAATGCCTCCATAAATTTTCCTCAAGTCGGTTTATGTCAGTTCAGTTTTTAAACAGTGATTCTATCTTTTGATGTGAGAAATAAACCAAAATGAAAGCATCTTACAACAAAAATTTCTGGGACCACATAAAAAAATAACAATTTCTCCTATGATAACAGTTGGCACAACACTAGGTTGGCACAGTTTGAACTCAGCAGTCACTTTACAGGAAAAAGATGCAGCCTTCTGGTTCCGTGGAAACTACAGGCTTGCAAACTTTTACAATTCTAGCCTAGCAGGATGGGAAATCTCCTCCTATGCAATTAATTTATTGCTTCTAAGAGCCTACTGGAGGATCAGCTGTTGATTAGCCCTGACTCAATGGCACCCAACAACTCTTTCCATGTGATCTAGGATATGACTCAGCTGTGGGTTTTTGGTATATGAGTACTCACTGTATCAACCTCTCTCCAAAGACTCCCACTTACTACTTCTAAATGATGTAATTCTAAGTGTAAAACAATAACCTCAGAAAAGCTCATGAATTATATCCCTCTGATATTCACTGATACTAAGGCCTCTTTCTCAGTGGATCGATACACAGTAGCAACGTCGACCCTGTGGCCTGATCAAAAGTCTTTGGTTATTGTGGAAGAGCAGAGAAGGTAAGAAGGTAAGGGGAAACATGGGGGAAATGAAATGAAATGAAGGTAGTACTTAAAAATTAAAAAAAGGTACCAAGAAAATATTTTTAATTTCTAAAACAAGACAGAGTAGATTCTCATTAAAGAATAAAGTGTAATATAAAATGTTACAGAAACAGCTGAAAACTGTCACTAGATTTTTATCTTTGAGAAGACTTGATAATCTAGAAATAATATGTTGCTGTGAGATTAACTTCGATGTATAGTGACTAATGTACAAAAAAAAAACAAATGCTGCCTAGCCCTGCACCATTTTCATGATAGTTTGTATGCTGGAGGAGCCCATTGTTGGGGCCACAGTTTATTTTGAATGCCTTCCACAGGAAGAGCTTCAGAGGGAGCTCTGGCGGCATACGGCATAAGGAGTTGCACTGCTACCCAAAAGCTAGCGGTCACCAGCTGATACACAGGAGAAAGATGAGCCAGCCATCTCCTACTATGTAGCTTATCGCCTCCACTGGGAAGTCAGCTATGATTTGGTTCCAACTTGACAACAGTGAGTTTTCCAACATTTTTATTAAGCAATATTCCATTGTGATCCTGTAAAACTGGGGGTGCAGATGCAACCAGGGGTGACCAAGTCTGACTTCTACCCACTTCATAAAGGGTAACTGTCCCTATCAATAATATCCATAGCATGATACACATAGCTACATAGTGAGACAGGCCACACTACCCCCCCACCCATGCCCCTGCACCTTCTTCCACCAATCATTGGGTTCAGTGTTTGTTGTTGACTCACAGACTTTACTTACAATTGTGAGATTTATTAAGGAAATAGGCTTGAGAGTGGGGGAGGCAAGGCACAATGTAAGTCCAGGTGTAGTCCATCAGTCCAAGCCAGATTAACAAGGTACAGTTCCTCAATTAGTCAAAGTCCAGGTTCAGGACAGCAGCACAAATGCAAGAAACCTCGATTTCCTTAATCACCCAGCAAACATTATCTCAGAGAAGTAATACCTCAGTTTTTATTCAGTCATCCTTCAAGGAAAACCTTTAACTGTAGCCTTTATCTCAGAGCAGTAACAAGTCTCCTCTTCCTTCAGTAATCCAACAAGAAAAACTTGTAACTTTGGCCTTTGTTCCCCAGGGTTCCTCAGGCTACACCTTGCCACAGTATCTTCACAACAGTGCTACAGTCTGTTCACAATCTTTCTACCACTGCTGTCTGGTTTTTTTTTTACAGTATAGAAAGCACTCTCTTAAATTGGTCCCACAGCTGTTGATGATTTCCAAGACAATGTGCTGCAGTTAAGGTAATTGGAGACCATGCCTCCATCAGCAGCTAACAAAATGACAAGAAAAGACAATGTGCAAGGATTCTGACACTCCAGTTCCCTAGATTCTTATTGACTAAATTTTAGAAATAGATCACCAAAGCTTTCTTCTTAGTCTGCTCGATTTGGATTCAATTTGAAATGTGTCCACCATAGATGACCCTGATTGTCTTTGAAATATAATTAAGGAGTCCAGGTGGCACAATGGTTGGGTGCTTTAGATCTGTGAGAAAAAGATGCAGTTATCTACTTCTGTAAAGATTTCAACTTTGGAAATTCTGTGGGACAGTTTTCCTCTGTCCTGTAGGGCTGCTGTACGTCCGAATTGTCTCAACAGTGATAGATTTGTATCTTTTCTTGTTTGTTTTGGCAATATGTTGCTGTTGTTGTTATGTGCCATCAAGTTATATGCAACTCATAGCGACCCTATGTACAACAGCCCTAAATCCTGCTCTATCCTATGCCAATCTTACTTTCTCTGACACACCTACCCCCTTTACCCCAGTCACTGAATCAATCTATCCTATTGAGCACCTTCCTCTCTTGTGCTGTACCTACACCCTCTCAAGCATGACATCCCTCTACAAGGACTGGTTCCTCCTTGCAATGTGTCCAAAGTATATCAGACGAAGTTAAAGAATCCTTGCCACCAAGGAGCAGACTGGTTTACCCTCTCTTGAACGAACCTATTTGTTTTACTAGCAGTCGATAGTATATTTAATGCTCTTCTCCAGCACCACAACTCAAAGGAATCAACTCTCCTTCTATCATCTTTAGTCACTGTCCAGTTTTCTGATACATACCAAGTCGTTGTGCAAACTATGGCCTGGATCAGGTGCACCTTAGTCTCCAGACTGATACTGTTGCTCTTCAGTACTTTGGAGAGGTTTCTGACAACAGTTCATCTTTTAGCTTCCTGGCTGCTGGTAGGTACCAAGAGTGTTGATTGTGGAGCCACATTAAGCAAAAAAGTGACTTACTTAGGTGGTGTCCTCTTTACATCTGTAGCACATCTCTTCTGAAGCTGAATGTTCTGTTTATAAGGAGGACAACAAGATGACTTTATAATATATTCTGAAATAGTGACCAATTTGCCATAACAGAGGGATTCTATTAATAAATATGGTGGGGAAGAACCACGTACTGAGACCTTTTCTAGCAGTCTAAGGATACATAACAAAGGAACCACTTAAGAGTCAAAGCAACACAACTACTCATGAGTATGGTGATCTGCTTTTGTCCGTAGGCTCTTTGATTTAATGATGTTGGCCTGAATGACATTTAATAAATCCAGGTTTCTGTTTTTAATTTGGTACAGTTGTTTTGAGGTTCTATCATAGAGAAACTCTAAGTAGCCCTAGAACTGCTCCATAGGGATTCTTGGCTTTAGTCATTATGGGAGTAGTTTGCCAGGTCTTTTTCCTGCATAGCCTCTAGGTAGGTTTGAACTGCCAACTTTTCAGTTAGCAGACGTACTGTTGCACCACCAGTTAATTAATTTGGCACCAGAGTTCTTGAAAATTAGAAATAACAGATTTCTGTGTGATTGTAATACCCAACATCTCCAGATGCTGGAAACTGTCATATTTTAATATGTCTCATATTTAGAACTATTAAAGTCAAAGAAGAAAAAATTTTTAAGTTTAAATAAGGTTTCTCCTAGAAGGCTGTGCAGTTTCAAATGGTTGGTATTAAAAATATTCCTGCTTGATTTATTTTCTCTATCAAGACATGTAAAATTTCAGTTTGAAAATAGATAGTAGAATTTGTTGCCCAACATGATGAAAGGAATTGCTGTCACTGAATTGCATGTGTAAAATTGTTGACATGATAACTGTTTTACACAGATTTTGTACCACAATGAAAGTAAAAGGATTTTTGTTAAAGCTTCCATGTAAAAAAAACCAAACACCCCAGTGTAAGTATATATACTAACAAAAGTAATTCACTGCAATAGATGATAAATTGTTAGATTGGTGAATAAAAAATAACATGATCTTTTTCAAGATATAATTAAACCAAATATAAAAATGATATTACAACTATTTCTACAATGTCTTTTAGAATGGGATCAGGAAGGACTTCAGGGTTTAACCTGTTTTGTCTGTTTGAATTCTTCCCATGACTGCTAGTTTGCCTTCTCTAATCCTAAATTTATAATATAGAGCACACTTAGACTATCATTTGGACTAACAGATATGGCAATTGAAACTGAGATCTTAGAAATGGAAACCCAGAGAAAGAGGAATAGCTGTAAGGAGACACTAGTGATTGGAATGTGGAATGTGAGAAACATGAACGTAGGAAAATTGGACATTGTTAAGCAAGAAATGGAATGCACAAATATTGACATAGTAGGTATTGGAGAGATGTTGCCCTGGATGTGCTCACCAAGTTGTGCCAAGAAATCTGGAGAACAACCATTTGGCCAACTGACTGGAAGAGATCTATATTTGTTCCTATTCCAAAGAAAGGTGACCCAACTGAGTGTGGAAACTACAGAATAGTGTCATTGATTTCATATGCAAGCAAGATTCTACTTAAGATTATCCAAAACCGACTAGAACAGCACATCAGCAGAGAATTGCCAGAAGTCCAGGCTGGGTTTAGAAGGGGTTATGGTACTAGGGATATTGTTGCTGATGTTAGATGGATCTTGGCTGAAAGCGAGGAATACCAGAAGAATGTATATCTGTGTTTCACTGATTATGCAAAAGTGTTTGACTGTGTGGATCATAACAAACTGTGACTGACTCTGAGAAGAATGGGAATCCCAGAACATTTAATTGTGCTAATACGAAACCTATACTTGGACCAAGAGGCAGTCATCAGAACCGTGCAGGGTAACACTGCATGGTTCAAAATTGGGAAGGGCGTACGCCAGGCATGCATCCTATCTCTATACCTTTTCAACCTATATGCAGAACAGATTATCCGGGAGGCTGGGCTCTATGAGGAGAAATGTGGGGTCAGGATTGGTGGACGATTTATCAACAATCTGCGTTATGCGGATGACACAACCCTGCTTGCTGAAACTGAGGAGGACCTCATGCACTTGCTGCAGAAAGTCAAGGACTGCAGCCTTCAGTATGGACTGAGGCTCAATGTCAAGAAGACAAAGATTCTCACCACTGGACCAATTGGTAGCAACAGGATGGATGGCGAAGAGATTGAGATTGTTCACAGCTTCAGTTTGCTTGGCTCCACAGTCAACACTCTTGGCACCAGCAGTCAGGAAATCAAAAAGCGTATCACGATGGGAAAGTCTGCTGTTAGGGACCTCTGTAAAGTACTCAAGAGCAACGGTGTCTCTCTGGAGACTAAGGTGTGCCTGATACAGGCTATGGTCTTTATAATCGCTTGATATGCATCAGAGAGTTGGACAATGACTAGGAAAGACAGAAGGAGAGTTGATGCTTTTGAGCTGTGGTGCTGGAGAAGAGTACTGAATGTACCATGGACTGCCAGGAAAACAAACAGATTCATCTTGGAGAGGATTAAACCAAGCTACTCCTTGGAGGCAAGGATTCTGGGGCTTCGTCTGACATACTTTGGACATGTTGCCAGGAGGGACGGGTCCTTGGAGAGGGACATCATGCTTGGGAGGGTGGAGGAACGGCGCAGGAGCGGAAGAACCTCTATGAGATGGATTGATTCGGTGACTGGGGTAATCGCGATGGGTGTGTCGGAAGCAGTGCGGTTGGTGCAGGATAGAGCAGGGTTTAGGGCTGTTGTGCATAGGGTCGCTATGAGTCGCAAAAGACTTGACGGCACATAACAACAACAACAACAACAAGGTACTGGAGAAATGAGATGGCCTGCCATGGGACATTTTGAATCATATGATCATATGATTTACTGGGTCAGGGATGAAAAGGTGAGAAAAAATGGGGTTTGCTTCATAATTTAAAAAGTCATTTCTAGATCTATCCTGAAATGCAATGTGGTGAGCCACAGGATAATACCCATACGCATACAAGGAAGTCTGGTGAATACCACTATCATTCAAATATATGCACCAACCACTAGAGCCAAAGAGGAGGAAACAGAAGATTTCTACCAACTTCTGCAGTCAGAAATTGATCAAACATGCAATCAGGATGCATTTGTAATAATGGGCAACTGGAACACAAGGTTGGGAACAGGGAAGAAGGATCAGTAGCTGGAAAACACGGACTTGGTGAGAGAAATGAGGCTGGAGATAGAATGATAGAGTTCTGCACATTCAGTGATTTATTCATTGTGAATACCTTTTATAAGAAACATAAACGCAGGCTATACACATGGATTTCACCTGATGGTATGCATAAGAATACATTTGTGGAAAGACTCAGTGGAAAAGCTCAGTGTCAGCAGTGAAAACCATGCTGGGTGCTGATTGTGGGACAGACCACCAACTACTCATATGCAAGTTCAAGCTGAAGTTGAGGAAAATTAAATCAAGTCCATGGGAACCAAAATTTGACCTTAAGTCTGTTCCACTTGAATTTCAAAACCATCTCAGGAACAGGTTTGAGGCCTTGAGCACCAATGAGCGTAGACCAAATGAACTCTGGGAGGATATCAAGAAAATCATCCACGAAGAATGCAAAAGATCATTACAAAGGCTGAAAAAGAAGAAAAGTCCAAGATGGATGTCAGATAAGACTCTGAGTATTGTATTAGAGCACCAAGAAGCCACAGCTAAAGGGAGAAATCAAGAAATCAAAGAGCTGAACAAAAAATTTCAAAAGGTAGCTCGAGAAGACAAAGAAAGATACTATAATGAAATGTGCAGAGAACTGGAGTCAGAAAATCAAAAGGGCTGGATTCGCTCAGTGTTTCTTAAGCTGAAGGAGCTGAAAAACAAATTCAAGCCACAGGTGGCAATACTTAAGAATACTTTGGGTAGAATGTTAAAAGATCCAGGAAATATCAAGAGAAGATGGAAGGAGTACACAGAGTCACTGT
>NW_006399772.1:3165972-3168119 GCF_000299155.1 Elephantulus edwardii
GGCACAGGAGAGGAAGACCTTCAATGAGATGTATCGATTCTGTGACTGGAGTGGTGGGAATGAGTGCATTTGTGATGGCTAGGTTGGCACAGAATAGAGAGGCGTTTAGAGCTCTTGTACATAGGGTCGCTATGAGTCACAAGCGACTCGATGGCACATAACAACAACAACAACAATCCTAAATTATCTAACATGATCTAGGAATATGTTTTTTCAACTGTGAATTTTCAGTTGAGTATACTTATTGATCCAGGAATTAATTGCAAATGGTATAGCCATTTCAGGAGTAGAGGCAGACCAACCCATCCTTTCCTAGTCTTCAGGCATTTCCACTCTGTGGCCAGTGACCAGTTCAGTAAAAGCAGTTAGCAATTAAGATGTCCTCAGGGGGAAAGGGCCTAAATATCAAAAGAGAAACAATTCAGACAAAATAGCCACTGCTAATAAATCCGAAGGCAATATTTAAGGTAATGAGAAGAGATTACTAGTATGGGAGGCAGAGGATTTGGGGCCTAGTCTTGGCTCTGCCATGGATAGACTATGGTCTTGAGAAAAGTCACTTGACCTTTTCTTCACTAGTTTCTCTCAGTCCACAGTGGGACTGTTTTCTCCAGTCACTTCCAATCTATCGTAAAACTGTGTGCCTCTTAGGTACCATGACTCATGTCCCAGTAGGGCAGTTCCGAGAGAGCTGAGACCAGTCAGGCATGCAAACCGAATTTTAGGTGACTTTGTTGATTCCGTGACATAACCTGTCTTTTCTGTCTACAAAGAATGTGTATTTTGAATATAAAACTGCAGTTGCCATATTTCACAATTCTCTTCCAGCTTCAGCCTCTCCTCCAGGATCACCAGAGTCATCCTTGTGGCTTTGCCTGTAACCCAGAGAGCTTCTTATGAGACATCTTCCATTTTCTTGCTATGAGTTTGGGATATTCAGTTGGCATTTTTAGAATCAATTCTAACAGCCACAATCAAGAGATCAACCCACAAGGGAATAAAAGAGACAAGTGTACTAATGTAAGATAAAAAAGCAGCATTTCTTTCCTAGTGGTAGTGTTAAATATAGGGTGAGATGTGAGATACTGTTCTTGTTGTGTCAGAACCCTATGAACAACTGACCCTACCCTGATCACTGTCCTATCCTCACAATGCCATTCTCACAATCGCTAACATTCTAGGCACATTACTACAGTCACCATGTCAACCCATCTATTTGAGGGGTTTCCTTTCTTTTACCACTCCATGACCTTCCCAAACGTGATGTCCCTCTCCTAGCAACAAGTTTAAAGGATGTGAGATGAAACTTCATCATCCTTGTCTCCAAGGAGCATTCTGACTAGACTGTCTCCAAAACATATTTGTTCTTTTGATAGTTGATGAGATCTTCAGCTCTCTTCTCCAATACCACAATTCAAAAGCATCAACTCTAATGTCCTTCTTACTTATCGTCCAGCTCTCAGATATGTAGCAAGTGACTGAAAAGACCATGACTTGAATCAGGTATGCCTTAGTCCTCAAACTGACATCATTAATCCACAATTATTTGAAGATGGCCCTCACTAAAGAATTGCCCATTGCAATATGTCTCATCTCCTGACTGCCAATACCAAGTAAAGTCACTGGCAGTCTCCGTTTTTTCTCTGTCCACCAGGATGTTGCCAGTCAATTGGTTCAGTTGCAAGGATATTAGGGGCTTCCATATATTTTAAGCTGTAGTAGCCAGAGCATACTGTATTCCAGGTTTTGCCTATTGAAGCACTGACTCCAGTAAAGCAATCATGATTTAGATAGCTATAAAATAAATTGGATACACCCAAAGAAGGTGTATCGATTTTGAAACTAATGTTAATGTAGTAAAAATTAAAGTTCAGTAACAATGAAACTTTCAAAGTAATTTGCAGACAAAAATTAAAATTACAGACTTTGTTTAGAATTAAAAAAGTTTACCTGATTGAGGCAGTAGTTGCTGTTGTTGTTGTTGTGTACCCTGGAGTCAAAACTGACCCATAGCTGAAAAACCTCTGGTGGGTTTTCAAATGCATTTAAGACACCCGGCCAGAGAGGGAGGGCAGGAGGCGTCACTGGGCAAGGTCACCTCAGATAACAGCAAAAGGAGGCGTCTTCCAGGTGAGAACCAGCAAAAC
>NW_006399772.1:3171089-3204370 GCF_000299155.1 Elephantulus edwardii
CAAGCTACTCCTTGGAGGCAAGGATTCTGGGGCTTTGTCTGACATACTTTGGACATGTTGTCAGGAGGGATGGGTCCTTGGAGAGGTACATCATGCTTGGGAGGGTTGAGGCACAAAGCAGGAGGGGAAGACCCTCTATGAGATGGATTGATTTGGTGACTGGGGTAATCAGGATGGGTCTGTCAGAGGCGGTGTGGTTGGCGCAGGATAGAGCAGGGTTTAGGGCTGTTGTGCATAGGGTTGCTATGAGTCGGAAACGACTCGACGGCACATAACAACAACAACAACATATGATATTAACAGATAAACAAGAAAAGAAGACTACAATCTAATGTGTTTCCAAGTTTCAGTCAAAAGAGTAAGTTTTTATGCTGGGGGGAAAACCCCCACAGAAGCAATTAGGGATAAAGTGAAATTTTTAAATTGTTGACTGTAGATAAGGAAGTCCATGTTTACCATCTGAGGGAGCACTGTATTCTTGTTAGGAATAGAGAATACGAGAGACCTTCATTCTGTAGGAAAGTGATGTGAAGTCAGGAAAGACACAGGCATCATCATATTAACAAGCAGAATTTTTTAAAAAGTGAAATTTTCTGGAGAAATTAGTATGAAAGCACTTGTAAACCCATGTTTACCTTTATTATTAGTTAATTCAACACTGAATCACTGTCTCCTGACAAGGATATGTCAGAGATTTAGGATGGAGAGAGTGAACCAACTAGATAGTCAATACTCTTCTCCTGCACCACAATTCAAAGGCGTCAATTCTTCTATTATCCCTACTCATTATCCAGCTTTCTGACTCATAGTAATTGTGAAGTAATTGTCAAGTAATTGTTAAGATCGTGGCCTGAAGCAGGTGCACCTTAGTCTCCAGACTGACCTTGTTGCTCTTCAGTACTCTGAATAGATCCTTGACAGCAGACTTTCCCAATGCAACTCATCTCTTGATTTCCTGGCTACTGATAGCAAGAGTGTTGATTATGGAGCCACACAATCTGAAGTTATCAACAATCTTAATCTTTTCACCATCTATCAAGTTGTTGCCAATCAACCCAGTGGTAAGAGTCTTCATTTTCTTGATGTTGAGCTTCAATCCACATTGAAGGGTGCAGTTCTTGATCTTCTACAGCAAATTCCTCAGGTCCTCCTCAGTTTTTCCAAACAAGGTTCTGTCATCTGCATAATGCAGGTTGTTGAGTCTTCCTCCAATTCTAATGCCACATTCTTCCTCATAGATCCTAGACTCCCAGATTATCTGTTCCCCATATAGATTGAAAAGGTATGGAGATAGGACACATCCCTGCTGTACACCCTTCCCAATTTTGAACTTTGCACTGTTTCTTTGTAGGTTTTGCATAAGACCAATTAAGTGTTCTGGAATTCCAATTCTTCTGAGTTAATCATTACAATTATGGGTTGGTTCTGACATACTGGCACACAGCAACAACAGCTACATATTATTAGCACACATAGTGAAAATAATAATACACACTCATAAAAAACCTCTTATTTATGCACATGGCATGCATAGACTACAGGCAAGACACAGACAGACATGGGCAGAGGAAAGAGACTCATGAGTACATAGGCTTATCAATCACTGCATAGGAAACAATTGAAAGTATCACGGCTTGCATCAAGCACATCTTAGTCTTTATACATCTTTTCATGATTATAAGGTGAACACCAACATCAGGGTTAGGGTTAGAACAATTAATGATGCAACATTGACAATATAGTATTTGCCAAGTGAGAGAACTCAGAAGGTAGTAAAGAATGGGCGAGAGGGATGATGAAAATCTCAAGGAGAGAGCAGCAAGAGGTCTTTGTAATTAATTCCTCATGTGCAAGTTCAAGCTGAACTTGGAAAACTAAAGCAAAATCTGGATGAATAAAAGATAGACTGGAAAATCAATTGACTCTATACATTTTCACCCAAAGTGTAATATTTTAAAGTTATGAATAATTACATTGATAATAATAAGCATTTATTTTAAAAATAGGATCAAGAAAGAAAAGAAGAGGCAGTCAAAGGAGCTATGCAGACATTTCAATCTATTGTGGATGCGTCACTCTGTAAACATCTGACACTATCACATGTTTGGATGATATACTGAAATCCTCTTGTTTTGATGCTCTGATCACTAACCAGTCATCTATTGTGGTGTATCAACTAATCAAGACTGTGGAAATAGACTGTTTGGCAATCATACCCTTGACAAATAATACTTTAACATCAGATCCTACAGCAGCCTCTGTGAGCTTGATAGCATGAGACCATCCTTAAGAAATGGACCTTTCAGTGTGTTAACAAAATTAAATTTCTATTTTCAGCAAAAATAAAAGCTAGCACTGAGACTTGTGATAGATCCACCGAGGTAATATGCAATACATGCTGTTTCTTGGCAGTCACTCGCATCCTTCCTGACTACTTTTTGACCTTGAGGCATGCTTGGTTTCTTTGAAATGTTTTCTGCCGTGTCAAGTTTTGTATCATGTTTTCTTAGAATCTATAGTTTAAATAAGTACTTTATAATACTTATAAATAAGTTTTTCCCAAAATTTTTACCCCTAATGACTTATAAGCCACAGACTTATTATTATTATGAGTATCAACTATGAGAAATGGACATAAATAAATACAATTGATTCCTGAAGTTGGATACCATCCTAATACAAGTGAATACACATTGATAGAGGATACTTGATGCCCTCTATTAAGAGTATACCAAGTTAAGGAACAAAGATTGTCATAGCTACCTTCCAGCCATTTTTTATAGACTTTAAACCACCGGGAAGGAGAATGCTCATCTTCTTCCCTCAGAGCAACTGGTAGTTAGTTTCAAACCATGTGCCTTTGGTTTACAGCACAACTTCTTAGGAATAGGCCACAGGGCTTTCTGGTGTTTCTGGCTTCTAGAAAATCAAATTAATCAAATCTACTACTGTTAAGTCTGTTTTAACTTGTATAAAAACCTTATAAGTGTATTGTGCAGAATAGAACTGTCCACAGGTTTTCTGCGGCCATGTACTAGGAGACTGTAGACTTCTTTCTCCTGTGGAACAGCTAATGGGTTTGAACCACTGTCTTTTCTTAGTAGCCCCATCCTACTAGCCTATTAACCCACTGCACTCCAAAGATTTTAGGGACCACATACATTCTTTTCCTGCCTCCACAAAGCTAGCAAGAGCAGTGCTGGTTCTTCACAAGCTTCTGGCCTCTTTGGCCTATCTTCTTGTTTCATTGCTCTTGATTTTTAAGGGCTTCTAAATCTACTGTCAGGGACCTCACCAGAGTACTGAAAAGCAACGATGTCAGTCTAAATAATAAAGTCCATAAAATCCAGACCATCGTCTTTGCAGTTACTTGCTATGCATCAGAGAGCTGCACAGTTACTAAGGATGACAGAAGAAGAATCAATGCCTCTGAGTTGTAGTGCTGGAGATGAGTCTTGAACATACTATGGACTGCACCCTCCAAAAAATAAGTCTGTATTGGAGAGGGTTAAACCAACTCTCCCCTTGGAGGCTAGACATTTGAAGCTCTGTCTCACCTTCGTTGGGAGAGTGGCCAGGAGAGACTGTCATTGAAGATGGATGTCATGCTTGGAAGGGTGGAGGGTGAAGGAGAGGAAGACCCTGGATGAGATGGATTGATACAGTAACTGGGCGCTAGGGGTTGGTTTGTCAGAATTAGTGAGACTGGCTCAGGACCGGGCATGATTCAGAGCTGCAGTATGTAGATAGGGTCGCCAGTGGTTTGACAGCACATAACAACAATTAGACTTGGTCCACCTGGATGATAATATGGCCTGTGACCTTAATTACATCTATTATTAAGCCATGGTTGCCACGTAATGGAATACAGTCAGGAGTTTCAGTGATCGGGATTTGAGAATCTTTGGGGAGTCATTATTTCACCTCCACAGTAGTAACAGATTTGTATTGCTCTCATTCTTAGGGATTAGGATTCAGCTAGTGTTTTCATTACTTTATTGCTACAAGTAGAAACACCAATGTAGGTCTTTTTTTTTAATTTTTTTTTATTTGATTTTGTTATTTTTGTGTGCGTGTACTGTCAAATCAGATCTGACTGGTACAGGAGGAGATTGCCCCTCCTTCCCCGGCAGAGCATCTGGTGGATTCGAACCATGCACCTCTGGGATTGTAGTTGCAGTTTCTTACCACTAGGCCACCAGAGCTTCCCCAATGTAGGTCTTGGTAACTGATTTTCCAAACACGAAGAAAAATATTATTGAATTGAAGAGAAAAATATGAAATAGGGAAATAAAAAAGTTATATGAAATTCAAGAAATAAAGGATGTAAAAGTACTGTTAATATGTTTGTGGAAACAGAGAACACTTGCAATTTTTAAAAATTATCTATTTCATCTGGTTGAAAAATAAATAGGTATGGAGAAAGAAGATCTATGAGGAATAATGTGGCATCAGAATTGAAAGAAGACTCATGAACAACCTGCATTATGTACATGACAACTTTGTTTGATGAAAGTGAGGATAACTTGAAATGCTTGCTGCAGAAGATCAAAGATTGTAGCTATCAGTATGGATTGCAGCTCAACATCAAGAAGACAAAAATCCTTACCATTGAGCCAATAAGCAACAGCATGATAGATGCAGAAAAGATTTAAATTGTCCACAATTTCTTATTACTTGGATCCACAATCAGCACCCTTGGTATCAGCAGTCAGGAGATAGGTGACATATCACACTGGAAAAACCAGGGACCTCTCCAAATTACTTAGTTGGCCTTATGCACCATGGCCTTTTCAACCACTTGCTATGCTGCTGACAAACAATGAATAAGGATAGCAGAGAAGAAATGGTGCTTTGAGTTGTGGTATTGGAGAAGAATATTGAATATCCCATGGACTGCCGAAAGAACAGCTATGTCTTGAAGAAAGTGCAGCTGGAGTGTTCCATAGAGGAAAAGATGGTGAAGCTTCATCTCCTCACATACTTAGGGCTATTTCTTTGGAGAAGGGAACCGTGTTTGGAAATGTGGAGAGTCAGTGAGAGAGGAAGAACCTCGACAGCACGGATTGCACAGTGACTGCAGCAGTAGTTCAAGTGTATCAGAGGTGATGAGGTTAGCACAAGACGTGACAAGGTTCAGATCTGTTGTTCACAGGGTTGCTGTGAGTTGTACTCCGCTCAACAGAAACTAACAGCAACAACTTTAGAAAAGGTATTAGCACAGGACAGAGCAGAGTTTAGGAACTGGTTTATTACTTAAAACAAAACAAGAAACAACCACTGCACTGCACATTTGCAATCAATTTTTTTAAAATTTTTTTATTATTATTATTTTTGTGTGAGTGTACTGTCAAATCATATCTGACTGGTACAGGAGGAGACTGCCCCTCCTTCCCCGGCAGAGCATCTGGTGGATTCGAACCGTGCGCCTCTGGGATTGTAGTTGCAGCTCCTTGCCACTAGGCCACCAGAGCTCTCCTTTTTAAAAAAAAATTTTTTTTATTAACATTTGCAATCAATTTTTAACTGAAGTTCACAGCTCCCGTTTACTCGGCTCCATAGTCAACACTCTTGGCACCAGCAGCCAGAAAATAAAAAAACATATTGCAATGGGAAAGTCTGCTGTTAGGGACCTCTCCAAAGTACTCAAGAGCATCAGTGTCTCTCTGGAGACTAAGGTGAACCTGATACAGGCCATGGTCTTTGCAATCACTTGTTATGCATCAGAGAGTTGGACAATGACTAGGGAGGATAGAAGGAGAATTGACGCCTTTGAGCTGTGGTGCTGGAGAAGAGTATTGAATGTACCATGGACTGCCAAGAAAACAAACAGATTCATCGTAGAGAGGATTAAACCAGGCTGCTCCTTGGAGGCAAGGATTCTGGGGCTTCATCTAACATACTTTGGACATATTGTAAGGAGGGACGGTTCTTAGAGGGACATCATGCTTGGGAGGGTGGAGGGACAGTGCAGGAGGGGAAGACCTCTATGAGGTGGATTGATTCAATGACTGGGTAATCGGGATTGGTGTGTCAGAGGCCATGAGATTGGCACAGGATAGAGGAGGGTTTAGGGCTGTTGTACATAGGGTAGCTATGAGTAGCAAGCGACTCGACGGCACATAACAACAACCACATATATCTCACAGAGGTGTCTACAATTCATATAATTAAAGATTGTAAATATTTCCCATGACAGATAACTCACAGTAGTTTCCATTCACCAGACACACTGAGGAATCATTTGATTACAATGTAGAAATTTGGAGTTCAATGTTTTTCCCTTAGTAAATTATGTTTATATGAGTCATATGAAAAACTTATCCTGGGGTAAAAGTGAATTTACTTTTATTTGTAAGTTAATATTTTTATGTTTAAAAAAAGCTGAACATTGAATTGTTTTAAAGAGAAGAATTAGACTAGCATGAAGAGCTACCATCTGAACAACCTACTATGGTGGAGAAACCCCAGCCCCCCCACCCAAATAATCCAGAAAGCAGTTTAGTTGGCTTTTGATTTACTTTTTCTTGTAAAATAATTAATATTTTTGCTTATACTAACATGTAAATTATTTTTAATTCCTGAATGCATAGTAGCTGATGATAGGGCAGAGGCAGCTGAGATGCATGTTAGGATGGCAGGGAGAAAGACTTTAAAATATAAACTTCTGTGGATGTTCATCACAGTGGAGAAACCACATTCAGATAATTGAGATTTGTGTGGATGTGAATTTCTTCTCATTAGAATTCATGATCCCAGTCTCTACCCTGTGCAAGCAAATAGCTACAGAGTACGAATCTGGAGCTTAACTTCTTCCTGTTTCTTTCTGTAAGCATCCCACTCATATCTCCATACTTAAAAAAGTACAGTTCCATAAGTCAGTTGTGCAGCTAAAGGAATCATTAATCTTTAAATATGGGATTGTTCGTTCTGCACTCTGTTGAGGATTATGGAGTGCTTTTCATGTACTATACCTCAGAGTGTTTTACTAAGCCGTGAAGTTTTTTGGAGATGTGTGATGAATATGAAACTAACTCACATGTCTGCAGCAAGGGCTGGTGCACTAAAAACCATTTGCTAAATCTGAAATCTGTCACCCTTGTTTGATGCTTGACATGCAGGGATCAGGAGGGAACAAAATACGTTGTTTATTTTCCAACAAATATGAGTGGAATTTTTCAGCGAAGACTAATTGCATAGAGAACTTTATCCATGAATAAAAATCCTCTAAGGATTGAAAGGACATAAGGCAGGATAAAAAAATAAAACTTGGGATGTTTATCAGTGTTTACTGCAGAGGCACAACATTGGGTCAACACCAGGAAGTGTAGCCAGTGGGCTTATATCCATACTGGTTGGTTTGTTGTTGTTTTTAAAATTGCAGTGAACTTCATGAAAGAAATAAGGATATTTCACTGAATCTTTTACCAGGCTGTTCTGTTATTCAATGGCCCTCTTTATGGAACTACTATTCCTAGGTTGAATTAAACTGCTTATGTTTATATTTCAGTTTGCTTCCACTAGCCTGGGCTTCTGTACAACTATGTTGTCATATACCAATCAATCAGAACCAATTCGTAGTTGACACTCCATCCAGTAGTCACAAACAGTAAATCTCACAGGAGTAGATCGTCCATCTGTCTCCCTCAGATTTTAACCATGTACCTTTGTGTTAGCAGCATGACTTCTTACCACTAAACCAGCTGACCGCCCTTTTATACAGCTAGCACTGGACTTTTCTCACTAGTACACCATAGAGCTGAATGTGGGATATGTTGGGATTAGGTTGTCCCCAGAGAATGAAATCTCAGTGTGTAAAGCCTATATACAGTTTGTGAAGATCACAGTAAATTAACAAGGATTACAAAGGCTTGAATTCCATGTCTGTGCAGCTGGATTGAGTGATTCTGATTTGGAGGTCACCTTGTATGCTCAGAGGGAGCGTGGTGGTCTTGTGGGTAAGAAGTCGTGTTGACAACCCAAATGTGGGTAGTTAAACCTGCCAGCTGCACTGAAGGAGATAGAGGGACAATCACCACCACATGTGAGATTTACAACCTCCCAAACATGCTCAAGGGTCAGCTCTTTGTTTATTCTGAGGGAATGTGTGTGTTTTCAGAGTAGAAACGGTCTTCATAGGATTATTAAAACTGTGACCTTTTCGAAACAGGCCTCCGGAACCTTCTTCTGAGGCATCTATGAATAAGCCTAACTGCCGGAATTGTCAAGTAAGAAATTCATGGGACATACGTTCAGGAAGGATAGGCAGGAACCCTGGGCTGCACATGCAAGCCACTGTCAAGTGGAGGAGGGGTGCCGACAAATATTTCTCCTTTCTCAGGAAAACTTTAGTTCTGCCAATAAAGTCTTCCAAATGATTGAATGATCTTTCTTATTTAAAGTCTATTTATTATGTGCTTTAATCATATCTACGAAATAACTTCACAGTAATACCAAATTTAGTATTTGATTGAATATCTGGAGACTGTAGTCTAGACAAGTTGAACATCAAAAGATTCTCTCTTCCTGAAAAGACAGGGTAATGGTGGGCATAGTCCAGTAGTGATTAATTTTATAAAATATAATGAATGGGGATGATTGTATGAAACACAATGTGAATGAAGAACAGTATGAAACATTATACAAATTACACAATGTATACAAACTGTATAAGCAAACCAATATTAAATTTAAAAAAAGAAGAAGAAGAATCCCTCTCTCTGTCCCCCACCTACTCTTCCCTTGCCCTTACCCTCTCCTCTGGTAATTAAAGCAACTCAGACATCTTTAAGCTGTCTGAATATTCACACTCTGCCTTACTTACAAATTATCCGTTTCTTTAAATATGACTAAAATATAGTGCGTTTTGGGAAGAATAAGGGAGGAAGATACTTTGATCTAAGGTAGAAAATAGCACATATTAGATGTCAGTTCTTTCTTAATAAACTAATGCTTTTAACACAATTTCAATAATAATTTCAACTAGATAATTTTACAAATTGTCAAAATGATCCTAAAATTCATGAGAAAAATAAATTCACACAGTAAGCTGTGGATTATAAGGGAGGAGGGTGGCCATTAGTGAGCTTTCACCTTTTCCTTCTCTTTCCCACCCCTCCTCCCTCCCCCTCTTCTTTCTCTTTCTCTCTCCCTCCCTCTCTCTTCATCTCCCTCTCTCCCTATCTCTGTCCTCCTCCCCATCTCCCTCTCCTTCCCTCCTTTCCTTTCTCAGTTGCTACTGACATTTGCTTCCAGGAGAGAACTATTTATTCTGAATCTAGAGTTTCCCAGAGTTGAGTATATACAATTATGAGTCTTTCCCTTTTCACGGTGTCCTGAGTATCAGTTCTATTAATTTGGTGTCTGGATTCCAGAAGA
Source organism: Elephantulus edwardii (assembly GCF_000299155.1). Taxonomy (NCBI): domain Eukaryota; kingdom Metazoa; phylum Chordata; class Mammalia; order Macroscelidea; family Macroscelididae; genus Elephantulus; species Elephantulus edwardii. The sequence goes on from NW_006399772.1 coordinate 3,180,468, forward strand.
AAAAAAAATCATTGAAATGCTGCACCTCCGTTGCCTCATTTTTAGTCTTAGGGTTGGAGTAGCTAATGAATTAAATTATTTGTAAATGTCTTTATTACATAATAAAGAAAGGCACATAATAAGACTTCATCATCAAAAATTCCTTGTGCTCTTTACTTGAATTTAGACAAAGATGCCTCTGTATAGCTTTAAGGCAACTGTGTTTATTTAAAAAGAATAAAAAATAACTGAATGGTAGGCATGCCTGATGTAGAAAATTGAAAAAGAAGAAAAAAATTGTGAGTTTAAAAAAGAGAGATAAGAACAGTGGCTGGAAACACTAAAGATTGATGCAGTGAAGCCAGAAGAAATAAAGATAAAGAACAACACTTGAATTAAAATCAGAAATGCATTCAGTCTTTGTACACAAGACAAAAAAAAAAAAAGATCCTGTTTGTATACTATCTGCAGTAAAGCATAAACATCAGGTGAAAACTACAGATTAGAGAGATCCAGATAAGATTGCAAGAAATAACAAATTGTACATGGACTTAAACAGCACTAAATCCTTAATTACTCTTTCAAGATATATGTGTAGCATTGGTGTGACTTTTTTTGTTGATGTTGTTGCTATTGATTTATTTTGGGTAACAGTAGCAAAATTAAGCACTTTTATATGTTTACTTGGTCTTTCAAGAGTGTAAGCCTCAAAAATGATGGCCAATATCTCTGTCACATATTGTGAAAATGAATGTTTTAGGAACTTCAGAAGTGAACCACTTAGCATATCAATTAAACCAATTAATCAGTTGTTGCTGAGCATGACTCCTAATGACCTTATTAACAAAGACCTGAAGTCCCTCTATAACTATGACATTTATCAAAGTTCATTGAGTTTCCAGAGGTATGTTGGTTATAAAGTGGATGCCACTCATACTTTAGCTGAACTAAAAAGTTTTACTACATTTTAATGTTTACCACTTTGTGAATTTTATTATAGCTTAAAATCAAAATGTTTTTTTACTACTCAGGCAATGTGTGATAAGATAAACAATTTTCTTTCTTATTTTTAATTTGTTTACATAAAATCATTCTTATATATTGTGTTTCATTTGTGTGCATTGTTTTATATATTGTATTTTATATAATTAATTTCTATTGACCTATGCCTACTACCACCCCATCTTTTCAAGTCTGTTGACTCTTTCCTCTTCCTTCACCAACACTCCTGCCCACTAACCTTGATTGTCCTAGTGATTTTCCACTCTTTCCTTTTTTCCACCCCTTGACCTCTTCCCGTTCCCCTTTTTAACTTTTATACACATCTTGCTCAGTGATCCTCCTATTTTCACAATAGCAGTCGGAGACAGTATTTGTCCTCATGTAACAGGTTATTTCACTCAGCACAATGCTCTCCAGACTCTCTCATGACATACAGTATTTTCCAAAATCATTGCTCCTTCATGCTGCATAGTATTCATTGTGTGAATGTACCACGATTTCTCAATCCATTCATTTGTTGATGGGCATGTGAGTTGTTTCCATATTTTTTGCTATTGTGACTAATCCTCCTATGAACATTGCTGCACACATCTCCTTTTGTGTCTACTTCTGATTTCCTTGGGATATATATCCAGCACTTGAAAGACGGGGTCATATGGAATTCCTATGTTTGGCTTTTTGAGGAAATTACTAAATGCCTTCCACAGCGGTCAACCCATTTTAGAATACCAGCAAAATGGTTATACCATTTTACAATACCAGCAGTACTGTCTATGAGTTCCAGTCTCTCTATATCCTCTTCAACATTCGTTGCTTGTTCTCTTATTAAGCTTTGCTACTGCTGCTGGAATGAGATAGTATCATTGTTGTTTTGATTTTCAGCTCTCTGATTGCTTGTGACTTGCAACATTTCTTCATATATGTGTCACCCGTTCAAATGTTCTTCGTAGTCTTTTCATGTCTTTTAAATATTTTCTGATTGAACATCCATCACTTGTGGAGATTTTGTAGTGTTCTGTAAATTTTAGTTGTTAGACTCTTAAAATGTCATTGTCAAATGGTTTATTTCCACTTTGTGGGCTGTCTTTAAACCCTATTTGAATAAAAAAAATAAATAAACCCTATTGGAGAAGGTCTTCTCTGTTATACAAAGGGATTTAATTTTAAGCATATCCATTTGCAGATTTTACTCTCTCCTAACTACATTTTTTTTGCTATGCTTGCAAGTCTATGACATAGGCTAGGGCTTCTAAATTTGTTTGCATTTTGTCTCTTCTGATCTTTACAGTTTTGAGTTTTATCTCTAAGTCTTTGATCCACTAACAGTGGCTTTTTGCAAATGTCGTGAGATGTGAATTCTGAGAAATGATGATTTTTAAGAGTAAAATTACATGTTTTGTTGTGAATCATGGATGCATTCCTTTTTGTCTAGGATAGACGGATTATTGTGCCCAGGGTTATCAAGGAAATAAAATTAACTAGCGTAATTTACAACATGAAAAACAAACTGTGACCCAGGAGTCAAAACTAGGTTGTTATCTGTTTTCCTATGGCCACAGAGACATCTTGGCTTAGTAGTAAGGAATCGTGCTGCCAATTCAAAAGTGCATGGTTTGAACCCACCATCTCTTTCATAGAAAAAAATGGACAATCTCCTCCTGTGTGATTCACTTTCTCTGAAAAACTTTTGGAAAGTTAGCTATGAGTAAGTTCCAGTTTGATGGTAAATAATAACTACAATAACATGAGCTCAGAATATGGCTTAAAAAGCTTCAAAACAAGAGTAATATTTTTTGACATGTAAAATGTATATTACATTCATATTTGAGTGTTCATAACATACAAACTGTGGTAATGTGGGTAGGTGTGTCAGAGACAGTGAGATTGGTTCAGGGTAGAGCAGAGTTCAGAACTATTGTGCATAGGGTCGTTAGGAATCATAGTCAACTCAACAACACATAACAAGAAACACAAAGTTTTATTACAACACAACTATGTTTATTTTTTATGTATGTAATAATGCTCATAATAGAGTTCAGTAGTTGTAACAGAAAGCATATGACTCTAAAACTGGATTCTAGCGATACATTTTCTCCAAGTGATACAAAATAGTATTTAAAACATGATATCTTACTGGCTATTATATCTCAGTTTCCTATTTAAAAACAATGCACTAACACTATAGCTGTTTAAAATGAGAAATTAATTCCATAATTAATGACACTGTAATTGTTCTCACTTGCTTAGTTTATTTGTTCTTATAAACAAAAAGTAACAGTTGTTGAAATATTTTAATAAAACATGTTCTGTCTTAAATAAATGTGGCACTAATGTGCCAAATGCGATAACGGTTACCCATGGCAGACAATGTTTGGTGGAGCTTCCCAGTTAAAACACACTTGGAAGCAGGAGAGGCATCCACTTCCGCAATGGCTTGCCTCTGGAAACTCTATGAACAGTGCTCAGGTCTCTTGTTCATAGAGTTGCTATGAGCCGTCTAGGACTCTACAGCACTTAACAAAAACAACATGTTATGTAAATTTTAGTTGCATTAGAAATACGTCTCTGAAAGTATTATGATGTCTGGTGTTACAAAGAGATATGTCATTTCTTTTAGGGTGAAACGGTTTGTTTGTTTTTGTTGATGAGAGGAGGGTAAGAGTAGTCTTCAGTGATAAGAAGCTTGAGCAACTATCAAAATAGAAAAATTAGGCTCATTCTAAGAATCAAGGATTTTAGTTAAAAATTCAGGTTATTCTGCATGTAAATACTGAACAAGAAAGCCTAGAAAAAGAAAATAGTAAGAAATGGCATCAGAGTGCTAAAAATAATGACAGAGAAAGATTTAAGAGTTTTATAGAGAGAAAAGGGCACCCTTAAGTCTTAATATCAAATGGATATGCAGTGAAAAAGCCAAATTGTATGGCAAACTAGACACGATTAAGGGCATTGTTGGTGTTATTAGTTAAGTCTGTGATGACAAAAACACATAGCAACACTGAGAACAACAGATCTGAACCTTGGCCTATCCTGCACCAACTGCGAGATGTCTGATACGCTCAGCCCCACTCTTACAATCACTGGATCAATCTTCCTTTCTGTAAACTGTCACCATTTCCAGCATGATGCCTTTTTCCAAGGACTGGCCTCTCCTGAAAACATGCCTGAGGTATGTGAAATGAAATGTCACCAACCTTACCTCTAAGAAGTAGCCTGAGTGTACTTCCTCCAAGGCTTTTGGAGTCAGTATTCTTCTATCCACTTTTCTTCTCCATTATAATCTATGAAGAAAATCTAAGAAGTGGCCATACAAGTATGAGCTCTGAGAGTTAGCCAGTATTAATACTATATCAAAGATATAATTTGAATAAGACATGTTAAAAATATACATGTAAAAATATGATCAACAGCTATCATAGATAAAATGATAATCTTGGATTCTTTCTCAAATAGAGAAGAAATGTCTCTGTTTCTGTGACAAAAAGCATATTTTGTTATGTACTGTTAAATCATAACTGAATCATAGCTGGCCTTAGTGAGTTTTCAGATGCTCTGAATACATAAGAGGAGATTACCCATTTTTATCGCATAGAGCACCTGGTGGATTTGAACTGCATACCCTTGAATTGGTCACAAGGGCTTCCTGATAGAAGACATAGCATTCCAAACATAGTGTTCTTATTTTATTTTTTTACTTTTAAAAAAATGGATTTTAATACTCAACATCTTTAAGATATCCACCAGTTGTTTGTTAGTTTGGGTTTTGTTTTTTTTTAACCAGTGTTTTCAAAACAATGCCTCCAATGGTACACTAGCAGTACAGATTGCTTATTAAGTACAAATCATTTTATGAAGTCATATTCACCTATGTAAAAATAAACACTACAGATAATAAATACTGTTAACAAGTAAATTAAAACCATAATTATAAATAAATAGAATAAATAACAAATTTCAAACAGTAATCTACAAAAGCTTTACTAGGTAAAAATATTCGCTCAGCAGTCTCAGGGAATATACCAAGCACAGTTAACCTCAAATAGGAAGGTTAGCAAGTTAATACACTTTCTCTCTTAGTGGAGCCCTATTCAAAATCATGAGTCCAGCAGAAAATTACTGCTGTACATTTAAAAAGATTGGTCCAGCTGTGTTCTCTAATTCTTCCTTTATATTTACAGTATTGCAACATCATTATGTAGATTTTCTAGAAAGACTCCATGTAATCCATCGGACACCTCTTCTTTTTGATCCTCACTTGTATTAACCTCACCAATTGTCTGTGTCCTGGGTATGTCCGTTAGCAAGTCTTTTCCTTAGAGCTGACTGTTACTCAGAAGCTTTGCCTGCCTGCTTTCCAAGGCCAGGTTTTTTTTTTAAAAAAAAAAAAAAAAACAGTGCCTGAGCACTGTTCATACATAGAGTTTCCGGAGGCAAGCCATTTCGGAAGTGGATGCTGCTCCTGCTTCCAGGCTTCATTTAGTCAGGAAGCTCCAGCCAACACTGTCCACCATGGGTGACCATTACCACAATTGGCACATCAGTGTCCCAGTGTTCAGCATCATAGCAACCACGAGTTACCTCTGTACAGCAACACACAGACCAGTGTTATACCACTTTTCCCTTTGTCAGTAGCAGATCATTATTTTCTACTATTTCATCATTATTGTGGACAAAATCTTAATAGGGAGATCAAATCAAATTCCTTTTAAACAGGTCTGAACTTCCTTTTTATTTCCCCAGTATTCTGTCAACAAACTCCTCAAATTGCAGTTGAGGGAATAGCCTATGTGCCCAGTTCTCCATGTGTCTGATTAGCTTCTTCACATCTTCAGTCTCCTGACTTTTACCTTTGAACTTTACATTATCAAACATATGACTTAAGGTTGACTTATGACTTAAGCCCTCTCTCTGAAATTAATCCCTGATCATCCAGCTTGAGTAAGTTCCTTTTAACTGTTCTCTTTGGTGGCACAGGGACAGATGCTCTTTTCTCTCTAATTCTTCATCAAGTTCAGCTTCTTCACCATCTTCTCTCTCTAGAGAGCCTGGAGGTGGGAAAGGAGAGGTTTCATCTTCCACGTGCTCAAAATCTGGGAGTCCAATTATGTCATTCTCCTAAGGTTCCAGCATGCTCTCCTCTCCTGCAAACTGCAGGCAGCTCTGACCCAGTACGTGGTACCACTGTTCTTATTTTTTTAGGAAAGGTCAGTCCTGTGAAAGACACATGCAAGACCTCCAATGACATATACTGACACAGTGACTGAAACAATGGGTGTAAGCACAGAAGAGATGGAGAAAATGTCCCAGTTTAGGACAGAGTGTTCCTAGTGTCACTGTGACTTGAAGCTGACTCAAAGAGCCTAACAACAGCAATACCTATTAAGCAGAGTTTTTTAATGTAATCACATTCATTTTTAACTTAAATCTTATGTATATAATATATATATACTTTTTGTATGCATCTAGCTTAAGCATGTATTTTTTTATTTACTTGAAATAGTAAACTTAAGAAGAAGTTAGAAGAGTACTGGTAAACTGTGCAGCTTGTAACCAATGTCATAAAACAAAATATTTATGAATTTTTGAATGGAAAATCAATTTACTTTGTTATCTTGTACTTAATTTTTATTATTAAAACTTTTAGAAAGAAAGTTTTTTAAAAATTAAAAAGAATTATTTTCCTCTCTGAAAGTGCAAAATTATACAATACTGATGAAGCACACTATCATGGGGTGTGTCACGGAGGAGGGTCTTTGGGTAAGCTCTGGTGGTCTAGTCTATTGGTAATATGCTGCACTGCAATGCCAAAAATCACACAGTTGAAGTCTGCTAGCTGCTCTGCAGGAAAAGGATGGGCAATCTCCTCCCATGCAATTAAACTGCCTCTGAAAACCCACTGTACGGTCAGCTGTGGGTCAGTTCCAACTCGACAGCATACAACAACAATCACAACAACTTTGGGAAAACTGAATGACATTTTGCAAAGTTACTATTAAATAAAGTTGGTACATCAATATAAAACTGACAGAAATACAAGCAGAGTTTAGAAGAGGCCATGGCACTAGGGGTATCATTACTAATGTCAGATCTTAGGTAAAAGCAAAGAGCACCAGAAGGATGTCTGTTTGTGTTTCATTGACAATGCAAAAGCATTTGCCTATGTGGATCACAATAAATTATGCTTAACATTGAGAAGGATGGGTATCTCAAGACATTTAATTGTCTTATACAAAACCTATACCTATACTAGGAAACTATTTTCTGAACAGAGAAAGGGAATACTGTATGTTTCAAAATTTAAAGAAGGAGTGCATCAAGGATGTATTTCTTCTGCATATCATTTCAATGTACGTGCTCAAAAAATCATTTAGGAGGCTAGACTTTATGAAGGACAATATAGCATTAGCATTGGAGAAAGACTCATCAGTAACCTATGTTATGCAGATGATGCAACCTTGTTCCCTGAAACTGAGAAAGTCTTGAAGAGTTTGCTGAACAAGGTCAAGAACTGCAGCCTTCATTATGGATTGTATTTCAACATCACAAAACAAAGATCCCCAGCACCAAACCAATTGTTAGTATCATGACATATGGAGGGGGGAAAATGAGGCTGTTAACTATTTCATCTTGTTTGCATGCACAGTCAATAGTCTTGGCACCAACATTCAGAAAATCAAAAGATGAGTTGCTTTGAGGAAAGACTGCTGTTAGGGCCCTCTCTAGAGTGCTAAAAAGCAACAATATCTAACTAGAGAGTAAGGAGTGACTGATCCAAGCCATGACCTTCTCAATTTTTTGCCATACATTTGAGAGCTGGACAGTGACTAAAGATGACAGAAGAATAGTCAATGCCTTTGAGTTACGGTGTTGGAGAAGAATATTGAACCATGGACAACCAAGAGAACAAGTAAGTCTGTCAGGGGGAGGGTGAAACCAGGATACTCCTTTAAGTATGACTCATAGTGACCCTATGAACAAAAGGTCTGAAACCTTTCTATAATTATCACCGTTTCTCAAAGTTTATAGTTTCCAGAGGCATGTTATTTAGGAAGTAGATGCCACTCCTGCTTCTAAACCTGTCTTAAACTGGGAGCTTCACCAAACACTGTCCACTAAGGGTAACCATTATGGCATTTGACACTCTAATGGCAAAATGTTCAGCATCACGGCAACCCCAGGTTACCTCAGTACAGCAAATTGACAGGAGAGTGCTGTACCATTTAGAAGAATGATCCTTCAAAATAAAATAACAACCAAATTATAAATACAAAGGCCCTCCATGGCTCTTGTTGACCCCAAACAGGAGGCTTAAATTTAAAAAATCAATATAGTATGTTGTTGTTGTTGTTGTTGCTAGACAAGACCATTAAGATAGAAAGTAGATTTGTGGTTGCTGGGAGTGGGAATAAGAGTAGAATGGAGATTGATAATGAAAATGGTTTTCTTTTGGAAGTGTTGCAAATAACGTTGAATTGTACACTTAAAAGAGCAAATTTTATAGAATTGCATTTTAAGAAAATTATTATAAAATATAAACTTAATATCTTTAATCATCTGAGCAAAGCAACAGGAATCATACTATGTCCAGAAGGACCTTTCTTTCACAGCTGTCATGTATTCCAAGAGAATGTCATGCTTTTACCAATACAGCTGACAATAAGGGAAAACCAATTTACTCTGCAAACATTTCCCCAAAGCAAAGTAAAAAGTTAAAAATAATAATAGCTATGAATGAAATAAAGACACTGACATTTATTTTTTCTATATTGTCTGCTTGCTGAAACTGAGGAGGACCTGAAGCACCTGCAGCAGAGGGTCAAGGACTGTAGCCTCCAATATGGATTGAGGCTCAATGTCAAGAAGACAAAGATTCTCACCACTGGGCCAATTGGAAGCATCAGGATAGATGGTGAAGAGGTTGAGATTGTTCACAGCTTTAGTTTGTTTGCTTGGCTCCACAGTCAACACTCTTGGCACCAGTAGCCAGGAAATTAAAAGGCACATTACCATGGGAAAGTCTGCTTTAGGGACCTCTCCAAAGTACTGAAGAGCAATGGCGTCTCTCTGGAGACTAAAGTGTGTCTGATATAGGCCATGGTCTTCGCAATCACTTGTTGTGCATCAGAGAGTTGGACAATGACCAAGGAGGACAGAAGGAGAATTGATACCTTTGAGCTGTGGTACTGGAGAAGAGTATTGAGAGTACCATGGACTGCCAAGAAAACAAACAGATTCATCCTGGAAAGGGTTAAACCAGGTGGCTTTTTGGAGGCAAGGATTCTGAGGCTCCGTCTAACATACTTTGGACATGTTGTAAGAAGTGACTGGTCCTTGGAGAAGGACATCATGTTTGGGAGGGTGGAGGGACAGCGCAGGAGGGGAAGGCCCTCTATGAGGTGGATTGATTTGGTGACTGGGGTTATCGGGATGGGAGTGTCAGAGAGAGTGCGATTGGCACAAGACAGAGTGGAGTTTAGGGCTGTTGTACATAGGGTCGCTATGAGTCGCAAGCAACTCGAAGGCACATAACAACAACAACAACAGCATATTATCTGAGTATCATTGTTAATGGTATCGAGGTTTCAAAAACAGCCAATATTATCAATAAAAATGAGCTCTTCTGGCCTAGAGGTAAGAAGCTTAGCTGAAGTCTTGAATGCATTAAGTTCAAAACCACCAGCTGCTTTGTGGGAGAAGCCTGGGCAATCTCCTGTAGTGCAATTAACTGCCTCTGAAAACCTGCTGGAGGGTCAGCTATAGTTTGGTTCTGACTCAACAGTCCACAAAAAAGAGGCAACAATATCAATAAAAATAATATAGAAAAAAATAAGATAATTTTAGAAATAAAAATAAAAGTGTACAATTTTAAAGATAGCAATCAATGCACCAGCTATGGCCTACTTTGTTTATTGATATAAAATTCCTAAACTAACTGCTGAAATGTTACTATGCTTGCAGGGTCAACTTTCATTTTATTTTAAGTGTTTTGAAGTGACTTTTATGAAGTATCTATGCCTGAAAGTTTCATTTTTCCTTTAACTAAGCCAACCTAGTTCAGTGTGAAAAACAATTCTGCTATGAGTGACACTGGAATACAATCCCCTCTTGATATTGAGGGCAGTAGAGATACGGAGAGAAGAAACAGTGCCCTAAAATGCTTCCTTTTTCACATGTTTGTTTACTGTACTAGAAGATTTGTCTATTATTTGACCTTTCATAGACAAAATGAATTGCTATTAAAATAGCCTATCAAAATTGTGATTTTCTAACGAGACCCTCCATTTTTTTTGAATGAAAGCACTGTAAGTTGTTTTATTTTTAGTCTAAATCAGATACCATTGCTAATGATAATCACTTCTTTTGATACTCATCTAATTCTTGTCAGTTGTTCAGCAAGTGTGTTCTTCATATGCTAGTGATTATAAAGTGATAAACAAAATTCAATATCACCGCTTTCTGGTGATTACAATTTGGTAGAATAAACAGGCAATCACCACTTCAAGTAACTAACTGAAGGGATAAATTGAAACTGAAAAATAAGTAAATGAAATCACTTTTAGGGGAATATGTAACAATGGAGTCCATCTTAATCTAGCATTATCACGAATATTTTTCTAGGAAATGTGAGAGCTGACATTTGTGAGATAGATAGGAATTTATTAGGGATGTTGCTGTTTGCTTTCAAGTAGGAACTGACCCATCGTGACTCTCCAGTGGGTTTTAGAGACAGTAAAGCATACAGGAGGATATTGCCCATCCTTGTTCCAGAAGAAAGGAACTAAAAAGGCTTCTTACAGGGTGGTCATATTATGTGGAAGTAGGTAGTGGTGTGTGTGTGAGTGTGTGTGTGTGTGTGTGTGTGTGTGTGTGTGTAAGAGAGAGACAGAGATTGAGATTGAGAGATTAATCCTGAAAAATTTTTTGACTGTTGTGGAAAGTGGAATGTGGAGGAGTGAAAGCGGATATGGGAGTTCAGTCTCTCTACAACTTCATCAGCATTTGTTTTTTTCTACGTTGTTGAATTTTGCTATCATTGCTGTGGTGAGCTGCTATCTTATGGTTGTTTTCATTTGCATCTCTTTGACAGCTATGTATGTTTTTAACATTTATTCATGTGTTTGCAATCTGAATTCTCTTCTTTGGTGAAGGGCCTGTTCATATTCTGTGTCCGTTTTGGGATTGGGTTTTTTTTATTCTTGTTGAGATGCTGGAGTATTTTTAAAATTTTAGCTATGATTCCCTTATCAGATATATTATTGGCAAATATTTCCCCCAGTCTGTCAGTTTCCTTTTTTACCCTGTTGTAGAGGTTTCTGGATACATATAGGTATTTGATTCTTAGAGGATCAAATTTATCTACTTTATTCTCTTCTGCTTGTAGGATTTGCTTTATGATTTGCAGTCTGTTCATGCTACGGATTAGGTCTTCTAGTTATTCCTAGCTTTCCTCTAATGCATTTTATAGTCTTTGGGTTTACTGTGAGGTCCCTGATCTACCTTGAATTGGTTTTTGTGCATGGTGTGAGGTGTGGGTCTTGATAATTTTTCTGCAGATAGCTTTCCAATTTTGTCAAAACCATTTGTAAGAGAAGCTGTCATTTCCCCACTTGACTGATTTCATCTCCTTTTAAAAAAGCCATTTGACCATAGCTCATAGATGAGCTGCTTTCTAGGTTCTCAGTTCAATTCCATTGACCTATGTGTTTGTGACTATACCAGTGATAACCAATGTATAACCAATATGAAAAGTGGTCTGTTGCTTTCTCAAAAAGTTGGAAATAAAATACCTTTTTACCCAGCAATTCCATTACTGGCAATAGACCCTAAAGAAACCAGAGCCACTACTTAAACAGATGTGTGCACACCCATGTTTATTGCTGCAATAATCACAATAGCAAAGAGATGAAAGCAACCCAAGAGCCAAATGAATGGATAGAAAAACTATGGTACATTCACTCAATAGAATATTATGCATCATGGAAAATAATGAGTGTGTAAACATTACAAAACATGGGTGACTATGGAAGACATACTGAGCAAACTGTCAGTCACAAAATGACAAATACTGCATACCAACATAACACCACTGTTCTAAAGTAGGAAAGACATGGGGTGGGGAGATAGGGGGAAAGGGGATAAATAACATTACATGAACAGATGATGGGAGGGGAAGATAAGGAGGAAAGTATGCAAAGATGAATGGATAAGAACCATTCTATAAATTTAAGTTAAAATAACATTTTTTTAAAAGGGAAAAAAAAATAAATATGGGAAGAGCAAGCAGTACAGCAATTCTGATGAAGACCAGATGATATAACTTGGAATGGAATGGCTAGACAGGAACAGATCAACAGATTTTTAAGAAAATAAAAAAGACTTTGGGATGGATATCAAAAGAAAGCAATTTTGCTATCAACCCAAAGGTAGAGAGTTCAAATCTACTGGCTACTTCACTGTAGGAAGATGAAACATCACCGCCTGTGTGATATACAGACTCTGAAAACCTACTGGAAGGTCATCTATAATGTAGTTTTGAAGGCTTTTATTTATCTTTGTAATGTGTTCAGGCACACTGCACAGAAAAGATATCTACAAATTTGGTAATATATTGGTTTGAAATTAAGACTAAAAATGTTTTTAAAAACTGTTGAGGACTTTGCTTATCCATCATTAATAATTTAACAGATAGAGTTCTAGATCTGTATATGACTAAGCAATTATTTCTTTTACCTGGTTGTCAGACGGCTTCTGAGGCCAGCAATTGGATATGCAGCATATACATAATTGACCCCTATTCAAAGACACAGTGAGCTGGCGGCCCAGCATACTTTAATTATGTTTAGCTTTATTGCTCCCTGGGGAAACATTTTATCATTGATTGTACATGTTGGATGGTGGAAAAATGAACTTCATTAATACAAAACCTATTTTATGATATCAGTATAAATTTGGAATGTATAAAAGCCATTAATTCAGCATATGCATATAAACAGATGCTTCATATAATAAAAGTGAGCATTAAGTAAGGGTCACTGTGTGCATTTCAAGCCATCAAATAGGTTAATTAATTATGGTAGAAATAAAAGGATGCCTGGGACCTCAATGGAGAGCTAACATTAAATCACAAAAAGATGAACTCTGTTGGCAAATCATTAGTGCTGGCAATCTCTTACCCTCTCCTCCTCTGAACATGTAATTATGAAAGTATCCCACCATTTTTAAAGGAAAGATACAGTTTTAGTTACTAACAGTACATTGTGACATTTGTTTTACCTAGAGGATTGCACTTACTTTTTAAAATATATTAACAAATATGTTGTTTTTGTTAAGTGTCATTGAGTCAAGTATGACTCAGTGACACTATGAACAAAAGATTTGAACCCTGCTGTATCCTGCACCATCGTCAGAGCCCGTTGCAGCAGTCACCATGTCAATCCACCTGGTTGAGGGTCTTCTTTTCCTTCACTGACTCTCCACCCTTCTAGCATCATGTCCTTCTCCAAGGAATAGCACCTTCTAGCAACATGCACAGAGTATGTGAGGTGAAGCTTCATCATGCTTGCCTCCAAAAAGCATGCCTGCTGCACCGTTTCCAAGACATACCTGTTTGTATCTTAGCCGTCCATGGGATGTTCAGTACTTCTCTCCAATGCCACTTGTGTTCTCAACAGTTACTTTCCTCTATAGATTGCTACTTTTAGAACGAAATCAGTGCAAATTCATATCAAGATGATTTAGTATTTTATAGAATTGCTGTCACTAATTTTTTATTTTATTATTTTAATTAAAGTGTACAGGAGAGTTGGATTTTCATTCATTCATTGTTTCATGTTTTCCTCCATTCCTTCTTATCTCCTCCTTGATCCACTTTGCAATGTACCTCTTATTTTGTTCATATTGTCATACATATAATGCCTAATCATATATTCCTTTTAAAATGGCATATCTTCTAATGCAGTGTTCCTTATATATCTACTATCTTCCAGGTTTCCTGCCAACCCTCCATGTCAGAACTGAAAGCCTTTATAACAGTGGTGTTATGCAGTATTTGTCCTTTAGTTACTGAGATATTTCATTCAGCATGATGTCCTCCAGGGTCACTTATATTGTGTAATGTTTTACGCCTTTGTTTTTTTTTTCAGTGCTGCATAGTTTTCCAATATGTGAATATTCTATAGTATTTCTAGCCATTCATTTTTTGATGGGATAAATTAACTCTTGAGACTATTTAAAACTATTTGCATCCTTGACTATTGTATGATTTTTTAAGTGTTGTAGTTTCACTTCTAGACATGTGATACCTTTGATTAGGAAGTAAAAAAAAATTAATGGCATAGCCACTAATAAATGCATGAATAGAGCATTAGTAGAGTAATGTTTATCTTGGCCATTTTTGGAAATAAAAAAAACACCCTGGATTTTAAGTCCTTCAGACAGTATAGATGATATAGATATAGATATAGATGTAGATATAGATGATATAGTAATTGTGTAACACTATGTGATGCTATATTCATGCTCGACTTGAAGGCATTCAACAACAACATGTGATGCTATATTCACTCATGCATTGTATATTAATATATTATGGACAAAAGTATTAATATTTAGAATTAAACTAATTAATATTTTTCACTATATTCCTCCACTTCTCCTTTTCTACCTTTTTAACAGATCAACACCTGGATGTACCTTTCTTGTGAATAGCCAGATTAAATGTTCAGAAGATATACTTAAGCAGGAAGAGAGTCTAAGTGTTTCTACACTGTAGGGAGATGAAGGGGCAAGAGAAAATAGGAAAGTCAGGCAGGCAAGATTTGGAACCATTGGGAGTTCATATTGGGAGAAAGGAATCCTGGAACAGCTGCTACGTTAAAAAAAATCAGGGTAGGGAAGAAAAGAATTCTCAAGATACTTGCTGTGATTCAGAATGTATTATCTGTGAGAGAATGACTGCAGAACTTCTGTATTTTAATTATATTTTCTCTACCTAACCTGTGATTCTTCGACAACTCTCTGGGCCTAGGTGACTGAAGGTGCTTGGATTTATTCAGGTTATACATCCATACACATATACGTGTGTGTACACTTACACACACACACACACACACACACACACGAGTGCTCACTCCTACAGAATTATATTTACTTGCACACACATTCACATGGGTAATATGTCCATTTGTTTTGCCATCAGTACAGAAATAAACAGATTATGCTCATTGACGAACTTTCTTGGGCCCAGCAGCTAGGTTATGAACATTAGCTCTCATTAGCTTTTAGTTTCAAGATGCTGTCATGTCAGCAAAGCCTAACCAAACCTCCTCTTCTATTGCCAGCTGCACTCACTGTTACATGAGTTCAAATACAGGTCAATTGTCTCAAGACTCCTTTTGATTTTTACAGAACCACCTAGAGAAAGCATCTTAGACCAAGTTTCGGCTTTGTGTTTATCAGTGTCTCTCCAGGAAGTTTTATGATTAATTTGTGTGTTTCCTTTTGTGGAAATACAGCTTGAGTAGATATATTGTTGTTGTGTGCTGTTGAGTAGAGACTGATTCATAGTTGACTCTCCAGTCAGTTTTCAGAGGTTATAAATCACATGGGAAGAGATTGTCCACATTTCTCTCACAGAGCAGCTGGTGGATTTAAAAAACATGCCTTTGGGATTGCAGCATAGCTTCTTACACTAAGCCCCAAAGCTCCTTAAATTATGCCTTGTATTATTTATTATCTATTAAATATGAAAATAACTCTGGGGGTCTATTAATAAAGACTTATGCTGCCAATCCAAACACAAGCAATTCAAATTTACCAGCCGCTTAGAAAAGGATGGGCACTTCCCTTCCCTGTGATGATTTACTGCCTCTGAAAATCCACTGGAAGGTCAGCTCAATGGCACATAATAATCACAACAACAACATGAAATATGAAAAAATATTCAAAATATATTAAATGAAAAAGTCATTATGTGGATACTTCTATTGTCCAATTTTACTTTTTTGGTGTGTTTTTTTTTTTTTTAATTTATGCTATTACAAACAGTAGAAGCCATCTCTAGTTAAGAACAAAGGAATTTATTAGAAGGATAATGAGGGCCGACTTGGCATTGATGGTGTGTAACAGCAGCAGCAGTTACATCTGCTCTCTCTGTGGCTACAAGGAATTAACTTCATGCTTCCTTTCATTTCATATCACTCAAGATCAAAATCCCAAGATAATAGGAATTATTAGTCCAATTGATGCCATATACTAGGTCCTAGCAAGTTAGGAGGAGTGAAGTGTTTGAGGTCTTTGCACTTTGGGAATTCCCCTCCAACATGATGTCAGGCAATGGTTGCAAAGTACTTTTCTCCAGGAAAAAACAAAAAAAGAGGGAGACTGGGGAGTCTGACAGAGCCCCGAATGACAAATGTATATCACAATGTGTTATCTAAAGATAACATTTTAAAAATTATTATTTATCAGACATCTAGTGTGTGTGTGTGGCACTGTTAGCCACTCAGGGTGGATGAGAAGGGGGCCCAGTTAAATTACATTTTGCTTATCTTCCAAAAGACACATCAGTTTAAAAGTTTACTATAATAGGAGATAGACATGATTTCCTCTAAAACAGGGAAACAGAACATTGTAACATCATTTATCAATATCTACCTATTTGTCTCAGGAGATCCATTTCTTGCTCCCCCGCAATTCATCTCTGAATTTAGAACATATATCTTCAGTGTGTCATTGTTGATAATGACATCTCAGAAGAGCCCTGCTAAGCTCTATCATTGTCACTCAATTTTGAAGGAAAATTATTTTATGGAAGCCACATAGGGCAATCGTTAGAAATGTAGTTTCACTTGCATCATTTGAAAATAGTTCTAAAATATTTTCACCATCTGTTATGTTACAGAAACCATGAGGTATCCACCATGTAGCAATTCCAAACTCGACCTTGAGAACCCTAGTCCATCTGCTTTGGATTAAAACGAAACTAGTTAGTACCTGGGTACTTGGTCAAGAGCCAATATATCTCTAGGATGAAATATCTCTAGGATGGATCTCTGGGATGCAAAAGGTTGATGTGGTTTGAAAGGCTTTTTTATCTTTGAATTTGCAGCAATAAAGTTAAGAATATAAATTGCCAGTGAAAGGAAAGTGAAAATTTGAGTATGAAATGGTCCTACAGTTTTTTTTAAAATTTACTTTTGTCTTTCATTAGCTGAAACATGATTATTAAAACCATGTGGCTAAATAAAACTTTCCCCAGTTAGTATGGCCACTTCTTTCACAGCTGCCTTGGGCTTAAGGCCACCTCCTGGTTCAAACCCTAGGCCCAGGCTGGCTAGCCTCACTCCAGGGACAGAGCAAACCTTCACGTCAAACACATTCCTGGAAAAGCAGTCCACTCCAAAGCTTGCCACGATTCCTGCACTCCCACCACCACGCTCCTGCCTTCTGGCAAGGAGAGCTTCCCATGAGCCTGGGAGGAGCCAGCCAAACCAGGAACAACATGGCCACTTCTTTCCCACCTGCCTTGGGCTTAAGGCCGCCTCCCAGTTCAAACCCTGTGAACACTGATGGAAATGACTTTGAAGGAAGTTGTTGTGTTTTATTTAAATACCATATTATTATTTTTAATCACTCTAAGACTGACTAGTTATTTATATTTTCAAAACTGGAACTGCATTTCTAATGATTTTTTTAAACTTTTTAAACATTAATGACTTAACATACTAACTTTTATTTTAGAAATAGTCTTGACCTTGAACTGTCAGCTATTTAAAATCTTGCCATGTGAAATACAGAAATATACTCATTGATTAATGATCCACAGTGAGTTGAGTTTTCTCTGATTTGCCGATAAAGTCCTCATAACAGTGGAGCTCCTCAAGGTCAGTTGAATCATGGCACAGGTGATTCTCAGGAGGCATGTTTGACTTTTTTGTCGTGAATGTTTGCTTTGTTAAGGTATACATTACAACTCTTACACATGCTTCATTCACCTTTCATAATTCAATAGACAAATATTTTAGATGTTTTATCATAGTGCTTTTTTTCAACAAACAATATGATCAGAGGACACATCTTTACACATCAATGTTGCTTAATTACTTGAACATTTACCTCAATTTAGGGAAAAAAATAAATGGAAAGTAAAGAAACAACAGGGTTAGAAATAACATGTTAATAGAAAGGTTGATTGTACAAGTTCACCATAATTAAGATAAGTCTGAAATTATATGTCAAAATATCTATACATTTTGCCTTATTCTGATAACCAGGAAATAAATCTACTACATGTTTAACTATGAAGGAAATTAAATGGAAAAGATATGTATTAATTATTGATGATACCTATTCAAAAATGGAGTTTATATGCAAAAGGTCCTAGAGAGGTATTTTATGGTTATATCTCCTTAATGAACTCCTACTTAGGTTATTGTTTTAACCATATGCAGTGGGATACTTGTTATATAATAAGGTGTGAAAGAGTCAGTAACAAACAACATAAAATTTCTTTTTTGAAACTTAAAATCTAGTGGAGAATATAAATTCAAATGTATCAGATAGTTCTTGGAAGGAGGAGTGGCATCCACTTCCGTAATAGCTTGCCTCCAGAAAACTTATGAACCTGGAGAGAGGATGAGAGACACCCAAGCGTCGAGGATTCTCCTTCATAGGGTCTCTATGAGTTGCCTGCGACTCGACAGCACTTGACAACAACAACATCAGATAGCTCTGTCTTGTTGTCTTAAGTAAGTATGACTTCTTGTACAAGCAGATCTCACTGGGCTGTGTGAATAAGTGAAGCCATGTCTAAAGAAGTAGAATCTTAACACGCCTTAAGGTCTTAAGGGGAGGAAGATCATAACAGAAAGACAAAAATATGGAAGCTCTGAGCCAGTTAAGAGAACTGGAAGAAAAACATTTGTGCAACAAGTCAGAAAAAGCAAAGATAGTAGTAACGCCAAATGGGGTTAGAGAAACAGGAAATGAAACACAAACCCTTCTATGCCTAAACACAAAAGGCAAGCATGGAAGAATTTAAAGGAGGAATTGTCATAATTTTTATTTTAAAAGATACCCTATGTTGTTCATAAGTGTTATCAAGTTGACTGTTACTCATAGTGAACTTAGGAATGACACATTGGAACCTTGTCCTATTCTGTGCCATCCTCATGACCTCTGACATACAACATCACATTGTTATAGTCACTGTGTCAGTCCACCTCATTGTGAGTCTTCTCTTTCACTGACCCTCTTCTTTTGCCAGCTTGATCTCTTTTCATGGACTGTCCCCTCCTGACAATATATCCAAAATACGTGAGACAAAGATATACCATCCTGATCTCTTAAAGAACACTCTGGTTGTACTTCTGCCAAGACAGATGTGTTCTTTTGGCAGTCCTTGGTATAGTTAATGGTTCTTCAAGTCCATAATTCAAAAACATTGATTCATCTTTGGTCTTCCTTATTCATTATCCAACTTTCAGATCCACACCAAGCAATTTAAAATACCATGAACTGGATTAAAACACTTTAGTATCTAAATTTACATCGTTTATTGGGTATTTTGGAGAGATCCTTCACATCATATTTTCCCAGTGAAACAAATCTGCCATAGACGATGATCATGAGTTCGAGAAAAATGAAGCTATTCAGTATATTATTTTCTCCTTCGATCATGATGTTGCCTATAGGTCTAATGGTGAGACTTTTTGTTTTCTTGATGTTGAGATGTAAATTCATATTGGAAGTTGTAATCTTTGATCTTCTTTAGTATCTATTAGAAGTTGTCTTCACTCTTCAAGGATCCTCTGCAAATCCTGATGCCACATTCTTCTTTATATACTTCACCTTCTCAAATTCTTTGCTCAGCATAAAGGTCGAAACACTGCATAGTTCAAAAAATCAAGAAAGTAATGCATCAGGGGTGTATCCTGTCTCCATATCTTTTAATTTTATATGAAGAACAGATCATTTGAGAAATTGGGCTTTATGAGGAAGAATGTGGCATAAGGCTTGGAGGGTGTCTTATCTACAACCTGTGATATGCAAATGATGTAATGTTGTTGCTGAAATTGAGAGGTACCTGGAACACTTGCTACAGAAAGTCAAGGACTGTAGACTTCAAAATAGATTGAAGCTCAACATCAAGAATACAAAGATTCTCACCACTGGGCTAACTGGTAGCACCATGATAGATGGAAAAGAGATTGAGGTTGTTCAAAACCTCAGCATGCTTGGCTCCACAATCAACACTCTTGTCATCAGCAGTTAGGAAATCAAAAGATGATTTGCAGTAGAAAAATCTGCGTTCAGAGACCTCTCCAGAATACTGGAAAGAAAAATGTTGGTCTAGAGTCTAAGATGTGACTGACTCAGGCCATGGTCTCTACAGTTACTTTCTATGTATCAAAGACCTGGAAAATGACTAACGATGACAGAAGAAGAACTGATGTCTTTGAGCTGTGGTGCTTGAGAAAAGTATTGACCATATACCATGGACTGCCAAAAGAACAAACAGATCTTTCTTAGAGAAGGTGAAACCAAGTTTCTCCGTGCTACCTGGAATTTTGAAGCCCTGACTCATATACATTGGGCACATGGCCAGGAGGGTCTAGATCATGCAGAAGGACATCATGCTCAGAAGAGTGGAGGGACAACATAAGAGAGGAAGACTCCAGATGAAAATAATTGGGATAGGAATAGATGTATCAAAGTAATTGAGAATGGCTCAGGATAGGGCAAGCTGCAGAGCTGTTTTACATAGGGTCACTAGGAGTTACAGGCAACTTGAAAGCACATAACAACAACATAGAGTGATGGTAAAGTGATGCACACCTTTTCCAATTTTAAACCATGCAGTGTTCCCTTGTTTTCAGCCAGCAGCTTCAATTGCCTTTGTGTTAGAAACACTAGTAAGTGTTCTGGGATTCACATTTTTCTCAATTTTAGCCATGATTTATTATGATAGACAAAGTGATATACCTTTGTATAAATAATAAAACACAAGTAAACATCTGTTTTATATCTCTGCTTTCAGACAAGATCCAACCAACATCAGCAATGTTATTCTTCATATTATGATCTCTTCTGAATCCAGTTTGAATTTCTGGTAGTTCCTTATCAATGTACTGCTCTAAATATTTTTTTTTCAGAACGATTTTACTTTCATGTGTTATTCATGGTATTACTTGATGATTTCCACACCTTTTTTTTTTTACTGGAAATAAATCTGGATCTTTTCTATTCAGTTGACCAGGTAGCTGTCTTCTAAATATCTGGTTTCAGCTACTGCGCAAATCAAGGGCTGCATGTGTTTGTTGAAACATATCAGTTGGCATTTCATTGATATGGCTTAGATTTCTTTCTTCATTAACATTGGTTCTTAATAATCTGCTACTTCCTGGAACAGATTTGCATATAACAATTCAAGTGTCTCTGTACATTCCTTCTGTCTTCTTTGGACGCTTTCTGCACCATTGAAAAGTTTGCCCTTAGAATTTTTTTAGGATCACAAATCATGGTTTGAATTTGTTTTACAATTCTTTCAGCTAGAGAAATGCTGAGCAGTTCTTTTCTTTAGATTTTCTAACATCAGCTCTTTGTTCATTTTTTGGTAATTCGTTTTCTTCTGGAGCTGCCTTGTCAAAGCTTCTGTTCATCTTACTTCAACGTTTGTTTTGGCCTTTATATTCTCTAGTGCAAGTTTCAGAGTCTCTTCTGACATAATTTTTTTTTTCTTTTCTCTCTTTCTTGTCTTTGTAACGACCTTTGACTTTCTTCATGGATGATGCCCCTGATGTCAGCTCACAACTTATCTAGTCTTCGGTGATTAGTATTCAATATATGAAATCTGTTCTTTGAATGAGTTTTAAATTCATTTTGGATAGACTCAAGATACTATTTTGGTCCTCTTGTGTTTGTTTGCGTTATCTCCCATTTCAGTTTGTACTTGCATATGAGAAATCAATGGTCTGTTCTGCTGTTAGCCTGTGTCCTTGTTTTCACTCTTAAGTATTGTAACCTCTGTGCTCCTTAAAAGGCACATAGAAAACAGAATTAAGGAGCAAGGTCTTTAAGTGTATAACTATATAATTTAGCTGTGGTTGCCCAGTGGGTTGAGAAGTTGTAGACACAGAGGCAGGCAGTCCAAAGGCATCCGTTGTTCTGTAGGAGAAAAGGGGACAATTGCCAAAGAAAACACTGCAGCGTCATCTGTGAGTTAGTTCAGACTTAATGGCATGAAATGACAACAGCATTTAATTTGCCATGCAAACTGGAATGATTTTGAAAAGAAGAAGTAATAATTAAACCCCAGCTTGCTCTCTCTTCTTGAGTGGGGACCTACTCATAACTGATCCTCTTATTCGCTGATGTCACAGATGCTTTCAAACTGCTGGAGAGACTCAGCCTTTGGGTTAGCAGTCCAACTCTGTATGGACTAGGCCACCAGAGCTCCCTAATTCAATCGGTATAAATGGGGCTGTGTAGGTAGATCAGGAGATACGGCCACCCTGGGTGTTAGACAGTTGGTGGGGAATCTCATGACCAAACTGCTTGCTGCTCAGTTGACTGTGACTAATGGCAGCCCCATGGGTGTCATAGGAGAAGTGTGCCCAATAGGATGTTCAGTGCCTGATGGTTTGGAAGTTGATCCCTCCTCTCTTTTTCCTAGGTTATTCCTAGTGTATTTGAACCACCAAACTATCAATTAATAGCTTCTCTCTTAACCGTTGCAACCATTCACAGACTTAGTGGGGATATAGAAAGGATCAAGCTAAAAAAACAAAAAGAAAGGATCAAGCTCAGCACTAAATCCCCTTTCAACATGTAGAATTCTGACAATAATTATCTTTGGCTCTAGCCAATCTCAGAAGGCAGTTAACTTTTTATCTTAGCTCAATCTATAGAACAGAAGTCATTAGAATCTAGTAACTCACTTTTCTAGTACTTTACATCTCCTGCCTAGCTGCTTAGATTTGGTTCTAGAGTTTAATTATTCAAGAGAAATTTACGCTATTTATATAATTTTAGCTGATCAAAGTCATGTGTGTGTGTGTGTGTATAAAATACATAATATATAAAAATATGATATATAGAAATATGTATTAAAAATATATAAAATTATATATAAAGAGAGAAAAAACATTCCTCTTAGCCCTTATTTTCTGCACCTCTGACTGCTGCAGAGAAAAGTCTGTGTCAAATGCATTACTGATCTTTTTCCTAGGTGTGACTGTCATTTAGGGGTCAAATTAAAGACCACTCAGCCAGAGCTCTGACAACGATAGAACCTCGCCTTTAGCCACTCCACTCTCTTGAGACTTAGGGCAGCTGCTGAAAGTTTCACATAATTACATAGTTTTACAGAGCATGCTGTCTTTGTACGTGGTCAAGGATTAAATGTGATCTGTCATCCAAATATCTAACTGCAGCCTAACGCTTCTGTGCCTTACTTCTATCTGGTCTCCAATTTATAAGCACACACTGGTGATTACACGAAAAATACTTTCCCTCTGTTTCTCTTTTCTGGTTCCAGTAATTAATTTCATTTCAGAACAACTAGTTTTCTTTTTCTGTGTTTATATATTAATAAATATGACTAGGAAGGACAGAAGAAGAATTGATGCCTTTGAGCTCTGATGCTGGAGAAGAGTATTGAGTGTATGTGGACTGCCAAGAAAATAAACTGATTCATCCTGGAGAGGGTTAAACCAGGCTGCTCCTTGGAGGCAAGGATTCTGGGGCTTCATCTGACATACTTTGGATGTGTTGTAAGGAGGGACAGGTCCTTGGAGAGGGGCATCATGCTAGGGAGGATGGAGGGACGGCGCAGGAGAGGAAGGCCCTCTATGAGGTGGATTGATTCAGTGACTGGGGTAATCAGGATAGGTGTGTCAGAGGCAGTGCTATTGGCACAGGAT
>NW_006399772.1:3205450-3208166 GCF_000299155.1 Elephantulus edwardii
TGGCACAGGACAGAGCGGAGTTTAGGGCTGTTGTACATAGGGTCGCTATGAGTCGCAGGCGACTCGACGGCACATAACAACAACATGCTTGCATCAATTTCTAAGACTTACCTTTCTTGTTCCCCAACCATAAGTATCTCCACTACTAGAAACTAAAAAGACTCATTTTAAAAGACAGTAAATATTGCAAAATTGAATTAGTTGAGAATAATGTAACCAGTATTTGTATTTTAAGAAGAAAGTGATAATAGCAATTTTTTTATAATAGCAATTTTCAATCTGCCAAACATGATGCTAAATCTGATACACTATAAACTATATTCTATTAAATAGCAAATGATTAAATGTCTTGATTATTTGAAAAGAGTCATTTTTCCTAGGTTTATACGGGGGGGGGGGACCCAACCTTTTCTTCCATGTAGTTTATAAGAGTACTTTAAATTAAGCTATGTTACAATTAAAAGTGATACTGCTATTCATTGAATTACATAGTTTGATGTCTGTTTGTTAAATGAAGGGATTCATTTGTCAGTAATTGTCTTAGAGACTTCCATGTGCTTCACTTTATAATAGTCATTAGTGAAAGAAACACTAAAGTTGTTATGTGCCATCGAGTCAACTTTGACTGATAGTGACCCTATGAACAGCAGGTCTAAATCTTTCCCTGTCATGCCACATCTTCACCACCTCCAGTATGTTTTAGCCTTTTGTTAACAGTCACTTTGTCAAATAATTTTGAGAATTCTTCTAATATCTCTAACCCCCCTACCTTCCCCATCATGCTGTCTTCTTTCAAAGAAAACTTGTCCAAAGTATTTAAGGCAGAGAGTTTCACCTTACTTGCTTCTAAGAAACACTCAGGTTGTACTTTCTCCAAGGGATTTAGTTATTCTTTTGGTTAGTTGATGAGATTTTCAGTACTGTTCTCCAACACCACAATTCAGAGGCACCTTCTATTATTCATTGTCCAACTTTCAGATTAATAAGAAGCAATTGAAAAACCATGGCTTGGATCAAGCACACCTTAGTCTTTAAACTGACATCCTTGCTCTTTAGCACTGTGAAGAGGTCTTTGACAGCAGGTGTTCCCAATGCAACACATCTTTTGATTTCTTGACTGCTGTTGTCATGGATGTTGATGGTGGATCCAAGTAAAATCAAGGCTTTGTCAACTTTAATCTTTTCCTCATCTATCGTGATGGTTGAGTTGTGAGGATTTTTGTTTTCTTGTTATGGGGATGCAATCCACATTGAAGGCTGTAGTCTTGGAACTTCTGCAGCAAGTGTTGCAAGTTCTCTTCATGTTCCTCAAGCAAATTTGAGTCATCTGCATAATACAGATTGTTGGTGAGTATTCTGCTAATCCTTAGCCACAGTCTACTGCATAGAGTCCAATTTCTTTAATGATTTGCCCAAAGTATAGATTAAATAGGTCTGAAGAAAGGATACAATCCTGAAACACTTTCAATCTGAAATCATGCATTGTTTTGTTTTGTTCAGACAATTGCTTCCAGGTACAAGTTTAGAATTTGAAAGAGCACAATTAAGTGGTAAAGGATCCCCATTCTCCCCAAGTATAGGCTTTCGATTGTTATTAGCCATACAAAATCCTTTACATAGTCAGTAGACGTAAGATGCTCAAATAAGTACAATTATGTGTACTATGTGTTCCAGCTAGAGTTTAAAGATTGGCTACAACCATGTTGAAGACCAGCTTCTGTTTTTTGGATCTGCCCACCAACAAACAGCGTGTTTCACTGCTTCACATAGGCTCTAAGGTCACATTGCTGCTCACAGATAGTAAAGCTTAAACAGCATCCTATTTCAGCAAAGTAATATACCAGTTGAACACATCAATTCTGCTCATGTGAAATTGGCTAGAACTTAGCAAAATAATCATGTCACACTGCAACAAGGGCTGGATAATATAGCCCTAAGCTTAAAGACCTGTTAAAATTCAGCTGCTGGAGGAGCAGTTCTGTTACTAATAGAGAGTAAACAAGACTAGATGGTAGAGAAAATTAGTCTTTGACAAAATGGGATAAAGTGCTTGGCAGAATAAAAACTGAAGGTATATCAAAACAACCATCAGTTATCATCTCATCCCAGTAAGATTAGCAAAGTTTGACAAAACAGCAAACAACAAATGCTGGCCAGGTTGTGGGGAAGTTGGAACCCTTATTCACTGTTGGTGGGAGTGTAAAATGATGCAACCACTACGGAAGGCAGTGTGGCACTTTCTCAAAAAGTTGAAAGTAGAAATACCATTTGACCCAGCAATTCCACTACTGGGAATATACCCTAAAGAAACCAGAATTGCCACCTAAGCAGATATAAGCACATCCATGTTCATTGAGGCTTTGTTCACAATAGCAAAGAGGTGCAAACAACCCAAGTGCCCATCAACAAACGAATGGATAGAGAAGCTGTGGTATATTCACACAATGGAATACTATAGTAAATTGAAAACCAATGAACTCATGAAATATTATACGAAATGGGTGGTCCTGGAGGATATTGAGTGAAATGTCTCAGTCACAAAGGGACAAACACTGCATAGTGCCACTGTTTTAAAATAAGACTGACATTGGAGTTGGAGGAATCCAAGAAAAGAGGGTTTAAATAATGCATACTGCACTGAAACAGATGAGGGAGAGAACTGTTTGAATGGAATACGTGATTAATTTCATAACAAGAGTCCAGAATAGGAGCTTCA
>NW_006399772.1:3209351-3235346 GCF_000299155.1 Elephantulus edwardii
AATCTTCACAGGAATGGGTCTCTAGGTCTTGTCTTCCTGGTCCTGCTCAACAGTTTAAATCACCAGCCTTCCAGTTATAAGACAGATGCAAAGCATTTTGCCACCCATTTTTGAGTGTTGAAACAAAAATAACTATTGCCCTTTTTTGTGCTGGAAAAGTAAGCATGTTTGCTATTGTGGCAGCTGTTGAGTCACAACCAACTCTTAGCTGACCCTCCAGTGAGTTTTCAAATTGCATGGGAGGAAACTTCCCATCTTCCTTTCGTGGAACAACTGATCAATTTGTACAGTGAGCCTTTGAGTTAATACCACGACTCCTTACCCATCTGAGCTCCTTTAGAGCTCTTCAATCTGATTAAGACACCTGGAAGAAGTCAAATCTAGAGAATTCTGGTGGTCTGTGGTCAGAAGCTACACTGTAACCCCAAAAGCACGTGGTTCAAATCCACCACCTCCTCTGTGGGAGAAAGATGGGCAGTCTCCTCCTACGTGATTTACTGCCTCTGAAAACCTGCCAGTTGGTCAACTACAGGTCAGTTCCTACTTGATGGTACACAACAATAGCATGGTTTTATGCAAATCATTAAATGCAGGGCATTAGGCAACCCATTTTTTAACTGAATCGTGAATAACTATATAACTTGCTTGATTTATTTCTGTCCTAAAAGTATTTTCAACTCAGTATCTAATTATCTATTTAGTTACATTAAAAAGAGAGTTCTACTATATCTTCAGCAGAACTCTTCTAACATATGAAGAGCTAGAAATATTGTTGGCAGAGTAAATACAACATTCCATGTAAGTATATTCCTGTCTTTTGTTGCCTATGAATCTTATTCTTACTTCTGACATAGGAAATAGATCGTATCTCATCAAGAATCAGTCAAGACTGGCATTGTTTAACCTATATACATAACAAGTTAAGATACTTGCTTGAAACATATTTAAGAGATTTAAAGTACTCTCTTTTTTTGCTAAAGCTCAATTAAAGTTTAAAATGTATAAAAATTATTTTAGCCAAACATTAAGCATGTCACAACTAAAAATAGTACCTTTTTCAGAATTCTCACACTTATTCTCTACCATATTCATTTTACTTACTAATTACAGAGTCCTGGGGTTACAAATATTTTACTGATATATAGCCCATACAGCAGCACTGGTGGCCTAGTGGCAAGAAGCTGTGCTGCAAGCCCAAAAGCACATAGGTTGATCCATCAGCTGCTCTGCAGGAGAAGGATGGGCAATCTCATCCCTTCAATTAACTGCCTCTGAAAAATTGCTGGAGGGTAAGCTATGGGTTGGTTCCAACTCAACTGTACATAACAACAAGAAGATAACCCATACATATGATCCAACCCCACTAAAATGTTTTATGCTTAAAATCCAAGACGTTGTTATTGTTATGTGCCATTGAGTTGCCTGGGACCCATAGCAATTCTATGTACAACAGCTCTGAAGCCTGCCCTGTCCTGAGCCAGTGTCACTAATTCTGATACACCTACCCCCAAATGTATCAATCCATCTCATGTGGGATCTCCCTCTGCTGCTCTGTCTCTCCACCTTTCTGAGTATGATATCCATCCCTCCTGGCCACATACACAAAGAATGTGAGAAAGAGCTGCAAAATCCTAGCCTCCAAGAAGCAATTTGGTTTCACCTCTCCAAGACAAATCTATTTGTTTTCCCAGCAGTCTTTGGTATGTTCAAGACTCTTCTCCAGCACCAAAATTCAAAGGTGCCTATTCTTCTTTTGTCATCCTTAGTCACTGTCTAACTCTCTGAAGTAATTGCAAAGACCATGGCCTGGATTAGGTGCACCTTAGTCTCTAGACTGACATCATTGCTTTCTAGCACTCTGGAAAGGCCCCTCACAGCAGATTTTTTTCCAGTGCAATTCACATTTTGATTTCCTGACTGCTGGTGTTAAGAGTGTCAATTGTTTGTTGAGTGTTTTTATTCTACAAATCCAAGATACTTAAAATTATTTGTATTAATGAACATGTACTACTCTGTGACGTTCATAAAAACATTATCACTGTTATTATTATTATATTAAATGTTTCTACTTTATATGCTATATGCCAACACAGTTATTTGACTACTTTATGTTAGATGTGAACTATACCTAACTGTTCAAACATTTGCAACAAAGTAAAATTCTACTTACTGATAGACCTAGGAGAGAATTTGTAATTCAGAGATTGCAGGTGCAGCTATGTTGTTTACAAACTTGATGCTTATCCGGGCAAATTGCTTTATGTTCACTTTTTGATGGAGAAACAGAAGGAACTGGGATTGAGTTGCATGGAAGGTATTTGGCATAAGTCAATGACAGTTCAAGGAGCTCTGGTTATGCAGCATGGTGAATTTCACTGCCCAGTGAAGTATCAGCACTTGGCGTCCACCAGCTGCTCTGTGAATGAAAGCTGGGAAATGTTCTCTGGTAAGGTTCTGGCATTTCAAAAACTCAATGGTGGGTTACTATAAGTCAAATTAACTGACTGGCAATTGGTTTGGTGCTTTGTTTATTTTGCTATTTTGGTACATATGTGGTAAGGTATAGTTATATTTTCAAGGACTCTCGCATGTCTTGCTCTGATGGGAAGTCATTAAAAAGATGACCTGGCGTAAAAGAATTTGCATAGTTCCCTGTTACAAAACATTAAGTAGGTTAAGAAGGTGAATCGATAGACTCGCAAGGCCGTCCCTCTTCCTCCTCCATTCCTGTCTCAAAGCTTTCTGATATTCGCCTTCTAATGAAGAGCTGTATCTAGCCGGCCACTAAAGTTGGGAAATTTTATTACAGAGAGGAAGAATCCTTAGTCAGCTTGAAAGATCATGATGAATATCAGTGATTTCCATTTTATAGAGTTGGGTATCTTGTGAAAATATGAAAAAAAAACAGTTTCGTAGTTTATTAAGCTATCTGGGAAAAGACACATTTGTTTGAGGAGACGAGCTATTTTCTAAAAACTGAAAACAAATTGTAGCTATATTAACATTTTAATTTAGCTGCTAATTGTATGGGACAAGTGGAATTCAAAGGGATCATAAACTCGGTATTTGTTGGAAACACAATCTTTGGTGGAGCAGGTTGTAATAACAAAGCAGTAGTGATGCTCACTGTTTCATCACACAGTTCCACATAAGAATTGGTAAAATAAAACCAGGACAGAATGTGTTTTCTCAGTATACCCTATTACTGTTCCTGCAAATTACTGTTAAGCTTTAGATTCAAAGTCTGTAAAAAGATCCAGCTTGAGCCTTTCACTTGAAATTTATTAGGCAGCATACGGAAAGCATATGTAAGCATTAGACTTTCTAAGGCAGAGAAAGAAAATAAGAGTCCTAATTGACATTTTCACCAATTGAGTCTTTCTTTTAGTTGTGACTAGACTTTAAATCACCTTTATTAAGACATTATGCTGATGTGTACTTTTAAGTCAGAACCCACCCATAGGTGACCCTGCAGTTAATTGCACAGGAGGAGATTGCCCATTCCTTCTTCCCATGGAACAGCTGGTGGACTCAAACCACATGCCTTTGGGATTGCAGCATAGCTTCTTACCACGAGGGCTCAGTAGGCAGGTACTAGCTTCATTAAAAGTCCGAGCAGATGTATCTTCATTGAACTGTTTTTAGCACTGAGCGAAATTAGGTGGATAGTTAAAAGACAAGAGGGAGAGAATGTAGCCAGTATGTTTGCTAACCGTCTGATACACGTGTGCACCTGGAATTTTCATCATTGGCATTTTTTTTCAGAAGAAGGGAGAAATATAGCCATTTCCTTTCAATTAAAACAAGCAATCTTATGCATGTTTAGGAACTCATCACAAGAGTCGTCATTATTTTTTTAAAGGCGTCTCTTTACACTCAAACTTTAATATGTGTCTCTTAGCTCTCTATGCCCCAATAGTCAAAATGGCAGTGTGCTGACCTAAAGCGTGGCCTGTAAGTTATACTACGTGATAGATCTGTGGTGCTGCTATGTAATTTTTATAATTGCTGGCCTATAGTATGGAGTCGTGCAGTCATAATCAGCCATGACTATGGAATTGTAGTTGTAATCAATAATTGTAAAGAATAATTGGAAAAGAAAGATGCTAACATTTCACAAGGTATTGGTTAGCTGTTTAGAAATATATTGTAGACTTTACTGTTTTATTTAATCCTCACAAACTTACTGTGAAGTAAATGTAAAAATTTCTATGGAAAAAAAAGCCAAGAGATGTTAAGTCATTCAAAATCCCACATATCTAAGGGGTAGGAAAATGTTATTGTTGTTGTATTAATAAATTTATTTTTTATGCACTTCTCCACCCGCTTCCCACACACACTTTCATTGTCATTATGTTTGTACAGCAAAACTTCTGTCCCTGTTTTCTCATACCACCCACCACCACCAATCCATCTTTGCCTTTGACTGGTGGTGGGGTAGGATTAGACATGGTCTCATGGACAACTATCAAGTCACCTTGACTCATGTACAACAGAACAAAATAAAGCAGTGCTTGTCTTGTATGTTCGTCAGAATTGCTGCTATGTTTAAACTCATTGTTGAAGTCACTGTTTCAGTCCTCCTTGTTAAAGAGTTTCTCCTCTTTTTTACTGAGCCTCTACTTTACAAAGATTTAAGTCTTTCTGCATGAACTGGCCCCCTCATGATAACATGCACAAAGTATGCAAGATCAAGTCTCACAATTCTTGTTTCTAAGAAATATTCAGACTGTACTTCTTACAAATCAGAGGCTTTGTTCTTTTAGCAAGCTACACTATATTCAATATTCTTTCCAAACACAAAAAGACAAGGCTTCAGTTGTTCTTTGATCTTCCTTATTTATTGTCCAACTTTTACATGTCTGTCAGGCAATTGAAAATACTATGGCTTGTATTACACACAAATCAGTCTTGAAAGTGGCATCCTTGCTTATTAATACTTTAAAGAATTCTTGGCAAATTTTCCCATTGTAGTATGCCATTAGATTTTTACTGTTGTTCCCATGGGCATTGATTGGGCATTGAGTCCAAGTAAAATTAAATCCTTGACAAATTCAAACTTTTTTTTAATTTTTATTTTCATTTTCTCTTGGTTTGCTTACAACATTAATAAACATTATGTTTTACATTATTCTTCATTCACGTTGTGTTTTATACTGTCATTCCCAGGCATGCTGTGATTATTGTGTATTGTAGAGTCAGAACTGATCCATAGCTGACCCTTCAATAGGAGGCATTTATTGCATGAGAGGAAATTGTCCGTCTTTCTCCCATGGAGAAGCTGGTGGCCTCAAACCCTGTACTTTTGGGATTGTAGTGAAGCTTCTTGCCACTAGGCTACCAGTGCTCCCTTCCCATGTATAATGTTTTATAAAATGAATCATCATTGGGCTATGTCAATCATTACCCTATCTTTTCAGGTCCCCACCAGAGCTTTCTTATTTCCTTTGCCTTGACTGTGTGGATCACGATAATTGTGGCTAACTTCGTGGAAAATGGGAATCTCAGAACACTTGATAATGCTTATATAAAACCTATTCTTTGACCTAGAAACAGTCCTCAAAACCTATGTTTGGACTAAGAAGCAGTCCTCAGAACAGAGCAAGGAAACACTGCATGGTTCAAAATCAAGAAAGGAGTGTGTCAGTGATACATCCTGTCCCATCCCTTTTCAATCTGTATGTAGAACAGATCATTCGGGAAGCAGGCCTTTATGAGGAGGAGTGTGGCATCAGGATTGGAGGGAGACTCATTAACAACCTATGATATGCAGATGACACAACCTTGCTGCTGAAACTGAAGAAGACTTGAAGCACTTACTGCAAAAGGTCAAGGACTGTAGTCTTCAATATGGATTGAAGCTCAATATCAAGAAGACAAAGATTTTCACCACTGGGCCAATTGGCAGCATCATAATAGATGGAGATGAGATTAAAGTTGTTAGCAATTACAGCTTGCTCAGATCACAGTCAACACTCTTAATACCAGCAGTCAGGAAATCCAAAGGTGAATTGCATTGGAAAAGTCTGCTGTCATCGACCTCTCCAGAGTGCTGAAGAGCAGTGATATCTCTAGATACAAAGGTGCGCCTAATCCAGGCCATGATTTTCTCAATTGCTTGTTATGCTTCGGAGAGTTGTACAATGACTAAGGATGGCAGAATAGATGCCTTCAAATTGTGGTCCTGGAGAAGAGTCTTGAACATAACATGGACTGCCAAGAAAACAAATAGGTCTTTATTGGACAGGGTGAAGACAAGCCCCTCCTTGGAGGATAGGATTTTGAGGCTTCCCCTCACTTACTTTGGGCAAGTGGCCAAGTGAGATTAGTTTTTGGAAAAGGACATCATGCTCAGAAGAGTGGACAGACAGCACAGCAGAGGAAGACCCAGGAAAAGATAGTAACACAGTAACTGGGATGATGGGGGTTGGTATGTTAGAATTAGTGAGACTGTCTCACAACAGGGAAGAGCTCTGAGCTGCTGTACATAAGATCACTTTGCATCGCAAGTGATTTAACCAATACCAGTCTAACACAGGTTTGGAAACAGGAGTGGCATCCATTTCCTAAACAACTTGCCTCTGGAAACTCAATGAGCTTTGATAAATGTCAAGGGTTGTAGAGGGGCTTCGGGCTTTTTTTTGTCCATAGGGTCATTATGAGTCGTGTTTGACTCGAAGGCAATCAACAACAGTAACAACCTCCCTCCACCCACCAAATTGTGCAACCCTGTGCCAATCTTTTCTTAATTTATTTTGATGTTGTTTGTTGGCACGATTGTGATGATTTTTGTTTTCTTTATGTTGAGGTGTAATTCATACCAAAAGCTATAATCTTTGAGCCTCGTTGGTATCTTTCCAGTCTTCTTTGTTGTCTGCAAGCACGGCTATCTAGAGATGGGAAATCTGTAACTCCAGGTCAGTAATATAATTTACTTTATCTTAGAACATGCTTTCCATCCTAGCCTTGAACCTGAAATCAATTGATTATGATTGGCATGCAAATTAGAATCTCTTTTCCATTTTTAATATTTGTTCTAAGTAGCCCTGTTAATGCAGTGG
This sequence comes from Elephantulus edwardii, assembly GCF_000299155.1. Taxonomy (NCBI): domain Eukaryota; kingdom Metazoa; phylum Chordata; class Mammalia; order Macroscelidea; family Macroscelididae; genus Elephantulus; species Elephantulus edwardii. The sequence goes on from NW_006399772.1 coordinate 3,216,413, forward strand.
CTAAACAATCAGTGGCTACCCAAAATATCTGCATTTCAGACCCATCCATCAGGTTCTCAGAAGAAAAGACCTGGTGATCTGCTGCTGGGAATAAACTGTATAGGTTAGTTCTGCTATGATGTGGAAAGTCGCCGTGTGTTGGAAAGGCACACAACACTCTTGCTTCTACTGCATAAATTTCAATTCTTAATTCATTCCCTGTCTTTATAATGCCTTTCTATTTTCCCTTTGTTTCAATATCACATCAAATAAACTTCCATTTTAGACTAAGTACACTCTTATTTGGGACTACAAACCTTTGGTGTTTGGTGAACTTTGCTATTCTAAACCCTTCAGGCCTTGTGACTGCATGTGGCTTCACATTCACCTAACAACATACACGTATCTTGTGTGCCTAACAATTAATCATCCTCTGTGAGCTTGAGCAGTAAGAAGGAAGTGTCATCAAGTGAAAAGCTTAAGAAGGAAAAAAATTCACATCTCTTTAATCTGGCCTGGAAGCGTAACTTCTAAGTGACAGCGAGATCATTTTCATCTTGTTCTCAGTTCTACATCATCCTCAGTGACTTGCTCCTGATTCTTTGCAATGGAATAGTCCCCTTATTTTGTAATAGCCCCCCTGAGTCAGCCACGACCCGCTGTAACTTCCTGCACAACAGTAGTAAATGTTTCATGATTCTGTGCTATCCTCCTGATCAATTTAGGATCAGATAGTTACAATTCATGGAATTTCTATTGGCTGATTTGTAGAATCAGATCGCTAAGGCTTCCTACTCTATCCTTGTCTAGCTCAGCTGAAATCTGTTGAGCATAATAACAACATGCAAGACTCTACTGAAAGATGCACGGTGACTGCACATCATGGGTTAATTGGCTAGACCTGGAACCTGTGTCTCCTGCCTGGAAAGTGAGAATTCTGTCACTGAGCTGCAGTTGCTCCCTTAAGGACATTTTACATGTACAGATACAAACCTCTTGCCAACAACTCAATTCTCACACACAGTGTGACCCTGCAAGACAGACTAGGCCTGCTCCCACAGGATTCCAAGCTTGACTCTTTGCCAAAACTGATTGTCCCACTTCTCTCCCATCACACAGCTGCTGAGGTCTGTCAAAGAAGAACATCTCATTCTGTGCTAAAAGTGAAGCAAATGAGGAGTTTTACTGAGAAATAATACAGTCCAAACTGCAGCATGAAGTAAAAGAAAAACACCTTCCAAGCCAAGAGAAGGGGGTCTTTACATAGAGAGCTAAGAAAAGTAAGAGATTAATGATTTGATTGTATGGAACATCGTAAACTTGACATCCTTTGAAATATAAACCCAAGTCAGTTGGCCAGGAGAGCGTAAGTTATCGTCCAGGTGACTGTTGCGAGCAAATCTGGCTGTGCACGATCATGATGACCATCTTGAACACATTTTTCCTGGGAAGAAATAGTTTATACCTTGATATATTCTTTCCATGAATGAATGACTTACGTTCTTGCCTTTTGCTTTCTGGAAATACATTCAGACCTTGTTGTTCTTATGTCTAATATGATTGCTTCCACTTCTGTCAACCCCTCATGCACCTTTGTTATTGTGTTAATCTAATTAAGCAAAAGGGAGAAAAGTTAAAAAGTATGAGAAATACAAGTACTTAAATATAGTTAATATATCATTCCTTCCAGACATTATGTTAATCATGTATCCATTAAGATCAGATTACGATAATCATATAAAATAATACATATAAAATTCTCTGTTTTCCCCCTAACCCTTTAGAATAGGTATTTTCTATCAGCATTAAATATTACTCAAAATCTGACTTTTAGTGGGTATACCATGAGCCCTTTCGACTTTAAGTGATTGAGATTTTCGGTGCTCTCCTGCTTTCATTTATTAAGAGATATTTTGCTTTCATAGGGAGCCATCATTAATTTCACAGTAGGATAGAAAAGAGCCATTGATTTCTTCTCCTTAGTTCATCATGTTCCCTCCTAATGCAGTCTTCTGCCAAAGAGGAAGGTTCCCTAGCCACTGGCCAAGTCCTCGGAACACTTCAGAGAGTAGATGCATACATAGAATTGACCTATGCGATGCATAAAATATTGATGATCCCCAGTAAATTTACTGGTGAGTGTAGGTAGACATATTAATTTTTAATTTAAAATTAGGGAGTACTGAGTAGACAACATGCTGCTTTGACAAGATTCTCTATACTGAAATTCGTAACTTTTCTTTTAAATGCATACATTTATGAAGCAGATCTCCTTGTACATTTTATTCATAGAGTTTATTGAAAGGTAAAAGCATCATATGAATTGCAATTTGCACTCTTTTGACTGCCAAGAATTACAAATATAGATGTAGAAAAATCTAATAATCAAAGTGCTTACAGAATACAGATATTAATTTTACTTTGTGGTGAATTTAGGTTTAAATAGAACAACTACATTGATTCTGTAACTATTTATTAAGCACCTACTGTTTCCAAGACACTGTTGAATGCTTTTATATTTCTCAGACTATCTCAAGATTCCACAGCAATTCACTTAAATACTACTATAGCTATTATTCTCATTTAGCTATAGTTGTAGTTGTTGTTGTTGTTGTTGTTGTTGTTGCATACCATCCAGTTGGAATCAAGCCCTATAGCTGACCCTCCAGTGAGTTTTCAGAGGCAGTTAATCAATTGTATTGGAAGAGATTCCCATCTTTCTCCCAAGGAGCACCTGATGGACCCCTACTCTGTGCCTTCAGAATTGCAGCACAGCTTCTTGCCACTAGGCCACCAGAGCTCCTTGAGTGGTTATGCTGTTAGCTACAGTAGCATTTCTAGAAGTGATAGCATTTTCACTTTATTCTTCCCTTTCTAATTTTCATCTATTTCATTCACTCTAAGTGTACATTGAACACCCAAAACATGTTGAAGACTGTACCAGACACTAGAAATAAAATAGTAGACACACTTAGTTCTCATGGGACTATGACTCAGTAAGGAAAAGATACATATCAAGAAATTACTTCAGGTACCAACATCAATACAAATAAATAATGCAAGATAGGTGCTGTTAGTCTACAAAACAATGTACAGGATGGAGTGAGATTTTTATAAAGGTGAAAACTGATCGATATATATTGTTGATTGCCTTTGAGTAGAGCACAAATCATAGTGACCCTATGAACAAAAGGCCTGAAGCCTCTCTACAACTATTAACATTTATCAAAATTCATAGAGTTTCCAGAGACATGTTACTTAGGAAGTGGATGCTACTACATATATATATGTGTATGTGTGTGTGTGTGTGTGTGTGTGTGTGTATAAATAATGTTATTGCTGTTATGTGCCATCATATCTAAGCCAATCCATAGCTGATTCTCCAGCAAGTTTTCCAGGAATGTAATAGGAATGAGATTGCCTAACTTTTTTTTTGTGGATCAAGCAGTTAGTGGATTCAAACCACCTCTCTTTGGGATAGCAACACAATATCTTCAAACTAAGCCACTAGAACTCACTTGACTATTGCCCATTTTACTTTTTATTACTTTATGTTTATGACAAAAATTTGTTATTGGGTACTTAACTCTATCCCAGGAACTATGTTGAGCTTTTTAGCAGTTAGTAATCTCATCCTTTCAACACTCTCGCCAATGTTATAATGGTCCCCTTATCTGTTCACTAGGACACTGAGGATCAGAGTGGTCAAGTAATCTACCCAGGGCAAAGTTTGAGATTTGGAATTTGAAATTCAATCTTAATAATTCTGCTGGATTTATGTTCAATTACAGTGCTATTCTATATTAAGTAGTTGTGTTAATTTCTCTAGCACTATCTATTCAGTGTGTGTGTATTTTTTTCTTTTCCATTATTTCATTTCATTACTGTCCAATCCTTGAGAGGAATTTTGCTAGCTACTACTCTAGTCCAAACTGGATGTCAGAAGAGACTCTAAATATTTCAGTAGAGCACCGAGAAGCCAAAGCAGAAGGAAGAAATCAAGATATTAAAGAGCTGAACAGAAGATTTCTAAAGGCAGCACTGAAGACAAAGTAAAGTATTACAATGAAATGTACAAGGATCTGGAGTCAGAAAATCAGAAGGGCCAAACTCACTCAGGATTTCTTAAGTTCAGGGGACTAAAGAACAATTCAAACCTCAAGTTGCAGTACTTAAGGATGCTTTGGACAGAATATTAAATGATTCAGGAAATATTAAAAGAAGATGGAACGAGTACACAGAGTCATTGTACTTAGAGGAATTGGCAGACATAGAAGAATTTCATGAAACAACATATAAACAAGAGCCTACGGTGATGAAGGAAGATGTTCAAGCTGCTTTGAAAGAATTGGCAAAAAATAAGGCCCCAGGATTGGATGATAGACTGCTTGACCTATTTCAACTAACACATGTTGCCCTATATGTGCTCATCATGTTGTACCAAAAACTTTGGAGGACAACCACTTGGTCAGCTGACAGGAAGAGATCTATTCTATTTGTTCCTATTCCAAAAAAGGTGACCCAACAGAGTGTGGAAATTATCAACAATATCATTAATATCACATGCAAGCAAGACTCTGCTGAAGATTATCCAAAAATGACTGAAAGAGCACAGCAACAGAGAATTGCCAGAAGTCCCGGCTGGGTTTAGAAGGGTTCGTAATACTAGGGATATTGTAGCTAATGTTAAATGGATCTTGGCTGAAAGCAGGGAGTCTATCAGACTCCAGAGGAATGTATACCTGTGTTTCATTGACTACGCAAAGGCATTTGACTGTGTGATCATAACAAACTGTGGGTGACTCTGATAAGAATGGGAATCCCAGAACTCTTGTTCGTGCTAATGTGAAGCCTATACGTGGACCAGGAGGCAGTCGTCAAAACAGAGCAAGGAAACACTGCATGGTTTAAAACTGGGAAGGGTGTACACCAGGAGGTGTCCTAGCTCCATACCTTTTCAACCTATATGCAAAACAGATTATCTGGGAGGTTGGGCTCTATGAGGAGACGTGGCATCAGGAATGGAGAAAGATTCATTAACAATCTGCATTATGCAGATGATACAACCCTGCTTGCTTAAACTGAGGAGGACCTGAAGTGCTTGCTGCAGAAGGTCAAGGACTGCAGCCTTCAATATGGATTGAGGTTCAATATCAAGGAGACAAAGATTCTCACCACTGGGCCAATTCATGGCATCAGGATGGATGGTGAAGAGATTGAGATTGTTCACAGCTTTAGTTTGCTTGGCTCCAGAATCAACACTCTTGGCACCAGCAGCCAGGAAATTAAAAGGCATACTGCAATGGGAAACTCTGTGGTTAGAGACCTTTCTAAAGTATTGAATAGCAACAATGTCAGACTGGAGACTAAGGTGCCCCTGATACAGGCCATGGTCTTTGCAAACACTTTCTATGCATTAGAGAGCTGGACAATGACTAGGGATGATAGAAGGAGAGTTGATGTCCTTGAGTTGTTGTATTGTAGAAAAGTATTGAATATACAATAGACTGCTGAGAGAACAAACAGGTTTGTCCTGGAGAGGGTGAAGCCAGGCTGCTCCTTAGAGGCAAGGATTCAGAGGCTTCCTCTGACATACATGCTGCAAAGAGGGACCATTCCTTGGAGAGGGATGCCATGCTTGGGAGGGTGGAGGAACAGTACAGGAAAGAAAGAACCTCTTTGAGATCGGTTGATTCAGTGAGTGGGGTTATGGGGGTAGGTGTACCAGAGACAATGAGATTGGCACAAGATAGAGCAGGGTATAGGGCTGTTGTACATATAGGGTCACTATGAGTTGCAGGTGACTCGACAGCACATAACAACAACAATGTATAATATAGGGTAAATAAGAAATGTCGAAATATTTATAGACTAAAGCTGAAAGTTTTAGCCACTGATCTGCCTGCAGTTCTGTACTCGTGAGGTTTTTTGAACGTGAATACATATCTAATTCCTATCACCACATTGACATTTCTAATGCATTTCCTCCTTCCCATGAACTGAAGTTCTTTTCATCTATTATCTGAAATTATATCATTTTCCATTACGTATTTTTGTTATCTAGGTAAGTGATTCATATTTTAAATACCCCACTGTATCCATCATTAATTTTGTAGTCAAATATTTTATTTAGTTTTTTCCTTCTCTCTATCCAATACAAAAACTTGGAATAATAATGCATACATAATCTATAATATAGATCTCTGAATTGCAATTATATCAGGCTTCCTTTCCTCGGGCCCTTTGTTCCATTCTATCAGTTTCCCCCGCAATCTCTCTCTTCACTACCCCTCTTTCTCTATTATTATTACTTTTGTTTTCTCCAAAAGTATGCATCATTTTGATATGTATCTTTATGTTCATTTTCTTTATTTTATTGAAGTCTATGTAATTTTAAGAAATGTAATTGCATCCTTCTCTGTGCAAGAAGAGGGAGTGATGATGCCTTAGTGGTAAGGAGTTGAGCTGCAAACTCAGAACTGTGGCTTGAATCCCCCAGCTCCTCTGTAGGAGAAAGGGGACAGTCTCTCCTCATGTGATTTACTACCTCTGAAAACTTGCTGGAGGGTGAACTATGGGTCAGCTCCGACTTGATGGTCCTCAACAACAAGGAGCAAGAGCAATTCATATATTCATTTTCTAGATTCTTGGTTTAGCCAACAACAAGGGATGGGATAAGCTTGACATGTCTGAGCCCATGAGTGCTTTCCTGTCTTCCCTTAGGGCGCCCTTCTGATTTCAGCCCATTATAATTGCAGTTGATCCCAGACTTGCAGGAACGTGCACATGGGCCAGGTTGAAAGATGGCTGCCAGTTCTTAGGAACACAAAGGAAATACCATGGCATAAGTTCAAGTTTATGCTGCACTGCATATCATGGAAACACCACAAGTCAGAGAAGATAGTGTGTTAAAGTTAGAAGGGATGATATAAGACAGGAGGACTGAGAGTAATAAATAAGACACATGCCTGGGTATAATTCTAGCCTGAAACAGCCCAAGATAAAGTACCAATGGCTAAAGATTTAACATTGCATTGCTTTCTTGACATATCATGGGTTTATGTATGCAGTGATGGGGAGGACAAACTTACATGCATGTAAGGTAGTTTCTTAAATTTACCATTCTTTTACTTTTTTAACTTTAAAAAGAACATAAGGTAGTGTATTATATTTCATTTTCCACAATGTAAATCGCAGAGCATTTCTGAATATATTTCAGAGTCTTTTAAAGAACACAACCCTTATTTTACAGCCAACTACAATTTCCCACTGAATATCTAAATTCATGTAACACTCCCAGCATATCATCTCTAAGGGCCTTGTACATCACAAAAGTCTATGATTTTTGTTTGTTTAAAATCCAGATAAGCCTCTTTCTTATACTGAACCATGTCAAGCAGCAGAAATGTTAAATATGATCTATGAGATTGACAATAATGTTTTCAGAACAGCACCATGTAATTTTTTAAAGCAGTGGCAACAACAAAAATAACATTGGCACCACCCCAAGAGAATCTCTTCAGGTTTCTGAAATGGCATTATCTCTTTTATATATTGTTCACAGTTCTACTTCTTAGGAGGCAAAACATATAGCAAAACAAATGATCAACAATGTCATCAGGAAGCTAAACTTCAACCTAAGAAATTATTTATCCATAAAATTTAGTCCTGGGGACAACATGGATTTGAAAGTAGGTACACCTTATATTTTGGTATATACATGATTACGTCTGAAGTATTAATAAACATGCATAAATACTAGTAGATGTTATTCTTCATAATAATCACATACACCATTGTGCCTTTGAAATATCTTGTTATTAACTTGGCTGCCATTGTCAAGGCCATATATAATTAAACGGAACATTTAAACAACAGCATTCGTTTTTCTCATCTTCCCAATTAAAAGAAGAGCATCATTAAACATAAAAGAATGCCTCTGAGGAACCTTTTATTTCTCCGATACTCTGTACAAGTATTGAACTGAATATATGAATGATTTTTAACTGGCAAAATGGTTGTAACAAGATAATATCTTAAAGATTATTTTGACCTTGAGGGAACACTCTTTAAGAAATGCCTTTTTGTTTATGACTATCATTAAAATTTTACACTACAATTCAGGTCTTTATAGATAAGGGGAGTTAATTCTGACCTAAGAACTCATTCACTATAATATATCTGTTGTATTCTTAAGAAATCAGTGTGAAAGAACTTTATTACAAATTATTTTGGACAGATTGTATTCTTTAATATTTGCTGTATAAAGTTAACTGGTGGAGACCAGTTTTTCTTTGTTCATGCTTTACCTGTTCCACTTGGCTACAAACCGTCCTCAGCCATTATTCCTCTCCTCTCCATAGAGATACATGGTAACTAGAAGGATCATTACTGTGTCACTCTCATTAAGGGCAGCAACTACAGAACACCTGCACCATGGAGGTGAAGTGTCCAGAGATAAACAAGAAAAATTATAATCATTAGAAAACAGAAAAGTACATAGTGGCATTAAATTCTGTGAAAACAAAAACTAAAGAAAATTTAAAATATACACACAGTTGCTCTAAGGGCATATTTGTCCAGAATACTCACAAAAATCCTTGAATATTGAACATAAATAGTTATGCATAACCCAGTTGATATATATATATATATATATATATATATATATATATACACACATATGTATGTATACATGTATGTATGCATGTATGTATGTGTATGTATATATATAATGGATCTGGCTAGAATTATTTTATATAATGAATAAATTAGTACTCTGCCCAAGGTTCTGTGAATCAGAATTAAAATCTGGTGGGAACCTGAAAAAACTGGGTAACATTGGATACGGTTCAATGGTGATTGATTATATAAACCACAGTTCATGGGAATGATTGTTTGAAACACAGTATAAATGAGGAATAGCATGAAACATATAATATGTATGAACTTTGTGAGCAAACCATTATAACATTTTGAAAAAACAATCAAAATAAAATACCTATCCTATATCCAGGGAAAGTGGGAGAAACACAAAACATATTAATGGTTGAATTTGTTGTTGCCATTATTGCTAGGGGTCAATGAGTTTGCTCTGACTCCTGATGCAGAAGAAAACTGTTCAAGCTGTTGTTATGTGCTGCCAAGTCACCAGCAACTCATAGCAACCCTTTGTACAATAGCTCTGAACCCAGTGCTATCAGGAGCCAATCTCACTGTCTCCAACACACTTGCCCTTATTTCTCATTGCTATAGTTACTGTGTCAATCAATCTCATCTAGAATTTTTCTCTCTGCGCTGACCTTCCACCCTTCCAAGCATAATGTCCTTCTCCGAGGATGCATCCCCAAGAGGGATGATTAAATCAGTGTTCATAAAACATTAATGACATCTGAAAATACTTTTGATAGATTTTTCTCACTTCTGGAGAATTCTACAATGGGCCTAGTTATGATGATAAAGATGGCCAATAGGAGAAGTAAGAATATAGTTTTTTTAAAAAAAAATCTTTACTTCTGTGTATCTTTGAATAGTTTATATGATATGGACGGGTGGCCTCCTCAAGTGAATAATGCATAGATTATAAGTAGGCATTAAAATTAGTCGCACACCAGATACAAACTCTTCTTCTCGGGTAGTTTTCTCATAATACTTTAGAGAGTATTCATGATGGTTCAAGTCATAAATTGCTGGCTCTCCTCATTGCCAAGTTATAGAAGGCTATATGTTAGTTCTCCCAATGATCGACCAATCTGTTGTATTTTTATTTGCTTACATGTTAGCAATCATGTGATCTCAAAGCTATGCCACTGGTATTTGAATATCAGCAGTGTCTTCAATGGTTCATAAGGTTCAGCAGAGTTTACAGACTATAACAGACTAGAAACAAAAGATCTACTTAGCAGAGGAAACTCCATGGATCATGAAAGAATAATATCCAATGTTATGCTGCAAACATTGTGCCTCTGATACCCGCCGAGAGGGTCAGCTGTGGAACAACTTCAAGTTTCCAGTACACAACAAAAATAACAAAGATTTTAGAAGTTGGAGATGTCCATCAGCTGAAGACCACCAAGGATTTTGATTTATCTCTAACTGTATTGAGGAAAGGTATGTCTTGTGGTCTATTGAATAGGGAGTTGCGCTGCTAACTTAAAGGAAAGGAAGCCAGTGCAAATCCACTAGGTGCTCCGCCAGAGTTAGACTAGCTCCTACCATGATATTTGCAGCCTTGGCAAACCTGCTTGAGAGTCAGCTATAAGTTAGTTCTGACTCAATGGCAATAATTTTAATTTGGTTGGTTGGTTGGTTTGTGTGGTGGTTTTTGTTTTGGGGTTGGTTTTATTGGTTTTTCTTTTGTGTTGATGATTTCAAATAAGAACAACTCTCCCTAAGATTTCCAAGGCTAAAATATTTTACAGGAATATTGCCTCATCTTTCTTATGAGGAACAGCTGAGAGCTTGGCCCCAGCTTTCTTTCAAGGAGCATGTGGTGGATTAGAACGACTGATTTTTGGTTGGCGCTCTAACATGTAACACCTTGCCCTTGTAACTTGTAACACACAGCTCCTTATGCTCTAACCTCTGTACCACTTTCCAGGCTCTTCTCTGCACCCGCCCCCCCCCCCATTGATTGAGAATCCTTGGAGTTTTGCAAATATTTTCTTACCCTCTTTAATCTACATACTTGAATTGTCACATTTATCATATTATTTTATGAAGGTGTTTATTATTTTCCTCCCTGATAAAATATATGCTCTTTGGTGACAAAAATATACTCTCAGTTAATCTTTGACTTTCTAGTAGTAGTTAGCATAAAACATAGTTCTTACTAGACACTTAATGTTTGTTAAAATAAACTAAGATCTACAACTCTGAATGTATTCACATTTCCAGTCACATCATCCATGTTCTCCAAGCCTTCACCTTTTTCTTTGGATGAATAAGATGAATAATTAGGAAAGCAGTACAGGTCATGCTTATGGTTTCTCTGGGCTTTTTAAAGGCTTCGCCCTCTTGAAGTTAGAGTAATCTGTGTCCAGAATTTATAGAAACAAAACAATTTGTTCTTTCTGACTGTGTGTGTTTTGCCAAATGTTAATTTCATTTTCCTAATTATTTTGTGACAGTACTAATTAGAAAAAGATATAGGAAAGATTTTTTAGACACTTCTCAAGTTTACTGACTTCCTGACATAATATAACCAAAACTACCATTAAGGTAGGAAGTGAAAACTAAGAGATTTTTGCAATATCTAATTATCTGTGAAATATTTATGCATTTATCCAGTACTTATGTCTAAATATTTAGTGTAATGTGTGCAAAGCCAGAATACACTATAACAATGAGATTTACAATAAGAAGGAGAAAGTTGTTTGGTTTTTATTATTCCATTATTAAATGTTGAAAGTCTGCTTGCTGGCTGGTCATCGTTTCAATGATGGTTTCATCTGTATGGTGACCAGGCAAGGGAAATTTCTGGGGTCCTTTTTGTTGTGTGTTATTATTCCTTGTCCCCTTTCAAAAGTAGGTGGCCCTTGAATCTTAGATTAAGTTAAGGCTGGACCCCTGCTCGAGGGTGTGTATTTAAAATGTATTAAAATTAATAGAATCTTCTTTAAAAGACACAGCAATCATTTGTCTATCTGCTGTACTGAACCAGTTGAAGTGGCTTTGATGCTGAACTCTATCCCATAATTGTGTCAAATACCATAATGGTTACCCATTATGTAAAATGGTTGGATGAGATTCCAAAGTGATTCATGTTGGGAAGCAGGAACGGCATCTACTTCCTAAACTAGGTGCCTCTGGAAACTCTACAAACTCTCTTATAATTGTACAGAAGAGATGTTAATCATAGAAAAAAGTTGAGGTCTTTTGCGCAAAGGTTACGCTATGTCATATTCAACTCGACAACAGTTACCCACTGCTAAATGAGACTAGCTATATTATATCTCAATGGTGGTTTAATCTATAAACATAACTATTTATACCTTGGAGGAACATTCTTCCACTTTTTACATCACTCTTTGTCATTGTGCTATATGAGGTAACCTGGGTTTGCTGTGATGCTGAACCTTGTGCCATGGAGATATCAAATACCAGAATGGTTTCCCATTGTGGACAGTGTTTAGTGGAGCTCCCAGTTGTAAAACAGGTTGGAAATCATAGTGGCATCCACTTCCTAAACCACATGCTGCTAGAAAATCTATGAACTTCGAAAAACAAAGATAGCTGTGGGGTCTTTTGTTCATAGGGTTGCTATGAGTCAACTTTCACTTGATGTCAATCAACAGCAACAATGTCTAGATAAACCTAAGAATTTTATACTTTTTAAATTTTTATATTCTTAAAGTTTTACTAATTTCATGTTCTTTTGCCCTGCTTTTTTTAATACCTTGAATAATTTTACTAGTACATGTATTAAAGTAAGATTTGGATAGTGAGTTTTTAGAAGCTAACTCATAAGAGAGTTGTGAAATCACAAAGCAAATTATTAGATTGAAACTTTTATTAAGATACATTACAATGGCACATATATCCACCTTTTAGAAGAAAGAACATTCCAAGCAAAGACTTGAGTTTATGCTTTGACAGTGTTTCATCTTCATGCTCTGATAACTCCCATGATAGTGGGAGAGTTATATTCTCCAATTGAAATTATGATAGATGGAAATTTAATGTTTATTTTTATTTAAAATCTGCTTCCATAGCTTCTGTAGCACAACTACCAGCACTACTAATCATAAGAGGATGTTGCAGTGGGGAAAAAAGTAGAAATTATATTTACATATTAAAAATGTATTTTGTTAGTGATCTTTAATAGAAAGATTGAATTATTAATCAGGATGCTAAATAATAATACAAAAATTCATGGCCTAGTTCTATTCAAGTGATACATGTAATCTTGTGTGTGTGTGTACATATAAATACATGTATGCATGTCTACATACTACAGTGCTTTCACTTATCTCATTCATCATTCAATTAAATATACATGTTGTTGTAGTTGTTGTTGTTAGATGCTGACCTCTCACATGTGATTCACAGAGATCTTATGAGTAAACTATCTGAACCATTATCCTATCCTGTGCCATGCTCATCATTTTTCTGCCCATTGCAGTAGTCAGTAGTCATTGTGTCACTCTATTTCATTGAGAGTCTTCCTTTGTTTTGCCAAGCATTATGTCCACCTCCAAATATTAGCCTTTCCTAACAACATGCCCAAAATATGTGAGATGAAGTTGTATCATCCTTGCCTCCAAAGAGCACTATGGCTTTATTTTCTCCAAGATATATCCGTTTATTCTTTAGTCATCCCATGGAATATTCAGTACTCTTCTCCAAACCCCACAGCTCAAAAAAGTATCAGTTGTCCTTCTGGCATCATTACCCATTGTCCAGCTCTCAGGTGCATAGTAAGCAAATGAGAACAACATGGCCTGATCAGGTGCACCTTAGTCCTCAAACTGATATTGATGCTCCTCAGTAATTTGAAGCAATTCCTGACTGCAGACTTTTGCAATGGAATTTCATTTTCTGATCTTTTGACTGCTGATACCAAGTGTATTGATTATGGATCCAAGTAACCTGAAGTCGTTGACAGTTTCTCTTTTCTCCATCTCTCATGATGTTGCCTATCATTTCAGTGGTGAGAATTTTAATTTTCTTGATGTTGAGATTTAATCTATATTGAAGATTGTAATCTGTGATCTCTGCAATAAGTGCTTCAAGTCCTTCTCACTTTCATTAAGCAAAGTTGTGTCATATATATAATAGAGGTTGTTGATAAGTCTTCCTCTGATCGTGATTCCATGTTCTTCTTCACAGAGTTAGCTTCTAACCTGAATATAAATTAATTATGCCCCCACAGAGCTCTGGTGACGTGGTTGTAAGGAATTGTGCTGCTACCCCAAAGCCACACATCTCAGATCCACCAATGCTCTGCAGAAGAAACATGGGACAATCTCCTTTCTAATAATTAACGTCCTCTGAAACACACTAAGAAGTCAGCTATGAGTCATTTCTGACTCAGAGGCACAAAACAACAATAATATATTACCAACAATAATATATAACCCCCAAATGCATATTACAGAGAAAATTTTTCTTCTTTTATTCAAATCTAATGTGACTTACCACATTTATATTTCAGTAATGTTAGGTCAGTATATGAAGAACTAGGTTATATTACTAGTTCATATCCTTGTTTTGTATCCATCTATGCTATAAATGTAGGACTCTCTTTCTTATAGAGTGGGAATTTTAAGTGTATTTCCCTCTGCTACTTCTTCTTATCTCATGAAGCCTTATGGAAAAGTGATTGTGTATCTTTCATATCTCAATGATTGATGTAATGTGAAATACATTAAATTATTTTATGACAACTAATAGACTATCTTCTAGTTTATATAACTTTGTCATAGCAAAGCCTGTTATCTATTTATAAACTCATTAATGAAATAGCTTCATTATACTTTTGCTTCAATTCCCAAATGAGAGCATGTAACTTGTCCTCAGTTTTTTCTAGTATTTTCAGACTCATTCAAAATTATCCCTTCCTAAAACGATATCAGTATTGTTGTTTGTAGTTAGTTGCTGTAGAGGATGACTTAAAGCAACCCTATGAACAACAGGTCTAAACCCTGCTCTGTCCCTCTATCCCATGCCATCGTCTCTGACGCACTTGAGCCCATTGCTGCAGTCATTTTGTCAGTCTGTTTAATTGAGCATCTTCTGGTTTTCAACTGACCCTCCACTTTTCCAAGAATTATGTCCCTCTCCAAGGAATAGCTTCTCCTAACAATATGCTCAAAATATTTGAGACAAAACTTTGCCATCTTTGACTTAAATGAGCATTCTGGTTGCACTTTTTCCAAGACATATCTGTTTATTCTTTTGGAAGTCTGTAGGCTGTTCAATACTCTTCTCCTTCACTATAGCTCAAAGGCATCAATTATTCTTTTGTCACTCTTATTCTTTGTGGTTTTATTTAGTTCAAAAAGAAAATTAAATTAATTTTTCCTTCTAGAATCTAGATAGAAGACCCCCACTGCCATTTCATGAAGCATAATTGGATCTTGTGAAACTTGCTAAATTCACTAAATACCATTTTACTACATTTCTTCATAGAAGTTGACTTTTATAGAAAAAAATTCTCCTAACAAGAGATGATAATCAGAATTGTAGTGTCATTATTTCTTCCCTGAATACTTCCCTAAAGTTTTGTTTATATAACATTGGTGCCAGAACAATGCAGTAAAAGAGAAAATTGTGCAGTATGAGATAAACTCTCAAATATAACAATTGATGAAAATAACTATATATTTTATGGACATATAATTGCATATAACATTTCAAATTGCCAGTTTCTTTTAATTTTTTGTGTTGTTAGGTGCCACTGAGTCAGCTCTGATTCACAGTGACTCTGTGTACATACAAGGTGGCTGAAAATACTATTGCTTATTAAATCAGGAACACCATAGTATTTAAGTTGAAATCTGTGTTCTTTACCATTATGAAGCGGTCGTTGGCAACAGATTTGCCCAGGGCAACAAGTCAATTTCTTGTCTACTGCTTCAATGAATATAGAATGTGGATCCAAGAAAAATTAAATTTTTGACAGCTTCGGTCTTTTTCCTATTATAATTTTGCTATATATTGCTCCAAGTGTGAGGATAATTTTTCTTTATTTTGAGATGTGCATAAAGAACAAGGTCACATGGGAGTACCATATCTGACCTTTATCAATTTCATTAGCCATTAGCATTCACACATGAAAAATTAACTTTCTCCTTACAATATGCAATAGTTATAATAGCTATATTCATGAAAGTGCATAATGGGCAACTTCATTCCTCATGCTTTGCTCTCTCCTATTTTAGATAAACAATTTCTGATTTGCCCATCTCTATCATACCAGTTCTGAGGAAACAAAAGTGTTTCTTTCTCTGAAGAATCTCCTGTTCCAATTAAAACCTTTAGCATCTGCATCTGTAAACAGAGTCCAATCAAGAGCAAACCACCTCATTGTAGCCAATCACACTAGATCAGAACATGGAATAGCATCTGGGGTTCTGGTCAACTTAGCTCAGTCCATCCAAAGCCATGTACAAATGGTCATTCAGCTGCAAAGTCAAAAGTTCATATTCTTTCTGTGTTCCAGACTGGTTATTTCCTGAGTTTTAGTACCAACATGGAGTCAAATCAACAAGCTGGTGTCCCCGTGACTCCCTCTTTTTCAAAGTCAGTAATCCCTTTGCATGTATCTATGTGCATACGAGGTCAACACTGCTAATGGAACAATGTTGCATGCCTCCTAACTCCACTCCAGTGGACCCAGGTGATCACTAGGAGTGAGCATACTTTCCAACTCCCTTTAACTTCCAGTCCGGGGAAAGAGGCATTACCCAGCTAAACTACCTTTTCCAGTTTTAAAAGGTTAGGCTTTGTTCCACTTTCTTTTAAATGTACACAGAAGTCCAAGTGATATCTAGTCAAATGCACATCTTTTCAGAGTACTGGATAATGTTTAATCCTCCTCTCAGGCTAAATCCCATCTTCTCTAATCTACTACTCTGGATAAGCATCTCTTTAGGACAAATCTCCCCCTTTTAGTATCCAACTAGCCTTTGGGCAGATTTCACACTTTCATTATTTACAATATCTAGTAATCATTTATATTATACATTTTAACATTACAACAGCAAAACCTTAATTATTTTTGCACTATGTCTTAACACTGCTATATGAACAAGAAGCCCAGCAATATTCACAAAGTGAACAAAAACCTTAACACACAGACCTTTAAAAGGATTAACAGTTCAACTTCATTTCTTCCCTTCGGATATTTTACCCACACATGTTCATATGGCCTGAAGCATGTGCTCTGTCTCAGGTCAAAAGCTGCTTCTCTTTCTAGTTAACACAAACTCCCAAGTTCATAAAAATCCATTATTTCCATGAGTCTGGAGTCATTGCATAAAATCCTTGCATTCTGACATCAACTGTAAATAGAGCAAGGGCCATGTAGAGAGCACCCTATCTAACCTTTATTAGCTTTACAGAGGGTAACTATCCCCATCCACATCATCAATAACACAAAACCAATTTTCATGGGGTCAGACATGTTGTTCCCTGTGCTCCCATGCCTCTTTCTACTCATCTCAACACCAATCTTATCTCTTTACTGCATCCAAAACCTGATGTGATAGATCACAGACCACACCGAACCATAATGGGAAAGTAAAAAGATTATAATTCAGATTAAAAACAGAATAGTCAAAACAACTCTCAAAATATGCACACAGGTACCTTGGCCTTGAACCTCCTGGTTCTAAGATTTCTAAGTTATCAGTTCTGCCAATATTGGCTCCCCTCCTCAACTGTCCAAGAAAGTTCTCAATCCTGCCAATATTGGCTTACCCTACTTCTCAAAGACCCATATTATATCAGTTCAATCATCACTGCTGTTACCATCCCAGAAGGTGTCCTACATTTCACTGGGTTGGGAGAGGTCATATTCCTCTTCTGGTGGGAGATGATTGCTTCTTGTGGGAAAAGATTTTGTCTCTCTATTAGAGCTCTGCAATTTATTGACAAGACTGGCCAATCCCATTATTGAGATTTCTGAGACTAGTAAATCTCCTTGTGGAATGGTAGATAGCCACTCACCTTGTGGATAGACCAACACACCCCATTTGCATAGTCCTGCCCATCTACATAGCAACATTAAATAAGGGCTAGAGAAGTCATATTGAAAGATGAACTCTATAAATGTAATCCATAATAATACATATTTTAGAACTGCTAATATTTTGTTACATCTCATAGACCATTAAAGTTTATGTTATTGTTATGTGCTGTCGAGTTGCTTGCAACTCATAGTGACCCTATGTACAACAGCCATAAACCATGCTCTATCCCTTGCCAATCTTATTGACTCTGACGCACCTATCCCCATTACTCCAGTCACTAAATCAATCCATCTCATAGAGGATCTTCCTCTCCTGTACTCTCCATCCACCCTCCCAAGCATGACGCCCCTCTTCAAGGACTGATCCTGCCTTGCAACATGTTCAAAGTATGTCAGATGAAGCTTCAGAATCCTTGCCTCCAAGGAGCAGTCTGGCTTCATGCTCTCCAGGATGAACTTGGTGTTTCTCCTAGCAGTCCATGGTATATTCAATACTCTTCTCCAGCACCAAAGCCCAAAGGCATCAACTCTCCTATCATTATAGTTATTGTCCAGCTCTCTGATGCATAACAAGTAATTGCAAAGACCATGGTGTGTATCAGGTGCACCTTAGTCTCTATACAGATATTGTTTCTCCTCAGTACTTGGGAAAAGTCTGTGACAGCAGACTTTCCCAATGCAATTTGTTTTTTAATTTCCTGGCTGCTGGTATCAGAGTGTGGATTATAGAACCAAGGAAACGGAAGCTGTCAACAATCTCAATCACTTCATCATCCATCCTGATGCTGCCAGTTGGCCCAGTGGTGAGAATCTTTGTTGTTTGTGTGTGTGTGTGTGTGTGTGTGTGTGTGTGTTTTCGCTTTAATCCATATTGAAGGATGCAGTCTTTGACCCTCCACAGCAAGTGTTTCAGGTCCTCCTCAGTTTCAGCAAGCAAAGTTGTGTCATCTGCATAATGCAGATTGTTGATGAGTCTACCTCCAATTCTGATGCCACACTTCTCCTAAGAGAGCCCAGCTTCCTGGATAATCTATTTCACATATAGACTGAAAAGATATGGAGATAGGACACATGTTTGACTCACACCCTTCCCAATTTTGAACCATACAGTGTCTCCTTGCTCTGTTCTGATGGCTACTTCCTGGTCCAAGTATAGGTTTCACATAAGTACAATCAAGTGTTCTGGGATTCCCATTCTTCTCAGAGTCAATCACAGTTTGTTGTGATCCACACGGTCAAATGTCCTTGCATAGTCAATGA
>NW_006399772.1:3235606-3253528 GCF_000299155.1 Elephantulus edwardii
AATTAACTAAGTTTATTGAGCAGAATTTTTTTTCTCTACATTTTAGCCGTGCCTATTGCGTGGAACACAATTTGGGAAACCTAGTATAGCTTTTTTGCTGCTCTCAATAGAACAGAGGGAGGGAAAAGGATTCTTTGCATGTTACTGTCATTCTGTCAAGAACTCATAGTTGGCTGCATTTCTAGCCCTGGCCAAATGTCAAGGGGAGGGAAAAGTCTCCAAGTGTAAGGTTTTATCTGGGATTATGGAGTATTTAATCTTTACTTGACAGTGATAGCCAACATGAATGAAGGGCCGGGATCTTGTCTAAAAAGTGAGCAACACGTAAGATTAACATTGATTTTTAGACTTGATTTTCTCAAACTTCTCAATTTGTTAAATTGATACTCTAGGTTTTGTCTTTGACTGGTCTGACCAATGTTAAATTTACCACTAATGTACATGTCTTTTGTGCCTTGTCTTGTCCTTTATTTTTCACTTTGCCACATCCACGTTATACTTCTTTTAATATTCCCTTTGCTTCAGGGAATGTATGTGCACATGTAGTCCACAGAGCTAACCAGAACAAAACAGGCCTGAAAGTGTAAACATAAACTACTAATCTTTTGTGATGCCTGGAGTTACCCAGATATGTTATGCTTAGAAAAGATGGAACAAAACCCAGACTCTCTGAAGAGAAAATAATTGCTCTCATTCCCAAGAAAGGTAGTCCAACAAAATGTAGAAATTATTGAACAATACCATTAATATCACATGCAAGAAAATACTGCTGAAGATCATTTAAAAATTACTGTAAAAATATATATACAGAGAATTGCCAGAAGTTCAAGCTTGATTTATCATTGCTGATGTGAGATGGGTCCTGATTAAAAGGAAAGATTATTAGAAAAATATCTTACTTATGCTTTATTGACTATGCATAGGCATTTGACTGAGTGGATCATAAATTGTAGCTAATATTAAGAATGAGAATCCCAAAACACTTAATTGTGTGCATGTGAAACCAATACCAGGAAGGGGCTATTGTAGGAACAGAGCAAGGAGACAATATATGCTTTAAAATTAAGAAAGATGGGGAGCTCTGGTGGCCTAGTGGCAAGAAGCTGCACTGCAATCCCAGAGGCACATGGTTCTAATCCACCGGATGCTCTGCTGGAAAAGGTGGGACAATCTCCTCCTATACCAGTCAGATCCGATTTGGCACACACAAATTAATAAAATAAAAATTAAATTAAGTTGTGCATCAAGTTTGTATCCTTTCCCAGTACCTATTTAATCTGTATGTTGAATAAATTATTTGAGGAGTGGGGGTATCAAGGACAATGAGGTTGGCTCAAGATAGAGAAGGGTTCAGAGCTATTGTACATAGGGTTGCTATGAGTTGCAAGTGACTTGATGGCACATAACTACAACAGACTCTACAAAGAAGAATATAGTGTCAGGATTGGAGGAAGACTTGTCAATAACCTTCGGTATGTAGATGATACAGCCTTGTTTGCTGAAAATGAGGAGGATTAGAAGTGCTTGCTGAACAGGCTCAAAGTCTATTGCCTTCAATACAGATTGCATTTAGGTGTCAATGAAAAAAAATTCTCACCAGTGAATTAATTGTCATCATCATGATAGACGGAAAAAAACCCTAAAACTGTCAATGACTTTGTCTTTCTTGGATCCATGAAAATACACTTGGTAACAGCTTCAGATCAGAAGACGTATTGTATTAGAAAAGTCTGCAGACAAGGACCTCACAAAAAACTTGAGGAACAATGATGTTTGAGGACTAAAGTATGACTCGTAAAGGCCGTGAACTTTTTATTCAGTTGCTGTGCATCCGAGAGCTCTGGACAATGAATATGGACAACAGAAGAATTGTGAGTTGTGATGCTGGAGAAGAGTGCTGAATCAATTGCCAAAAGTCCTATCAATTGCCAACAGAACCAACAGATAAGTTTTGGAGAATGTGTAACCAGAATGCTCCTAGGAGACAAGGATGATAAAGCTTTGTCTCATATATTTGAGGCATGTTACTGGAAATGGACAGGACAGGACAAAGTTCATATCTGTTGTTCATAGGGTCACTATGATCTGTACTCAACTCAATGGCATCTAACAACACAACACCACCATTAAGCTACAATTGCCAAAAATACAGGAAAGTGCGGAGAAATTTTGCAAACACTGTCAAGAATTTTAACAACACTTAGTACCAGCTATAAGATCCTCCTGGAATCCATTCTAATTCACTCATTGCAGTCCAGTCTGGTTGGTTATGAATGATAACAATCCTTCATTGCATTTATGAGGCTGTTAAGAAGAGACTGCCTATCATTCTCCATTCAAGCCACTGGTGGATTTGAATTGCAGGAGACATTTTGGTTAAGGAGGCCTTTGGGTTAAGTGTAACTCGATACGAATTGAAACATTATAGAGCTTCTTACTTCTGAAACTAACTTCTGTATGTGACACTGATTTCTTCAGATTGGAGTAAAAATATCAGCCTTGTTTGCCCTTTCATATTTTTCACACGAGATGAGATGATAATCAACCAAACAACTTTATAGGCAATCCCATGGGATTTTCAAAGCTTTAAATATTTATGCACGTCAAGTAATAATTTTTGTTTTTCTCCCATGAATCTGCTAGAAGCTTGAATCTACTGCTGATTTTTTGGTTAGGAGCCCAATGTTTAACCCACTTTGCCGCCAAGGTTCATTGAAATGACACAGTACATATAAAAGTTCTTTGTATTTAGATCAGTTTAACCTATTCATCTGTCAGCTTTTCAGTGTGACTTTTTGCTAGTTGGGGAAGCATGAACTACTAAGGAGCTAGTTAGTACTTTCTGATTGGTTGTTCTTTTTTACCTCAATTGCCTATTAGTAAATCCTGATTCTTGCAAACAAAATGTAGGAGGAAGTAGACCCGTTCTCCACAGAGTTGTCAATAGCTAATTTTCAATACTACTAAGATTCACTTAGCAAAATTATAAGCTCAATTTATTAAAAAAAGTGAAAATCAAAGAATGTCATATTTTTATATTTTTAAGATTCTTATATTAGATTTTACTTATATTCTCCATATATGTATGTGTTTGTTACATGTTCTTTTAAAATCTAGGTTTAAGTAGAAATGCCACATTGTTATTTAGAGAAAAAAATTTTACAAATACAATAACTCTATCAATAAGGACTATATTTAGAACTTGATTACATGAGCAGATATATTCTGTTTTGTATCTTTTTAAATATTTCAACTGTCTTTGTGATAAATTTCTCTGTAATTTATGATGGCAATTAAAAAGCTCCTTTATAGAATTTACATAATATTATCTTTATCCATTTCTTAAGGCTTATAAAAAGAGGCAGGGCCATGTGGGAAAACCATACTGACCTTTATCAAATTCACAGAGGAAACTGTCCCCACCCACAGCATCAATTACACAAAATCCATTTCTATGAGGTCAGGCATGTCCCAAATGCTCCCATGCCTCTTTCTACTCATCTCAACAAAAATCTTACTGCTTTTCTTGGTCCAGAATATGATGATAGCTCACAGACCGCACAGAACTATATTGAGAAATTAAAAAGGTTACAGTTCAGATTGATAACAAAAGACAACCAAGATACCTCCTAAAATGGCATGCAGGCTCCTCAACCTTGAGCCTTGTGTCTCTAAATGTTCCTAAATTCCCAGTCCTGAAAATATTGACTTCCTGTCCACAACTGTGCAACAAAGCTCTCAGTCCTGACAGTATTGACTTTCTACCCAATTGTCAAACCAAATTATCAGTTTTGACAACATGCACATCCTTTCCCCAAAGTTCCTTCTTATGTCAATTCTGCAGTTCATCCAGTGCTTCTGTTGTCTCAAAGCATGTCCTACATTTCACCAGTTTGGGAGAGTTTGCCTTCCTTTTCTTGTAGGGGAATATCTTCTTCTTTATAGCTCAATTTCTTCAATTTATTGATAAGGCTAGCCAATCCACATGTAGATTGTTGAGACGGGCTAATCTCCTTACAGAATGGTTGATAGCCAATCCCCATGTGGATAGGCCGACCTGTCTCACTTACATAACCCTGTTCATTCACATAGCAACATCAAATAAGAGCTGGAGAAGTCATATAGAAAGATAAGCTCCATAGGCTACCCTCTGGCTTCCCTAGCCATTAATATTTGCATATGAAAAATCACATTTCCCATACACTATACAATAGCTATTACTCATGAAAGTGTGTGATCAAGAACTTCATAACTCACGCTGTTTTATCGCCCCTTTTGTAGAGACAATTTCTGATTGTCCATCTCTATCAAACCATTACTCTGAGGAAATATGCATGGTACTTTCTTTGAAGAATCTTCTGTGTCAGTTAAATCTTTTAGCATCCACATCCATAAGCAAAGTACAGTCAAGAGCAAACCAACACATTGCAACCATCAACACTAGCTCACAACATGGAACACCTTCTTGGGTTCTGGTCAGCAAGTCTCAAGCCATCCAAAACTAAGTCTAAATGGGAAATCAGATGCAAACTCAGGAGTCCACACTCTTCCTCTATTACAGACTGACTGGTCCCTTCACTTCGTCTTAGTACCCACATGGAGCCAGGTCAACAAGATTGGGGTCCACATGACTGCATCTTCTCAAAGTCAGCAACCCTTTTGCACTTACCTATGTGAATTCTAGGTCAAAAATGCTGATGGAACATATCCAAACTTATCCTGTCTCTTTACTGGCATATGTCTGTAAGGTGCACTCAGGTGGATCCAGGTGGTCACCAGCTCCTTTTAACTTCAACTCCCGAAAAGGGCCATTACCCTCCCTTAGAAGCCTGACTACTTGTTCTAGTTTTAAAGGGTCAAAGTATCTTTTTCTTTTTCTCTTCCAAAGGTGCATCACTTCTGAAGTCCAGTGAAGGTCTTCTTAAATGCAAATCTCCTCAGAGTACTGGGTGGGGCTTCATCCTCTCCCCAGCCCAAGGCACATGCTGTCTAATCTACTGCTTTCTACAGGCACTTCTCCAGGGCACACCTCCTCCTTTGTATCCAATTAGCTTCAAGGAAGATTTACCTTCAAGATTTACAATACTTAAGAATCATTTAGGAAGCTCTGGTGGCCTAGTGGTAAGAAGTTGCATTGCCATGTCGAAGTTATGCAGTTTGAATCCACCACCTATTCTGGGAGAGAAGGATGACAATCTCCTTCCATGGGATTAACTAACTTTGAACACCTGCCAGAGTGTCAGTGATGGGTCAGTTCCTACATGAAGGTACACAACAACAACAGTAATCATTTCTATCACGTCTTAACATTATATCAGCAAAACATTATTTATACAATCTCCTGACTGCTGGAACCAAGGACTTTGCTTGTGGATCCAAACAAGCAGAAATTATTAATAACTTCAATCTTTTTCTCCATTTATCATGATGTTATTGTCCAATGGCCCGGAGTTGAGGACCTTTGTTTTTTTGATATTGAGTAATAATTAGTGTCAAAGGCTGTTATTTTTGAACTTCTACAGCAAGGATTTCAAGGCCTCCTCAGTTTTAGCAAGAGAGGTTGTTTCATCTACATAATGCAGGTTGCTGATGAGTCTTCCTATGATCCTGATGCCACATTCCTCTTCATTGAATCCAGTTTCATGAATTATTTACTCAATATAAAAATTGAGTAGGTATGGAGAAAGGATACATCCCTGATGCGTGCCCTTCCTGATTTAAACCATGCAGGGTTCCCTTGATCTGTCTGGACAGCAGCTTCTTAATGTAGGCATGTTTCACAGAGCACAATTAAGTATTCTGGGATTCTCATTCTTTTCAGTGTTAGTCATAGTTTGTTATGATCCATACAGTCAAATACATTTGCATTGTACTACCTAACAGAGATTTTGCAAAAATTATCCTCCTACTAATTTAACAATGCTGTCTTATTAAGAATGTTGATGTGACATCAGACAGTTATCTCCTTAATGTTAGATAGTTTCTGTTACTTGCTATTGAGTTGTGTACAACACAGCAACCCTATGAATAAGAGATGTGAACAATTCTACCCTGTGCCATCCTCATCATGTCTGACACTTGAGTTCATTGCTGCAGTCACTTTCAATTCATCATCACCTTGAGAGTCACCTTCTCTTTTGCTATCCTTCCATCTTTTCAAACATGATATTCTTTTCTAAAGAAGATTAAAGTGCACCTGATTCAGCCATGGTTTTTTTAATCACTTGCTATGCATCTGAGAGCTAGACATTGAACAAGGATATTAGAAGAGGAATTGCTGCCTTTGAGTTATGGTGTTGGAGAAGAGAACTGAATATCCCATGGACTGTCAAAAGAACAAACAGATATGCCTAGGAAAAAAAAGTGCAGACAAAGGGCTTCTTGAAAGCAAAAATGAAGAAGTTTTACATCACATACTTTAGGCGTGTTGCTAGGAGGGCATCTTTGTACGAGGGCATCATGGTTGGAAAGATGGAGAGCTGGTGAAAGAGAGAAAAACCTTAACCAGATGAGCTGACATAGAGACTGACTCCAGTATGTCAGATATGATGAATATGGCATAGGATAGGACAGGCCTTAGATCTGTTGTCCATAGGCTCACTATGAGTCATACTCCACTCGATGACGACATCCCCAAAGAATATGAGATGGAACTTTGCCATCCTTGCCTCTAAGAAACATCTTAGTCTTTAAACTGATGCCATTGCTCCTCAGTGCTTTGGAAAGGTCTCTTTATGTCTTAGTGAAATGCAATTTTATTCATTGACTGCTGATAATCAGAGGTGTTGATTGTGAATCCAGTTCACAATTTTTAAATACCTTTATGGCAATCTCTATAACCATATAGCATGGTTCATAATATAGTGTTAGTTGCTTTCCAAAACCACCCCCGCAATGGCCTGATAAAGCAAAACTCATTTTATGGTAAAGTGATAAAAACCTTAAATTCCAGAGTAACAACTAATTTTTTTCCCAATATCACTATGACTTAAATATGGCTATGTGTTTGGAGAGTAGATATTTCAAAGCAAATACTTTGTTTAAAAAGATTGCACACTTTTCAATTTCTAATGTGTTGAGAAACATCTGTAGAGGTGATTATTTCCCTGTTTATAAGCCGGTAGGGGCAATTGCAAAACTTTAAATACCTAAGTGGTAATCATTAAGGTTTACATTTAAGAAATCATTCAAATTGCTAGGCTGCACTAGGCAGCTACTGAGGTTCCTAATTCCTTTTTAGGAAATTCATCTTTCTTGAAGTTAATGCAAGACTAGATAGCAGTTAATCTGGGAATGCTGCCAGTTGCCATGTTATCATCCTTTGTATTTGGAAGTGCTACTGAAGCCGACTTCCACCGTCAGCAAGGCTGAGGGTGAGTGGTTTCTCATTACGTGCTTATGGTCAGTACTGAGTTGTGCACATTTGCCTTGTACCAGTTTGGTCATGCTCTGGCTAACTGACAAGGGAAGCAGATGGGAGTGAAGACTTAGTGATAACTCCCTACCAAAATTCCGTGTGTATCTTTTTAATTTTGCTTTAATTGAGGGTCTGCCTGTCCCAAAAATTATGCATGGTTATGTGTACTATCCTAAAAATGAACCATTGTGGTTATGTGGTTATGTGTCTTGGAGCCCATCATGACTCATAGCGACTGTATGAACAATGGCTCTTAATCCTGTTCTGTCCTGAGCCAATTTCTTTGTCTCTGACACACTTTCTCCCATTGCTACAGTCATTGTCATCTCACACAGGGTCTTCCTCTCTTGTACTGACCCTCTCTGCCTTTTCAAACACGATGTCCTTCTCCAAGGACTGGTCCCTCCTGGCAGCATGCCCAAAGTATACCTCTTAGCATTTTTAGGGGGGAAAATAAATAAAACCAGAAAATACACAGTTAAATGAGGTTCCATAGAAGGATTGGGAAAAGTCTTGATGAAAATGGAAAAAGAAATGGGTAAATGTCCTTAAATTATTTTACATCTTTCACTAAATATTAAAGTCTGTAGAGAATAGCAGGGAGCTCTGGTGACCTACTGGAAAGGAGCTAAATAGTAATCCCAAAGGTATGCAATTCGAATCCTACAGCTGTTCCACAAAACACAGTTGAACAACCTCCTCCCATGTGATATACCACTTTTGAAAACCTGCCAAAGGATCCGCTTTGGGTCTGTACCAATTCATTGGCAAACACCAATACAGAGAATAGCATGAGTGTGTCTCCCCTCCCTGCACCTTGGATATTAACTCAGAAAACCAGAACTGTTGCAACCTCATTCACCCTGGCTCTGTATGTTGCTGATTAGCACTGTGGCCTTTTAAAAACAGATTCCCTGGACTTTTCTTCTGAGAAGGCTTTGACGATGGATTTGAACTATGGACCTTTCTGTTAGAAGTAGAACACTTAATGCTTTCTGCCACCTAGGGATTCTGAGCTCTGGTGGCTTACTTACAAGGAGTTGTGCTTCCAACCCTAAGGTACATGATTAGAATTCGCCAGCTCCAGATTAAAAGTATAGACGTTGTGGTTGAAATGGTTGGCTGCTAACCAAAAGATCGCCAGCACTTTGAACTTATCAACTGCTTTGTGAGATAAAATTATGTTGCCATTTAGTCAGTTTACTTCTGTAAAATTTACAGCCATAGAAGTCCTATAGGGTTGCTTTGCTTTGAGTCACAATTCACTCAATAACAAATAGTTTTGGTGAAAACTTTAAGCTCAAAGCCAGAGCTTTGTTCCAAGCATTTTTGGCTATTTAGGATCAAATTATTATGCCCTTATTTTCACAGTGAAACCACTGCAATATTTCTAACTAGGTATCTTGAACAGTTTTTATTTTTCCAATGGAAATTTATATCTAGTTTTATGTATGCCAAGAAACAACATATTTAAATGACAGTGGGACAATAATATGTAACTAGGTAATCTCTTGAGTGTCAATACTTGAACATGGCTCTTTTATATTAAGTGTCCTTATGTTTTAGATTAAAATGTACCTACATATTTTACATACATACATCACATTTACTTATCCAAAGCATTTATAATGAAAATTGCAATGTAAAATATAAAAGCAAACACACACTCAAATCTAAAATTATAGGACATAGCCAAAATAATTAACTTGAGTTTAAAGAAAGATTATTACTTAAAATAATTATTTAACTTGAGTTTAAAGAAAGATTTCTTTTCTCTAATGATTAGTGTAAAATCTTTAGTAAACATGAGGCTATATACATTCCTAAGATTAAATAAAGATACATTTTGCATAGTTTGTTAGATTCTGAACATTCAGCAGTGCTGATAATTCATGGAAAAAATATGTTTATAAAAACAATAAAGATTAGTAAAAAAGAAACAAGGATACTGGACTTGGAATATATCTAAGAACATCTTTTTATCACTGCTTCTAAACACTGACTTGTGTTTCTGAAATCCTTTTGCTTCTAATATTTTTAATAAAACTACTTTGAGGACTTGACATTTATCAATTCATTTCAGTCTTCTATTGTAGCCATTTCAAATTATAAATGGAAAGTAATTTGTCAGAGTAAGCAAAATCTACTGTCAAATGTTTATTTAAAATGCTAAAGAGCAAGGATATCAAGTTTAGAGGTTAACCGTGCCTGACCGAAGCCAGGATATTTTCCTGTTGCTTGGCATATCACGCATTTGACAATTGAATCATAAATAATGAAGATAGAAGAATTGCTGCCTTTAACTTGTAGTATTGGAGAAAAAGTATTGGATATACCATGGACAGCCAAAAGAAGAAAGAAATTATGGACTGCCAAAAGAATTTTTTAAAAAATAACATATCTTGTAGGAAGTGCAGTAAAAATGCCCCTTGGATGCAAAGATACTGAAGCTTCATCTCACATACTTTGAGTATTGTCTGTTGTTGTTGTTATGTGCCGTCGAGTCACTTGCGACTCATAGAGAACCTATGTACAACAGCCCTAAACTCTGCTCTGTCCTGTGCCAATCACACTGCCTCTGACACACCCATTCCGAATACCCCAATCACTGAATCAATCCACCTCACAGGGGGCCTTCCCCTCCTGCG
This sequence comes from Elephantulus edwardii, assembly GCF_000299155.1. Taxonomy (NCBI): domain Eukaryota; kingdom Metazoa; phylum Chordata; class Mammalia; order Macroscelidea; family Macroscelididae; genus Elephantulus; species Elephantulus edwardii. Next base: position 3,245,672 of record NW_006399772.1, read on the forward strand.
CTGTCCCTCCACCCTACCAAGCATGATGTCCCTCTCCAAGGACCGGTCCCTCCTTACAACATGTCCGAAGTATGTTAGACGGAGCCTTAGAATCCTTGCCTCCAAGAAGCAGCCCGATTTGACCCTTTCCAAGATGAATCTGTTTGTTTTCCTAGCAGTTCATGGTACTCTCAAATACTCTTCTCCAGCACCACAGCTCAAAGGCATCAATTCTCCTTCTATTCTCCTTAGTCACTGTCCACCTCTCTGATGCGTATTGTCTACAGAGGTCGGAATGGTATATGAAGGCACAGTGTTGTGAATGTCTCTCTGAAAGGGCCAGAGGAGTAAGAATTGCACAGCCAGTCACTGCCCCAAAGCAGAAAGGAAATAAAGAGCCCATAGCCCAGCCCCTTGGTGCCTTTAGAGCCTCACTAACAACAAGAAGTTCATTTCTTCATTGTTGACTCAAGCACTCACAGTTGTACTAAGAATGGGTTAATTAAGGAAGTTAGAGAGTGGGGGAGGCAAAAATTATCACCCAATACAAGCCCAGGTTTTAGCCCAAGTTCCAAGGCACAATTTTTCAATTACTCTAGGCTCTGGTTTCAGTTCAGCAGTCAAATACAAAAAAACATCCAGTAAGGTATGCCTCAGTAGTTGTAAGTCAGCTTCTCCTTCAAGCATCTGGCTAGAATAGAAAAATGTTTTAACTGTGGACTTTATCTCAGGGGTCCTCTGCTTATAGTTTGCTACAGTTTGTCCAGTGTAATGCCACAGTCTCTCCACTACCAGGGTCTCACTCTCACCAGGGTCTTGCTTCAGTCTTCCTCAAGTCTTACTGCCTAGCTCTTACCTCAATTCTTGTTTTCTTCAAGTCTTGTTCACCTAAAGTATTGCTAGCCTCAAATTTTACACCCTAGCGTGAGAAGTATCATTCTCTTATCCTAATCACACATATGTTGATGATTTGCAAGACCATGTGTCTGCAGTTAAGGTAGCTGGAGACTAGCGGGGAATAACTGTTATCACTAAAAAAGTCAACTTTTAGTCTAATACCATAGATATGTTGTCAGAATTGCCAATCCTTAGAAAAAGTCCATATACTTTGTAAAAGTTCAGCAAAAGAGAACACCATTAACACGGTGGATTAACATAGTGACTGCAACTATAGGCTTGAACATGGTGGATCTTTGTGAGTGTGGTACCGGATACAGCAAGGTTCCAATTTGTTGTTCATAGTGTTATTCTTTATGAATTGTCATAGGTACTTAGCACAACAACAACAACAGGGAAATTATCTCTAAGTAGTGTTATTCTTGTTCTAGGAAAAAAATGTGGAATAATGGAAACATTATAATAATCCCAGATTATAAAATATTATAAAATTACCTCTTTTGTTGGCTACAAATAACATAACCAATGAAATGCCTACAGATTTTGCACATGTGTTTTTAATTTTTGACATTAAATAGTTTGTTTAGAAGTTGTTTTCTTTAACAAATATAATTTGCTGCAAGCTTAATTTTAATGATAGCTCCTCTAGAAGCTACAGGTGGATTGCTTCTAGATCCCCTAGAAACTACAGATGTATTGCTTCTACATGCAATAATGTATGTTTTAAAACATTAATACTTAAAGTTCTGTTGATGGTTGAGCAATAAATATATTTTATACATGATGTTCCATTTTCAAAATGCATACTGAACTCTATAGTCTTATACTGATTGAAAATCAAAAGAATGACATAGGATATTTTATTAGCAAATAGTGTTTTTAAGAATTAAAAAATAACTTCCCATACTAAATATAATTGTATTTGTCATCCACTTTTCCCCATCATGATTCATTTGATCAAATGCTTTAATTTTCAACTAATCTGATGAAATCTATTTTGCTTGAGGGCTAAAGAGATAAAGTAAGTGTCATCATTTCCTATTTCTGAAATCAGGATTAATTCTTGTAGCATGTGTTATGTAAAACTGAGTAATTTCTAATGTTATTAATATTTTCTTAACCTGTGTGAAACTATTTAAGATAGTAAATACTGCTTTTTATTTGAAGATTGTTACTGATGAATTTTTGAATGAAAGTTCTAAATCAAATACTATTTAATATTTGCAGCATGAAATCACGTTCAATAAGTGTATAATACATGTTTTCAACTCAAATAAGCTTTCCTTAAACATGGATTTGCTTTTATTATACATTAGTATCAATGAAAATAGTTATATATGCAATCTATATCAGAAATTACAATTTAATAAATGTTTATTATAATGTAAGGTTATCGTTAATAAAAATGTAACTTCAAGACATTATCAATTAGCCTTTGTGCCTGAATATAAAAAGTTGGCATCATTTAAAAATATTCAAATTGTCCTTTATGGTAGTAGCTATGAATCTAGCTCTTAGTATAAACAAGTTACTTAGCCTGTTAAAATTTTAATGTAGAAAAATTAGATATAGAAATAGAGTGTGATCTTATCATTGTATTGGGTTATTACTGAGATATAATCTCTCAAAAAATGCCTTTTATTTTGTATTTACTTTTTTGATCACTGAACAAAACCTATTGAATACTTTGTTGTTGTTATGTGCCGTCGAGTCGCTTGTACAACAGTCCTAAACTCTGCTTTGTCCTGTGCCAATCGCACTGTCTCTGACACTCCAATCCCGATTATCCCAGTCACTGAATCAATCCACCTCATAGAGGGCCTTCCTCTCCTGCGCTGTCCCTCCACCCTCCCAAGCATGATGTCCTTCTCCAAGGACCGGTCTCTCCTCACAACATGTCCAAAGTATGTTAGACGGAGCCTCAGAATCCTTGCCTCCAAGGAGCCACCCGGTTTAACCCTCTCCAGGGCAAATCTGTTTGTTTTCCTAGCAGTCCATGGTATTCTCAATACTCTTCTCCAGCACCACAGCTCAAAGGCATCAATTCTCCTTCTATCCTCCTTGGTCATTGTCCAACTCTCTGATGCATACCAAATGATTGTGAAGACCATGGCCTGTATCAAACGCACCTTAGTCTCCAGAGAGACACCATTGCTCTTCAATACTTTGGAGAGGTCCCTAACAGCAGGCTTTCCCATGGCAATGTGCCTTTTAATTTCCTGGCTACTGGTGCTAAGAGTGTTGACTGTGGAGCCAAGCAAACTAAAGCTGTGTACAATCTCAAGAATCTTTGTATTCTTGACATTGAGCCTCAATGCATATTGAAGGCTGCAGTCCTTGACCCTCTGCAGCAGGTGAATGCATCATTTTCTCTCCCTTCATGATGGTTTGGGGGTGGTAATCATAGGATCACACAATTATATAGGTGGAGGGAGGGGTGGGTTAAGGAAATGGGAAAGATCCAATTTGCAAAACAATGTATGTGAACTTTGCAAGTAAACCAGTATAAAATAAAAATTTTTATTAAAAAACCAAAATATATATATTACAGAAGATAATCTATATAGTTTAAAAAATAAGCCAGTACTTATATGATATAATTTCAGGTAATGATAGGTGCCATGTATATAACTGGAAAAGGAATATAGTGAATAATTGGATTTCAAGGTATATGCAAGTTTAGATAGTACAAAGAGTAATATTTGAGAAGGTATATGAGCCAAGTAAACCAAGCAAAGAGAAAGTAACTCCAAATCTGTTATTTAAGTGGTAGGGAGATACTTGCAGAAGTTCTTTGTGATTTATATCATACTCATGGAGAACATGATTACTATCTTTGACTTCTGGCATCCTGAACAAGGTGATAGTTATTCAAATAAATAAAAAAATAAAATAAAAGAATGTTAGTGATGTATTGAGATTCAACTTCTTAAAGCTATTTGAGAATAGGTGATAAATTCCTTATTAGCTTTGGAAGTTTGTCTTTCAATACTACATTTCTGGAGTTATTTGAATGTGGATGACTGAAACATGTGGATGGGCAGGACTATGTTAATAGGATGTTTTGATTTATCCACAGAGGGGTTGACTATCCATCATTCTACAAGGAGATTGGCCAGTCTCAACAATCTACAAGAGGATTGGCAGCTAGTCTCACCTATAAATCAAACAGCTCTAGCCACAGAGATAGAATCTTCCCCTACTGGAAATGGAAGGAATCCTTTCCAGCCAGAAAAGAGGAAAGACACACATGCAAACACACACACACACACACACACACACACAACCCAGTGACGTGTAGGACACACTTCAGGACAGCAGCAGCAACCATGTTTAACTAGAGAATTAATGTGACATAGGACTTGGGTAGGTGGGGGAGAGGGAAAAGCCAAGTATGTCAGGACTGAGAACTTTTTTAGACAACTGGGGAGAGCAAGTATTGGCAGAACTGAGAACTTTGTTGGACAATGAGGGGAGGGAATATAATATTGGTAGGGCTTAAAACTTGGGAACACTGAAAGGCTCAAAGTTGAGTGCATGCATTTTGGGAGCTGCCTTGACTGTATTCTGTTATTAAATGGAATTTTAACCTTTTGACTTTGCACTTCCCCAATATGGTTCAGTGTGGCGTGTGAGCTATCACGTAAGATTTTGGACCCAGAAGGGCAATAAGCTTGGTGTTAAGATGAGTATAAAGAGTTTGGGGAGCGTAAGGGACATGGATCTATGGGAGTTGGTTTTGTGTTATTCATGTTGTAAAAGGGTACAGGTTCCCTCTGTGAAGTTGATAAAGGTCAGATATGGCCATCCCCACATGGCCCTTGCTCTTTTTGCATCAATATTCCTGACATTTGCAATTTTATCATGGGCTTGTGCCAACAATATTTGTATACAAATTGTCCTTCAGCATTATATAAAAATAATCAGGTTAATTGGAAAGCATCATTCTAAAAGCTAGTTTTTAGGAACTTCTATTCCCAAGGAGATTCTTTAATATCTTTCACTTTGCTCACTATGGCATCATTTTAATTGGAATATAAGATCTATTGAGACAGATGTCCCATAACACTACTAATATCAATAATTAAATTCTTATTCCTGTCACCTACTTTTTTTGTTTATGCAGCAAATAAATTTGCATATGCTTTTCTATCTCTCTGTCCAAGGAAACATTTGTCTTGAAAAAAATCTGGTCATGTGATCTAACATATTGCCACACCATTGTTTACAAAGGAGTCAAAACACATCTTTCTCTCAATAAATCTTTCTACACCGATGTTACCATCATTTCCTCACTTGCTTAGCTGAGAATCTTAGAGTACTACTCTAAGTTTTCTTTTCCCCAATTTGGTCATCAACTCATATATATTCATTCACTGAATTTCTTCAGGATTGAATTTAGTGCTTTCACTGAAAGTCTGCTTTGAACCCAGTATACATGGAGGATATGAATAAGTTTTCATTGTGGTTCATCCTCAGAGGAGTTGGATTGGAATTCTTATATATGTGTAAAATAGCCAGGTAATTCTGACTCCTCTGCTTTGGAGATACGCCTTTTTCTATGCATAGCCTTTTTTTTTCCTGTTAATTTCCTAAATAACTCCTCTAGATAATAGAGAAATAGTTGGGCAGAGAATCAAGACATCCAAATAGATTTTACAGCTCTATGTGTGAATGTAGGAAAGGGAATTCGTCTCTAAACTGGTTTACTCATTTGTAAACCAAGGCCTCACTCTATCATTTAGAGATGAACAAACACAATATTTACTGTTTAAAAATTCTTTGAAATAAATAGTTTATGTACATAAACCAAGACAGTCTTTCAAACCAAACAAAGAAACACTCTATATTTTATAAATTAGTAAATGTGTGCATCAAGATTGTAACCTTCCTCTATATCTATTCAATCTGTATGTTGAGCAGATACTTTGAAGAACTGGACTATATGAAGGAGAATGTACCATGAAGACTGGAGGAAGACTCATCCACAACCTATGCTATGCTGATGGCATAGCCTTGCTTGGAAAAGTAAATAAAAATCAGTATTTACTGAAAAAACTCAAAATACTAATATCATTTAATATAGATGACATCTAAACATTTAGAAAATAATAATCCTCACCACTGAACCAATGTTGTTGTTAGGAGCCATCAAATCAAATATGCTTCATAATATCCCTATGAACAACATATCTGAATAGTCTTATCCTGTGCCATCCTCACAATTTCTGATACTCTAGAATCCATTGTATTAGTTATGGTAGTAGTTTATCATTAATATAATTTATAATTAATACTCCAGCAGCTCAACAAGAAAAAAGTAAACAACACAATTGCAAAATGCTCATAGGATATGAATAGACACTTCACCAAAGAAGAATTTCAAATGTCAAACAAAAATATAAAGAAATGTTCTAAATCCCTAGATATCAATTAAATGCAAGTAAAAACAACTATGAAATATCATCTCAGTCCAGTAACAGAAGCAAAGTTCAACAGGCCAGCAAACAATGAATGCTGGCAAGATTGTGGAAAGATTGGAACACTCATTCACTGCTATTGTGAATGTAAAATGGTACAACTACTATGAAAAATGGTATGGCCCTTTCTCAAAAAGTTGGAAACAGAAATACAATTTGACTCAGTAATTCCACTGCTAGGAATTTACCCTTAAGAAACCAGTGTAATGACTAATGTGCACACTGATGTTTATGGCTGCATTATTCACAGTAGCAAAGAGATGAAAGCAGCCCACACACCCAACAACAAATCAAAGGATAGAAAAATTGTGGAACAGTTACAAAATACAATATTACATGGCATTAAAAAACAATGAACTTGTAGAACTCCATACAACATGGGTGAGCATGTAAGACATTATGCTGAGTGAAATGGCTCAGTCACAAAAGGACAAATATTGAAAAATATCATTGTTATAAAATAAAACCAACATGTGGGCATGGGGAAAGAATAGGAAAACAACGGATATATAATGAACACTTCATTGGAATGGATGAGAGGAAGAATTGTCTGAAAGGAATATATGTTTAGGCATTGCATTTATGACATAATCTGGAGCAATTGTCAAGTGGGCTGGGTGAGGAAGAGATGGGGAGAAGGGGAATGTGCAGCAATGAATGACTGAGACCAGGCTGCTTCTTGGAGGCAAAGCTTCTTAAGCTTCGTCTGACATACTTTAGACATGTTGCAAGGAGGGATCAGTCCTTGGAGAGGGACGTCACTCTTGGGAGAGTGGAGGGACAGTGAAAGAAAGGAAGGCCGTCGATAAGATTAATTGATTCAGTGACTGAGGTAATGGGGCTAGGTGTGTCAGAGGCAGTGAGGTTGGTACAGGGTAGAGCATGGTTTAGCGTTGTTGTACATGAGGTCACTATGAGTCGCAGGCGACTCAACAGCACATAACAAAAACAAGAAATGATCACATAATGTTTTTTTAATAAAAATGTTGTGATGTTAAGAACAGAGAATAATAATTCAGTGAAAATGGCTATTACTTTACTTCAAAGAGATACTTTGGTGACCTTTCATTGCAAGCAGTTGGAGGGATAAACTAATTTAAAATAACATCCCACAAACATTCTTTCCTTATTTCAAAAATTATGTATAATTTTGCATGCAATCAAGTAACAGAAGGCAAGTGAATCTGTCTTTGATTTTATATACTCCTTTTTTTTTTTTCAATTTCTGGCTCATCTCTTTATATTTCCAGAGGCAACCCAGCCCCAGATGTCTACAAGTGAATTTTTAGGAACTTTTAATTGATGGCCTTTAGGTATGGACAACTGGATGGACTAATCTATCCTACTATTCTTGGCAAGTGTATAAATACACTCAAGCAGTGAAGTAGTAGTCTTATAAATCAGTAGAAGCTTGTTATAATACTCACTTTCACAGTCTTTGATATGTCCCTTACTCTTGGAGGACACAGTGGAAGTAGCTGTGTGACAATAGCAATTTCTT